>NC_041390.1:160987192-161004095 GCF_002162155.2 Triticum dicoccoides | reverse complement strand
GGGCCCCCATCGCTACCAGTTCCCACCGAGGGAATGAGCGTCTCCATGAAGGAGGATAACCGGGGGAGGAAAAGGACCGCTTCCGAGGATCCGGAAGCCGAGGCCTCCAAACGGGAGAAGAAGTCTCCCACATAGGGTCCCACCTCGGGGGGTGCTTTTGCCGCACAAAGTCCGCGGGGGGATCAGCCCTCCAACGAGTCATAAGTGATCCCAAAAATACTTTAATAGTGAAGGTATACTATCTTTCTTCTGAGAAAATAACTGCCGCATATATCTTGCAGTTCGGGCCTTAGCCCCTCTCAGCTGAGCTCATCTTCGGGGGATCTTCTTTGAGAGATGATGGAGAGCGAAACACCTCCCCCAGACTCCTCCTCTCAAGAAGCGGGCGACCCCGAAGTGTCGTCACAGAGGGCCTCTCAGGATATGGTGAGGCCAGAAGATAATCCCATAGACCCCCGAAGTCCCCAGCATCCGGCTCCCGAAGAGAGCAAACAAAAGAGTTCGGCACTGTCAGGTATGCTGTCGGACGTTCTGAGGGAGCTGGTGGGGCAAGCGGCCATCTCAGAAGAACACCATACGCTGATGGGTACGGTGATGGAGAGAATTTCGTCCACCGAAAGCGGATTACATGAAGCCTTTATAAGTCTACTGACAGGCTTCGAGGTACGTGAGATAATATGTGATAGTACCGCATATGTTAGGTGTGCCCTGTGTAGATAGTAGCCCCTGAGACTCTGGTTGTCGTCGAGAACGGCGGCGAACAGAGGATCATAGTCCCAGGCAATCACCAGACTGCCTTTATGTGCAGGTGGTGGAAGCTCCGGTGGCTAGCCGGACTAGTGAGTTTGCCAAATTAAAACGGCAACTGGATGCAGAAGACGCCGACATCGAGCTTGTTAACAAGCGGCTTGACGAATCACATGGTAAGTAATGTTTTCTGGTGAATGTCACACTATAAGAGCAACATGAAGCCAGTATCTTTAATATGTTGTGACTGCAGACGGAGCTGCCACCGTGGAGACCCTTCGGGCGGAACTCACCCGAGCCAAGGAACAAGCGAGGGTTAGTAATGCGGCTGCTTTGAAGGCGACCGAAGAGTTAAGAGCCGAGAAGGCCGCCCATTGCGAAAGCAAAGAAAAGATGGCCAAGATGGCCATAGAATTAAAAGGCACTGCCGACCGTTGCCAGTTCCTTGAAGAAGAGAACCGAGTGAAGGCAGCGGACCTTGAGAAGGCCACTATGGCGACCAAAGACAATCGCTCTGCTATGAGGGCGAAGAAGGAGGAGCTGCGCGAAGCCGGGGATATTGCGGCTGGGAAGCCCTTTCTGCTGCGGAGGAAGTTTGGAGATCCGCGGTATGCCCCTCTGGACTTGGCGGCGAGCGCTATCGATGCGGTCGAATACTTCCAAGATCAATCAGATCGTGAAGTGGACAAGCTATTCTGGTCGCAATTCAACGTTCCAGAGCGTCCGCTTCCCTTGACTGATCAGCTAGCCGAATGGGCCGAACTTAATAGGTTGTCCAGACTCACCATGAGGTCTGTTGTAGATCATTTGTGGCCGGAGAAGCCGAAGCCGAACAGCTATTTCAGCTTAGTGCAGCAGTTCCTTGGTGCGGTGCCGCGCATCAACGCGATGAAGAGGTCGGCATGCATAGAAGGCTCGCGGATGGCCTTTGCCCGTGTCAAGGCATACTGGGCGGAGATAGATGCTACCACTGTTGCAGCGCAAGGTTCGGCCATAGGCCGAGTAGCTGCCAAGCACTATTTTGAAGAGGTTCTTGAGGGTCCTCGTTTGATAGATTCCCAGTGCTCGAAGAATATTATGTTTAAATGACATGTATTCCCATTGTAAACACAATGTTTTTATGAAATATAGTAAGGCTGTATTTATACTTTTGCCGGAAAGTAATGTGATGCCTCCTGTGCGGCCGTTTGTGTATATATGTATATAACCTGAAAGATTGCAGTCGTCGGCTTCAACCCCCAGGCATATAATGCGGAGGTTCTCACAAAAAACACGTGTTCACACTTAACCCAACGTCTTGGTCCTATTAAGGAGGTGATAGCGCAGCGAACGAGGCAACCGGACTATAATGCTTTAACACTTCCACTTAGCCATAGGAGTTTGACAGTGGGGCTACTAGATAGCCCCTGGTGGCTCCGCACTCTCCCGATCTCAGGGTGCATACATGCCTGGCCAGAAAACGGCCCTTCATTAAGGCGGAGGAATTCTAACATTCGGATAGGTCATCGAGTGGTTGACCAGTCTCACGCTATATCATGACAGTCAGTTTTCAACTTTCTCTACTGAGGTGCTCGTCCAGATGAACCAGCGCACAATCAGAGTAGTTCTCCTGGTGCTGCCTTAGCCGATAAAGCGGAACATAAGGCACCAAAACACAGGAGCCGGGCAAACCCGACATTTGACCAAAGACAATGATTCGGAGCTGATGCATATAAGGCCAAACTCGCGATGCCGAACACTCCCTAAGGTATTCGGTCTTTATGGTATAAATCGGGCCTAAATAGCTCCCTTTGTAAGAAGCCCCTTGTGTCCAGGTACGTGCATTATTCTGACGTGGCCACATGCCAAGACGTCAGCATCCTTCTCAATTGTACTGAGAATTCGAGGGATGTGTATCAACAAGAGACAATAAAAAAGGCTTACGCAGGGTCTTAATCTAAAAAGAATCCTTGGAGCGGGTCCCTGCTGCACGTCTGCGCCTGTGTGTCCGTTGTGCCGTATTCTAGACGGGTGTAGCACGATGATCATCTGTAAAAGAGAGGAACTTAGGTGAAAAAGTTGTCGTGCAAAAAGATAGTTTTTAAAGAAACCATCTATAACTAACAATGAGTAGAAATTGCCACTTGTCTGGGCGCATTGAGCCCCTTGTATTTGTAATAGGGGTGTGGCCATCAATCCGGTACAAATTACATAGAGCAGCGCCAGACTCGTCTAACCGCGTCCGTGGTCTTGACGACCTATCAAATGCTTTAGTTGGTGAGGCCATTTTTAGTGTGCAGCTGCCAAGGCAGTCGCATTCTCTTCGGTGCGCAAAGATCGCTTAATACATCCATTCACTGTAATGATGTCGCGTGGACCGGGCATCTTGAGCGTCAGGGAAGTGTAATGTGGTATTGCATTAAAGCGAGCAAAAGCTTCGCGTCCAAGTAGTGCTTGATAGCCACTTTGGAATGGAGCGATGTGGAAGGTTAAATGTTCGCTACGGAAGTTATTGCGGAAGACGAATATAACCTTTAGTAGCAGGGAGCCCGTGCATTGAGCCCCTAGGCCTGGCATTACCCCTTTAAAGGTAGTATTGCTATGGCAAATTTTCATTGGGTCTATCCCCATTTCGCGGATTGTATCCTGGTATATCAGGTTGAGACTGCTACCACCGTCCATCAGGACTCGTGTGAAGTGGTATCCGTCGATTATTGGGTCTAATACCAGGGCAGCCCATCCTGCACGCCGGATACTTGCTGAGTAATCGCGATGGTCGAAAGTGATCGGTTGAGACGACCAGTGGCCGGACTCCGCGGTGATATGCATTTGGGCATATTTTTCTGGGAGTGCCGTTTTGTTTCTCCCCTTGATCATGTGTAACACGTTTACTGTTTTGACTTCTGGTGGAAATTTCTTTTGTTCCCCAGTGTCTTGCTTGAGAGGCTCATCCTCGTCTTCGCTTGGTGTATCCTCCCCCTTATGTACGGCGTTGAGCTTGCCGGACTGCGTGAAGACCCAACATTCTCTGTGGGTATGATTAGCGGGTTTACCAGGGGTGCTATGGATCTGACATATTTGGTCCAGAATTTTGTTTAGGCTGGACAGTTCGTCTCTGGCGCCTTTAGAGGGCGGCTTTTGTTGACCTGGCCGAGAGCTTTTGAATCCGGCGTTTACTGCCGTGCTCTTCGTGCTGTCTTCTTTATTCCGGCGTTTTTTATTGCTGTTGCGCCATGATTTTCCGTTTCCATCTGTAACTTTAGATGTACTGGGGTCGCTGGTGCTGCATCTGGCTAGCCAGCTGTCCTCACCCGCGCAAAAGCGGGTCATGAGGCTTGTTAATGCTGCCATTGTTCTCGGCTTTTCTTGGCCGAGGTGTGTGGCAAGCCATTCGTTACGGATGCTATGCTTAAAAGCTGCCAAGGCTATAGCGTCCGGACAGTCGACAATTTGGTTCTTTTTTAGTAAGAAACCTGTTCCAAAGCTTCGGGCTGACTCTCTGGGCTGTTGAGTTATATGACTCAAATCATCCACGTCCGGAGGTCGGACATAAGTCCCTTGAAAATTTGCCCGAAAAGCGTCTTCGAGCTCTTCCCAGCTTTCAATGGAATTTTTGGGGAGGCTTTTAAGCCAGTGACGAGCTGGCCCTTTGAGCTTGAGGGGTAAGTACTTGATGGCGTGGAGATCATCTCCTCGAGCCATATGGATATGGATGATATAGTCCTCAATCCAGACCCCAAGGTCTGTTGTTCCATCATATGCCTCTATGTTTACGGGTTTGAATCCCTCTGGAAATTCATGGTCTCCACATTTCGTATCTGGGTGTGCGGCACCCCTGTATCTGGGTGTACCGCGTATCTGGGTGAAACATAGGGGGTGTGTGGCACCCCTGTATCTGAGTGTACCGCGTTGTTCGGATGTTTGTTGTGTTACATCGTATGCTGGGGCGCGCTTGTGTGGTCCATAGATGGATCTGGTTGCGCCGTCCTTTTGGTGCGAGCCCTCGCGTGGATCGCGTATTGGCTTGTGAGTGGCGTTGTTTGCCGCTCTATGTTGGCCGTGAGGTCGTCTATCTAGCAGGGTGGCCGTTTTGATTTTTGGTTGTGGGGGGTCTGAGGCCTCCTCATTGAATTCAGGTAGCAACTTCTGCTTTGGGTAGCTCTTGGTGGGGCGATTGCCGCCGTACTTCGCTACTGTGTTGAGTACTTTACTCCATCTGATTTGGAGTGTGTCCTGTGCAGCCTTGAGCCTTTGCTTCTGCTTTTTCAGACTCCTCGCGGTGGCAACAAGACTTTGACGGGCATTCTGCTGCTCCGGGTGCCCTGCTCCAACGCTGGGTCTGTATGATCGTTATTTCTGCCGAGGCGGGATTTGGGGCAGTGCTTGCGCCGCCGCTTTGACTGCTTCTCGAGGGAACAAGCCTTCGGTGCGTCCTTCCGTTCCTCATCGTCGTCTTCTTTTTGTGTGTCCACCATGTATACGTCATATGATGAGGTGGACGTCCAGCGCCCTGTGGGCGGTGGTTCCTCTTCACCTCCCGCATCGTCGTCCATACCGTCGATGTCTTCGGGGTGGAAGTCGAGCATGTCAGTTGAGTCATTGACAGTGGCTATTAAGTGGGTGGTGGGTGGGCGTCGAATTTCTTCGTCATCCGCATCCCAATCCTGTTGGCCATAATCCGGCCAGGGCTCTCCTGACAAAGAGAGAGACCTTAGTGAATTCAGAATGTCACCGAAGGGCGAGTGCTGAAAGATATCCGCGGTAGTGAATTCCATGGTCGGCGCCCAATCAGATTCGATTGGCAGGGGCGCGGGCGGTTCGGAGTCAGAAAAAGAGTCCGGCACCTTGGAGTCACGGGCTGCGCAGAGGATTATGCTGGTGTTCGGCTCAATCGCTGTTGAGACTGCAGCCCCTGAGGCGGTGTCTAACCACCCGTCCTTGATTGGCACAGTTGGCTCCGAGCTAAGGGTCAGAGCTGATGCAGGTGCAGCCTCTGGAGTACTGTTCGGCGGCAGAGCTAGGTCATACCCATCGTGATAGTGCGGCGCGCCCGGCTGTGGCTCGAATCCGTCGAAGATCAAGTCTCCATGGATGTCGGCCGTGTAGTTCAAATTTCCAAATCTGACCTGACGGCCAGGGGCGTAGCTTTCAATCTACTCCAGATGGCCAAGCGAATTAGCCCGCAGTGCAAAGCCGCCGAATACGAAGATATGTCCGGGGAGAAAAGTCTCACCTTGGACCGCATCGCTATCGATGATTGTAGGAGCCATCAAGCCTAACGGCGACGACACAGAGGAACTCTCAATGAAAGCACCAATGTCGGTGTCAAAACCGGCGGATCTCGGGTAGGGGGTCCCGAACTGTGCGTCTAGGCCGGATGTTAACAGGAGGCAGGGGACACGATGTTTTACCCAGGTTTGGGCCCTCTTGATGGAGGTAAAATCCTACGTCCTGCTTGATTAATATTGATGATATGGGTAGTACAAGAGTAGATCTACCACGAGATCAGAGAGGCTAAACCCTAGAAGCTAGCCTATGGTATGATTGTATGTTGTGATTGTTGTCCTACGGACTAAAACCCTTCAGTTTATGTAGACACCGGAGAGGGTTAGGGTTACACAAGGTCGGTTACAAAGGAGGAGATATCCATATCCGTGTTGCCTAGCTTGCCTTCCACGCCAAGTAGAGTCCCATCCGGACACGAGACGAAGTCTTCAATCTTGTATCTTCATAGTCTAACAGTCCGGCCAATGGAGATAGTCCGGCTGTCCAGAGACCCCCTAATCCAGGACTCCCTCAGTGGCCCTCCTCCACTTATTCCTGCACCCACACACTCCTTCCTCCCACAAACACCATTATCCAGCTCAAACCCGAGCCCAAGCTCATAATCTTGTATCTTCATATTGTTCCTTGGTATGTGACTCCTCCATTGGTCCAATTAATTTTTGTTCTAGTGCTTTATTCATTGCAAATTTGTGCTGCCTAGGTGACCCTATTCTTGAGCTTGCGTGTCAAATTTATATGGTTCCAAGTAGTTTTGATGCATGATATAGGCTCTAGGCACTTGTAGGAGTAGTTGCTATCAATTTTTTTGAGCTTAGCTCACCTTTATTTGAAGTTACTAAAAATTTCAGAAATTTTTCGGAGGAAGAAATATGTTTAGGAAAATGTACCAAGGTGGCTCTTCAAGGAAATAAGAACCCAAGCTTGCAATGCGTGATGCTGATGACGAGCCACCAAGGGACGCTCTAGTGCGGCCCTGTGAATGGCCTTCAGAGGACTTTATGGATCGAGCGGAAATCAAGGAAGAATTTAACGCATATTTGCATAACGCTGATCTTGTGAGCTTCGAGGAGGAAAAGTGCCGCCAGTACCACTATCTCACTAGTTCCTTTGTGAGGAGGTTCGAATTTTCATCTTCATGCAATTCTCCAACTGTCCTGTTTGATCTTTATGAAAAATCTTATACGATGGACTTAGAGGATTTTACCACTACTTGCAAACTTCCACAATGGGGTAGTGTTAGGGAACCTCGCAAATCTGAATTTAGAGATTTTCTTGCTAGTATAACTGTGGGGGAATCTAGAGATATAACAGAAGCTACCATAGGGAGCATTCACTTTCCTGCTATACATTATTTTGCTCTCTTCATAGGTAGATACATTAATGGTAAAGATGAGGCATGTCACATGTGTGTCCCTGACCTCAGTATTCTTAGGAGTGTTGTGTTAGGAGATAAATCTTATAATTTGGGAGCCATTGTTGCACGTAGGTTGCATCTTAATAGATTTAATGGATATTTCTTTGGTGGAATTTATGCAACCCGCATAGCTAATTTTCTTGGTATAACCATACGTGAGGATGATATTGAGTTGCCTCCTGCTTATTTGGATTATGAGGCTATGGTTGATCATCCGTTTGTTGAGAGGAATGATCAGTTCCTCCAGTACCGACTAATCTTTGACAGACGACGCACCTATCACGTCGCTCTCCCTACCTCTACTTTCTTTGACTTTCAGGCAAAAGGGAGATATTTTATAACCAGAGGGGAGGCGGAAGAGTATAAGAGGAGAGCTGAGATAGCTCGCCTCCAAGCTGCAGCCCACGATGCAATGACTGTTGCATTGTAGTATGACCCCAACTATTATTATGGATATCCGCCAGGCCAGCCGTGGCCATAGACCAACTTAGGCTAAAAGCCTAAGCTTGGGGGAGTATGTATTTCTCACCGACATTACATTCATGTTCACACACTCATTGCTAGATGTCGGTGCTCATACTTTTTCATTGTATCATCCATGCTAGTTCATTTTCTATTTTTATGCTTTCTTCTTATGTGTTTAATAAACCTTAAGAGAAACCAAAAAAATTAGTTGTAGCTTCTAGCTAGTTTTAGTTTCCATGCTTGTGGTAGTAATTAAAAAGAAAACCCAAAAAAATTTCCTGTTCTTCTTTTGCTTGTTGGGAGCTTTCCCGTGTAAATAGTTTTATTTCTTTTCTTTTCTTTGGGGGTTGATAGGAGAAGACCATGATTAAATTGTTGAAGTGGCTCTTATATGCATTATTGTTGATCTGACAAAAGAGCCTATATTGCCTTGTCTTCTCCTGTTTATTAAATGCTTGCAGGTTCCAACTTAGTCCAATGCACGCGCACCATTATTATTATTCACATCGTTTGGTCGTGCAAGTGAAAGGCAGTTATGACGATATATGATGGATTGTTTGAGATGGAAGAAGCTGGTATGAACTCGACCTCTCTTGTTTTTGTAAATATGATTAGTTCATCGTTCCTGATTCAGCCTATTATGAATAAACATGTTTGCAATGACAACTAGAGATCATAATTTCTTGTGCCATGATTGATTAGCTAGGAGCTTATAATGGTTTACCTTGTGTGCCAACTTGCTATTAAAATGGTTGTGATGTGGTATGATAGGGTGGTATCCTCCTCTGAATGATTTAAGTGACTTGACTTGGCACATGTTCACGCATGTAGTTGAAACAAAATCAACATAGCCTTCACGATATTTATGTTCATGGTGGATTATATCCTACTCATGCTTGCATTAGGTGTTGATTAATTTAAATGCATGTTCATGACTGTTGTCGCTCTCTAGCTAGTCGCTTCACAGTCTTTTTCTAGCCTTCAACTGTACTAAGCGGGAATACTACTTGTGCATCCAATCTCATAAACCCCAAAGTTATTCCATATTAGTCCACCATACTTACCTATATACGGTATCTACCTGCCGTTCCAAGAAAATTTGTATGTGCCAAACTCTAAACCTTTAAATAAATATCCTGTTTTGTATGCTCGAATAGCTCATGTATCAACTAGGGCTGTCCATATCTTCCATGTTAGGCTGGTTATTCTCAAGAGGAGTGGATTCCGCTCCTCACTCACGAGAAAATGGCTAGTCACTGGGATGCCCAATCCCATGCTTTATGCAAACTAAATCAAAATAATTGCAAACAAAACTCCCCTCGGGACTCTTGTTAGTTGGAGGCACTCGTTGTTTCGAGCAAGCCATGGATTGATGCTTGTTGGTGGAGGGGTAGTATAAACTTTACCATTCTGTTTGAGAACCGCCTATAATGTGTGTAGCATGGAAGATATTGCCATCTCTTGGTTTTTATGTTGACAATGAAAGTATACCGCTCAAAATATTATTCATCTCTATTTCAAAACCGAGCTCTGGCACCTCTAAAAATCCCTGCTTCCCTTTGCGAAGGGCCTATCTATTTACTTTTATGTTGAGTCATCACCCTCTTATTAAAAAGCACCAGTTGGAGAGCACTGCTGTCATTTGCATTCATTACTGTTAGTTTACATTGAGTATGACTTGACTGGATCTCTTCTACCATGAATTACAATGTCTAGTCAGTACTTGATATTTAAAGGTGCTCTGCATTTATGTTTTGCAGTCTCAGAAAGGGCTAGCGAGATATCATCTTGTTATATCATATTATGATTGTTTTGAGAAAGTGTTGCCATCCGAGATTTATTATTATTGCTCGCTAGTTGATTATGGCATTGATATGAGTAAACATGAGACCTATGCGTTATTGTGAATATGGTTAGTCTATAATCTTTGCTGAAAACTTGAATGATGGCTTTACATATTTACAACAACAAGAGCAAACAGAGTTTGTAAAAGTTTTTCTTTATCACTTTCAGTTTGTCAACTGAATTGCTTGAGGACAAGAAAAGGTTTAAGCTTGGGGGAGTTGATACGTCTCCGTCGTATCTACTTTTCCAAACACTTTTGCCCTTGTTTTGGACTCTAACTTGCATGATTTGAATGGAACTAACCCGGACTGACGCTGTTTTCCGCAGAATTGCCATGGTGTTATTTATGTGCAGAAATAAAAGTTCTCGAAATGACCTGAAACTTCACGGAACGTCTTTTTGGAAATAATAAAAAATCCTGGCAAAAGATCAAGACCAGGGGGCCCACACCCTAGCCACAAGGGTGGGGGTGCGCCTGCCCCCCTGGGCGCGCCCCCTACCTCGTTGCCCCCCTGGAGCTCCTCCGACCTCAACTCCAACTCTATATATTTGCTTTCGAGGATAAAAAATAAACGAGAAGGATTCATCGTGTTTTACGATACGGAGCCGCCGCCAAGCCTTAAAACCTCTCGGGAGGGCTGATCTGGAGTCCGTTCGGGGCTCCGGAGACGGGAATCCGTCGCCATCATCATCATCAACCTTCCTCCATCACCAATTTCATGATGCTCACCGCCGTGTGCGAGTAATTCCATCGTAGGCTTGCTGGACGGTGATGGGTTGGATGAGATTTGTCATGTAATCGAGTTAGTTTTGTTAGGGTTTGATCCCTAGTATCCACTATGTACTGAGATTGATGTTGCTATGACTTTGCTATGCTTAATGCTTGTCACTAGGGCCCGAGTGCCATGATTTCAGATCTGAACCTATTATGTTTTCATGAATATATGTGAGTTCTTGATCCTATCTTGCAAGTCTATAGTCACCTACTATGTGTTATGATCCGGCAACCCCAAAGTGAAAATAATCGGGACCACTCCCGGTGATGACCGTAGTTTGAGGAGTTCATGTATTCACTATGTGTTAATGCTTTGGTCCGGCACTCTATTAAAAGGGGGCCTTAATATCCCTTAGTTTCCGCTAGGACCCCGCTGCCACGGGAGGGTAGGACAAAAGATGACATGCAAGTTCTTTTCCATAAGCACGTATGACTATATTCGGAATACATGCCTACATTACATTGATGAATTGGAGCTAGTTCTGTGTCACCCTAGGTTATAACTGTTACATGATGAACCGCATCCGACATAATTCTCTATCACCAATCCATTGCCTACGAGCTTTCCATATATTGTTCTTCGCTTATTTACTTTTCCGTTGCTATTGTTATAATCACTACAAAATACCAAAAAACATTACTTTTGTTATCATTACCTTTTGTTACCGTTACCACTATTATCATATTACTTTGCTACTAAATACTTTGCTGCAAATATTAAGTTTCCAGGTGTGGTTGAATTGACAACTCAGCTGCTAATACTTGAGAATATTCTTTGGCTCCCCTTGTGTCGAATCAATAAATTTGGGTTGAATACTGTACCCTTGAAAACTGTTGTGATCCCCTATACTTGTGGGTTATCATACAGCTACCCGCTCGGAGAGGTGAACTTTACGAGCGTGATTGGATCATATCACCCCCGGGTGTTTAGGTACTCCTGAATTCCATGCCCTGAGAAAAGGTAGAGCCCCTCTCCCCTCCTGTGTCGCTCCTGCATGCGACGGGAAGGGCGACCTAGCTTCCATCTTCGCCGTTCCCTCCCTTGCCACCGCCAAAGGGTGGGGCCAGGCAAAGCTCGGTCGCCGCCACCGATGGCGGGGCATCTTCGTCGCCACATGCAGGAGGGATGGCGCAGGCAACTAACTTGGATCTGGACGTGGCATTCTCGTGGAGCGACGCGGCCCCACATCGGTGCAGGCGATGGCGCGCTGGTGCACTGGTGTCGTGTCAAGCTACGCAATGGTTGGAGCGGGCCGCGGGTGGCTGTGTTCGGCCTTCGCCGTGGCAACCGGTTGGCGGAGGTGGCGGCGCAACAATGGTGATCTCGGCCTCCGGCTCCTCTTCTATGATGTCCGGGGGAGAGGTGGTGGTGCAGGCCAGGGGTCGGGACGACAACAGCGGTGACATGGCCTGATCTGACATCACGGCAGCGCGGGTAGCGTTCGGCTAGGGCTGCGGGCGGCTGCCTCGGCCGGGGCCATCTCGATTTCTCGGGGTGGCGACATGATAACCCACAAGTATAGGGGATCGCAACAGTTTTTGAGGGTAGAGTATTCATCCCAAATTTATAGATTCGACACCATGGGAGCCAAAGAATATTTGAAGGTATTAGCAGCTGAGTTGTCAATTCAACCACACCTGGAGAGTAATTATCTGCAGCAAAGTGATCAGTAGCAAAGTAGTTTGATAGTTTTGCTAATAGTGACAGCAGCAACGGTAACAATAACAGTGATAGCAGTAATTTTGTAGCAAGTGTAAAAGTGATGATAGCAGTAGCAAATTAGCAGAAACAATATAAGATAAATTCGTAGGCATTGGATCGGTGACTTGTTGGATGATATTCATCATGAGACATCTATAACCTAGGGCGATACGACACTAGCTCCAGTTCATCGATATAATGTAGGCATGTATTCCGTAAATAGTCATACGTGCTTTATTAAAAGAACTTGCATGACATGTTTTGTCCTACCCTCCCGTGGCAGCAGGGTCCATATTGGAAACTAAGGGATATTAAGGCCTCATTTTAATAGAGAACCGGAACAAAGCATTAACACATAGTGAATACATGAACTCCTCAAACTACGGTAATCACCGGAAGAAGTCCCGGTTATTGTCACTCCGGGGTTACGGGATCATAACACGTAGTAGGTGACTATAACTTGCAAGATCGAATCTAGAACATGAATATAATGGTAATAACATAAACAGTTCAGATCTGAAATCATGGCCCCCGGCCCAAAGTGACAAGCATTAAGCATGGCAAAGTAATAGCAACATCAATCTAAGAACATAGTGGATACTAGGGATCAAGCCCTAACAAAACTAACTCGATTACATGATGAATCTCATCCAACTCCTCATCGACCAGCGAGCCTAAGAAGGAATTACTCACTTCCAGTGGGGAGCATCATGGAATTGGCGATGGAGAAGGGTTGGTGATGATGAAGAACGAAGATCCCACTCTCCGGAGCCCCAAACGGACTCCACATCTGCCCTCCCGAGGAAGAAGAGGGCTTGGTGGCGGCTCCGTCTTGTGGATCACGATAATTCTTTCTCCTTGATTTTTCTTCGAAAATAGGATTTTATAGCATTGGTTTGAGGGTCTGCGGGGCCACCAGGTACAACCCACCTGGCGCGCCAGGAGAGGGGGGGCGCGCCCTGGTGGGTTGTGCCCACCCAGGGGCTTCTCTCCGGTAGGTCTTGGCTCCAGAAATTCTTATATATTATATAAAAATTCCTCGCAAAGTTTCGTTCCATTCTGAGAACTTTTTCTGCACAAAAACAACACCATGGTAGTTCTTCTGAAAACAGCGTCAGTCCGGGGTTAGTTTCATTCAAATCATGCAAACTAGAGTCCAAAACAAGAGGAAAAGCGTTAGTAAAAGTAGATACGTTTGAGACATATCAACTCCCCCAAGCTTAAACATTTGCTTGTCCTCAAGCAATTCAGTTGATAAACTGAAAGTGAAAAAGAAAAACTTTTATGAACTCTTTTGATCTTGTTTGCATAAATAAGCTTACACAAGACCCAGGTTTTCAGCCGTCATTATAACTAACCATGTCGTTAATAACTCTTAAAGATTATAATGACTCATATCAATGACATAATCAGCTAGTGAGCAATAATAAGGCATCTCAAACGACAACACGTTGTCAAAACAACCATGATATAACATGACAATAGTGGTATCTCGCTAGCCCTTTCTAAGACCGCAAAACTTAAATGCAGAGCACCTCCAAAGTCCAAGCATCGACTAAACATTGTACTTCATGATAGAAAAGATCCAGTCATGATGCACCCAACATTAGCTACACACAATGCATAAATCAAGACAGCTGTGCTCTCTCAGTTTCTAGCGCTTGTATAAGAAGGTGATGACACAACATAAAAGTAAATAGATAGTCCCTTTGCAGAGGGATGCAATGATTTGCAGAGGTGCCAGAGCTCAAGTTTTAAAACAGAGATAAATGATTATTTTGAGACATGCACCCTTCTCATTTACGTACGACTATCAGTTATCAATATCTCCCATGCTAAACAGGCTAGTGGCGGTTCCCTAGCGGCAAAAGTAAAGGTTTTGACTCCATAGGGAGTTTTTGTTTGATTATTTGAGCGATTAACTCTTTTTGTATTTTGCAGTTTGGGACTGGGCATCCCTATTTCCGCCCTTTTCTCGTGCGATGGCGAGCGAATAAACACTCGACTTGAGAATAACCCGCTTAGGATGGTAGATGCCGACTACCTCATGTCGTTCCATGAACGATCCAAGCACACAAAATAGATATTTTTTAGAAGTTTTTTTAGAGGTGGCACATGCAAATTTACTTAGGACGGCAGGGTAGTACCGCATATAGGTAGGTATGGTGGACTCATCTGGAATAACTTTGGGTTCATGGTTTTTGATGTACAAGCAGAGTTGCCACTTAGTATAGGTGAAGGCTAGCAATTTAGATTGAGAAGCGGCCAGCTAGACAGCAACAACGATCATAACCATGCATTATGCATAAGTAACATTGGACACTAGCATGAGTAGGATATGAACACCATGAACATAAATATCATAGAGGCTATGTTGGTTTTGATTCAACTACATGCATGAGCATGTACCAAGTCAAGCCACTTGAACATTCAGAGGAGGATACCATATCATCATACTACATCATAATCATTTTAATGCAATGTTGATATCCAAGTTAAATCATTATCAACTCCCAGCTACTTATGCATGGCATGAGAAACTGTAATCTCTAATTGTCATTGCAAACATGTTTAATCATAATGGGCTGGATCATGAATACTTGGTTAAACGTATTTACATCATAAGAACAAGTTGAGTTCATACCAGTGTCTCTCTGCCACGACCAGTTCATCGAATATTGTCATTATTTCCTTTCACTTGCATGACCGAACGATGTGAGAATAATAATAGTGCAAGAGTGTCGTGGACTAAGCTGGAATATGCAAAACATTTTATTCAATAGGAGAAGAGAAGGTAAAATGTGCTCTTTATTAGTTCAACAATTATTCATGTGAGACCCACTCAACATTTTCATCGTGGTCTTCTCCTTAGTACAACTCGAATAAAAGGAAAAGAAATTCAGATAAACACACTGAAACATTTTTTGGAGTTTTTGGTTTTCTTGAACAAGCAAATAAAAGGGAAAAGCAAAAACGAGAAATACACGGAAAAGCTTCCAATAAGCAAAAGAAGAACAAGGAAAACTTTTTGGGTTTTCTTTTTAATATAACAACTAAGCATGCATAGAAAGTAAACTACTACAACTATTTTTTTGGTTTTTCTGAAGTTTTTCGAAGACACAAGAAGTAAGTAAGAAATATAAATCTAAGCATGGATGATACAATGAAAAAGTGTGAACACCAACAAATAGAATGATATGTAGACATAAATGTAATGTCGGTTATAAACACATACTCCCCCAAGCTTAGGCTTTTGGCCTAACTTGGTAATAGATTAGTACTCCGGATAGTAGTTGGCGTGGTAGCTCACGGAGGCTCTCGATGTGGATGCCTCGACCTGCTGTGCTGCCTCCACTGCTGCATTGTGATCTCGGGCCTCGCTCTCAAGAACAAAATATCTTCCTTTGCTGTGATAATCAAAAAGAGCAGGCGCAGGCAAATATGTTTGCACAACAGATGTTTGGTTAAACAGCAGATTATAAGTGAAGTCGTCAACCTTTCCCTTGAGAAACTTATCTTCTTTTAGGGTGGTAAATCTAAATACTGCATGGGTAGGATAGGATCAAAGGGCAATGGTGCAACACCTGTTGGGGATACATATAACAGGTAGGCCCATGAAGGGTCGAAATATCACAAAGCATGGGGTCCACACAACATGTGAGTCTAGATAAATTTATACAGACATACTATCCACTCGAATGATCTCCAAGTCACTCGGACGACAACAACCACTCGGAGCATAGCACTCCACCCGACCAACTCATTCCACTCGGAGCATCTGATCTCACTCGGATATGCGAAGACCATCAGTCGACAAGGCACTCGAAGCATCATCTTAGTAGTAGGTTGACTTATGGCATTAGCACCCCCACGTTGTAACATAGGAGGTGAGGGGGTGGCGCACTCTATATAAGCCACCCCCGCCACTAGACTAGGGGGCTTTTTCTTCTACCTCTCTCTCTCTCTAGTGTAACATCCCAAATTTTCAATTTGCAATGTTATACATAGATCATTCTCGCATATCATATTTTATTGCATTTCGTCTCACGATCCTCGAAATCCTAAGCAACTCAAGGACCCTCGAAGAGAGTTGGGGATTTCCCCGGTTTTTAAATTTGATTTTATCAAATTTGAAACGAGGATTTTTGGTTTTAATTATTTTTCTCTCCGAAAATATTTCGTAATAAAAATATATGAGAGGAGATAATATGACTTCTCCAAAATAAATGAAATGTTGGAGGAAAAATATTAAAATCAATATTTGTTTTTATTTGGATTTTATTTGCAATTTTGTTTGCATTAGAAAAATTGCTCGTTTTCAAAATTGCATTTTACGGCCAAGAAAATGTTCATCTCGTTCTAAATATTTATTTAGACAGAGAAAATTTGTTTTGGCATTTTTAGATTTTCATTTTATTTTCTATGATTTTCTTAGTTTCGGCGGAATTATTTAAAAAAGAAGTTTCAGGACCATGCTGGGACAAAACCCAGACGACCTGTTCCGCCGCCGTCTCCCTCGCGTGCGCCGCCGTGCGCAGCACGGACGCCGAGGGGAGTCCGAGCCGGACTCCTCCCCGGGCGCCCCCTCGCCCAAGCCACGCCGCCCCCTCGCCCGCTTTAAATAGCGCCGCCCCACCCCGCCTCGCCACCACCACCGCCGCCACCCCGCCGCCGCAGCCCGCGCCGCCGA
>NC_041390.1:160974705-160986991 GCF_002162155.2 Triticum dicoccoides | reverse complement strand
CCGCGCCGCTGCTGCCGCGTGCCGCCGCCGCCGAGTCATGTGCCGCCGCCGCCTGAGCCCCACCGCCGCCTGAGCCCCACCGGAGCCGCACCCCGCCGGATCCGACGAGGTAACGCGACGTCGACGTTGGTTTTTTTAGAAAACCGATTTGGTTTTTTTAGAAAACCCTAACTCGTTTTTTAGGTTCGCCGGTTTTTCCCGGTTTTTCTTTTTAGCGGACGTTCATCCGTACGTTCGTTTTAACGAACGGTTTCCGCTCGTTAGTTACAGACAACGAACGCTCGTTCGTTAGCCTGCTCGTCAGTTTTATTTTATTAAATTATTCCGCGATTATTTCTGATCGCGATTTCTGATCCGATTTTCGTTCTAGTTTATCTTTTCGCTCGTTAGTCGGAATCAGGCGATTCAAGCGCCTAGATCTTTGTCTCGAGACCCTCTTTCCGCTTAACCAACTTGCACAAGTTTTTGCTACTGTAAAATTTGACCTAGTTCCAGATTAGTAAACGGATCTTGTTTCTTTCTCCGTTTGAGTTTCGTTGCTCTATTCGATTTGATTCTTTTTGCAAACCGGAGTTCTTAAGTTGAACTTTCTGGTTAGACCTTCTTATTTGAGTTTTACCCGTGCTTCTCTGCTTGATTGCTTATGTATGCTATTGTTTATTTGCGATAGAATTCCCGGAGTGCGAAGCGTGTTATTTGGAGTCTCTAGGTTACGCGGATCGTCAACAAGGCAAGTAACACTTTGATCATACCCCTTTATCACCCAGTTTTTATGCATTAGTGCCAATCCCCAAACATTGCATGGTTAGGATGTCATTAACATGTGGGTTGGGAAGTAGTTGATGAGGTAGAACCTATTACCCTGTTACTTTCAAACCCTTGGGAGTTACTTCTACGCATTGCTTATATTGCTATGCTATGCTCGTAGACGAGGTTTGGGTGAGTGAAATCCATGACAGATGTGAGATTGATAATTAATGGTTCAACTTAAGGTGGCAACTTAAATACACATCTGGGTGGATTGAGGCACCTGGAGTACCCAGTGTTGCGTGTATTTTTGGAAATCCCGGAGTACCCGTGTGATCTTGCTATGGACCTCCACCCAGGCTCAAAGGGAACTGAGATTATTCATGCTAGAAAGTTCCGTGTGCAGCCACAAGCTATTATGGGCTCTAGCATAGTTGAATAAGTTACGTGAAGCTCTTGAAGAGGTGGATCAGCAGGTAGTGGGTTGTTGGTTTGGTATGGTCTGCCCGGAGTAGAGAGTTAATGTTTCTGAAAGACTGTGTCTCGGTCATCCGTTTCTCAAACACCATGTAGTGCGAGAAATCCAACGGAGGCGATCGAGTCTTGTGGGGAAAAGTGCGCAAACCTCTGCAGAGTGTACAAACTAATCATGGTTAGCCGTGTCCCCAGTTATGGACAAATCTTGAGTATCTAGTACTTGGAGTATCTTAAGTATCTCATCACTCTAAATTAATATTGTTGGGTTGATAATTACCTTAATTGGGATTGAATTGGAGGAACCTTCTCAATGATGTTTGAACTACCATGATAGTTAAATTAAAATCTATTCCTTTGTTGTTGGGAAAAATTGGCTTTTCGCAAAAACTATAACCATAGAGCTTTCCACCAGCCAAATATGCATGTAGTGATAGCATTATCTTGTTCTTGCTCTACTGTGTTATATTGCCAGCATATTCCATGTGCTGACCCGTTTTCGGGCTGCAACGTATTATGTTGCAGACTTTTCAGACGAGGAGTAAGGTTCATTAGATCGTTGCCGTGTAGCTTAGCTATGCCGTTGGAGTTGATGGACTCACTTTATCTTCCAAGCCTTCCGCTGTTATCGTATTAGTTGGCCTTAAGCCATATTTATTGTAATAAGTTCTCTTTGGAGACATTCGATGTAATAAGTGTGTGATTGCTACTCTGTTATAAATCCTCGAGTACTGTGTGTGTCAGCATTATCGATCCAGGGATGATACTGAAGCACAGAGACTTGACCGTTTGAGGTCGGATCACTACAAGATGGTATCGGAGCACACGCTGAGTGTAGGACACGACCACTAAGCTAAAAGCCATAGATCACTATTCTCTCCTCATTTCTGACTCCTCTCCATTTTCTACTCTTTAGGATGGCGGACGCAAGGAACAAGTTTGCACAACCGGATGAAGAAGCACCTTTTGGACGACACTTGAAGGAAGTCACTAGGTACCTGAACATAGGAATACCAAGCTTCACCGGGACCTACAACGCCACTTTACTAGAAGAGGAGCGATGGATTATTCAAGTTCAAGTTCCAGGAAGAACCTTCACGCCAGTCATTAAACCCATAGAGTTTTCCTTCGATGCACCAACCTGGAGTTTAGGAAAGAGTATGGCAGCTCACATCACCATGGGACGCATTGGAGAAGTTTACCAAAAGGAGCTTAAGGATACTATCTACCAGATCTGTGGGCGCTGAGATGAGCAATGGGATATGATCAGCACCAGGAAGGATAGATCAATTGCAGCTTTCATCCCGGAACTAAACCAGCACATTTGACGCCAGGAGAACCAGATGTGCGCAGGCATGATAGATCTGGAGAAGGAAATGACTAGGATCACGAAACTAGAGGAAGAACTCAAGGCTACACGTGAAGATTATGATGAGGAAATCGTCATACTAGTGGAGAAGAATGACGAGTTGATTAAGAAGATCGGAATATTCCTGGGAGACCCCACACCAGTAGAAGAAGACGAAGAACCCAAGGAGATTTGCCCAGAGGACTACATCATCATCGACGACACCAACTCCGACCTGAGCGATGATGACTTTGAAGACGAAGCTGGAGCAGATATCATGGAGTCTGCAACCGAGGAATATTTTTAGTAGACCACCACATCAGTAGCAGTATTCCACCATGTAAATAGTATAGTCCGAGCACTTTTACGATAGTTCTAGACCGATTGTATGCCTTGCTTGATTGATTGAGTGAAATGATTGTGTTTGTCTCATGTGCATATGGGTAGTGCTTTCTCATTAGACCTCATTCTATTCTAAATCTCTCCCCTCTAAACTCATCAGATGCCTCCGAGACGTGACCCCGGATTTACTTTCCCACCGGAGCTCACTCAGTTGATCCAGCAACAGAATACCCTGATGCAGTTGTTTGTTCAGAACCAAGGCAACAACAACAACAATCCACCACTACCACCACCACCAGTGGACAACTTAGCCCGTTTTCTGAGGTTGCAGCCGCCGGTGTTTTCCAGTAGCACCGAGCCTATAGTAGCAGATGATTGGCTCCGCAGGATTGGAAGGAAGTTAACCACTACAGAATCTACTGATGCTGAGAAGGTGTGTTTTGCTGCACATCAGTTGGATGGACGAGCAGCATCATG
Organism: Triticum dicoccoides; assembly: GCF_002162155.2. NCBI lineage: Eukaryota > Viridiplantae > Streptophyta > Magnoliopsida > Poales > Poaceae > Triticum > Triticum dicoccoides. The sequence continues at coordinate 160,983,603 of NC_041390.1, read as the reverse complement.
GTGGGAGAATTACACTTTCACCTACCCTATAGCCACGGTGACATGGGACCAATTTCAGCAAGCCTTCCGTACATCCCATGTCTCAACTGGAGCCATGAACTTGAAGAGGCGTGAATTTTGCAACTTACGCCAGGGGAACCGTACTGTGGCACGGTACTTGGATGAGTTTAGCAAGTTATCTCGCTAGTCCCCTGATGATGTGGCCACCGAAGCCGCAAAGCAGGAGAAGTTTATGGAAGGGCTGAATGATGAGATGAGTATGCAGTTGATGGTGGCAACATTCACCAACTACTAGTAGTTGGTAGATAAGGCTCTTATGATTGAAGGGAAGCATCAGCAGATTGAGAGCCGTAAGAGGAAGTATGGACAAGGGAGGTATAACTCAGGAGCACAGCAGAAGCCTCGCCTAACCCCAAACTTTGGAGGACTTGTTCATAACCATGGAGGCCACACCCATAATGGAGGAAGTAACCATAATCATACTGGCCCTAGGAATGGGAATGGGAATGGGAATGGAGCAAGCAACAATCAGAACTGCCCCAATCCAGCCACACCCACCAAGAGAGACCTAAGCCACGTTACTTGTTTCAAGTGCGGGAAGACTAGACAGTATGCCACGGAGTGCCCTGAAGGGAAGAATGGAAACGGAAATGGGAGCACTGGGAAGAAGCCCAATCCATTCAACAAAGGACAAGTGAACCACGTTAACATGGAGGAGGTTGAAGAGCAGCCAGACGTGGTTATAGGGAAGTTCTTGGTTAAGTCATTTACCGCTCTTGTTCTTTTTGATACTGGTGCTTCGCATCCATACATATCAAGGGAATTCTTGGATAAGTTTAAACTACTGACCCAAACACTTAGGTCCCCTCTGTTAGTAAGCTCACCCGGAGCAGAGTATATGGCTAGTCGATGGTGTGACCAGATATCCTTAACCATTGGCAACCATGTTTTTCCGTCCGACCTAATTATCTTGGAGTCACAAGGATTGGATGTGATATTAGGAATGGACTGGATGTCAAAGTATGGAGGAAGCATTGACTGTGTTAGTAAGTCAATTTGTCTTACCACCACGGAGGGAAAAAGGATCAAGTATATATCTAGGCATGTGCCAAGAAGTAGCCAAGTAAATACCCTCATGGGAGTTGTTCAGGAAGAAGTGCATGTAGTAAAGGATTATCCGGATTTTTTCCCAAAGGAGTTACCAGGCATGCCACCGGACCGAGATATTGAGTTTTCGATAGAGCTATTGCCAGGCACAGGGCCAATATCCAAGAGACCCTATAGGATGCCCGCGAATGATCTGGAGGAGATTAAGAAACATATCTAGGTCACCGATATTGGAGAAAGGTTACATTCGATGGAGTTCATCACCATGGGGAGCCCAGTGCGTTTGGTGGAGAAGAAGGATAAGTCCCTAAGAATGGTTGTTGATTATCGAGTCTTGAATGAAGTGACGATTAAGAACAAGTACCCATTGCTGATGATCAATGATCTGTTTGATCAGCTGCAAGGAGCTAAGGTGTTTTCGAAGATCGATCTGCAATCAGGATATCATCAGTTGAAGATACGAGAGAAGGATATACCAAAGACATCCTTCACCACACGGTACGGGCTATATGAGTATACGGTCATGTCATTTGGACTGACTAACGCCCCTGCCTATTTCTTGAGCATGATGAACAAAGTATTCATGGAATATTTGGATAAGTTTGTTGTGGTGTTCATTGATGATATAATGGTATATTCGAAGAATGAAGAGGAACACAAGGAGCATTTGCGTTTAGTTCTCGAGAAACTCAGGGAACATCAGTTGTATGCCAAGTTCAGCAAATGCGAGTTTTGGTTGAAGGAAGTCAGATTCCTTGGACACGTTATATCAGGAGAAGGTATAGCAGTAGACCCCACCAAGGTTCAGTCAGTCACTGAATGGTTGGCACCCACTTCAGTTAGCCAGATCCACAGTTTTCTTGGACTCGCAGTATACTACCATAGATTCATTGAGAATTTTTCCAAGATTGCAAATCCAATGACGGAGTTATTGAAGAAGGATACCAAGTTTAAATGGATGGAAGATTGTGAGGCAAGTTTCCAGGAGTTGAAGAAACGTTTGACTACAGCCCCAATGCTGACATTGCCAGATATACATAAGGATTTCCAAGTGTACTGCGACGCCTCTCGCTTAGGACTTGGAAGTGTGCTCATGCAGGACAGAAGAGTTGTTTCGTATGCCTCGCGACAACTAAAACCGCACGAGTTAAATTATGCCATGCATGATTTGGAGCAAGTAGCCGTAGTTGATGCGTTGAAGACTTGGAGACATTACCTTATCGGAAATCATTGTGATGTGTACACGGATCATAAGAGTTTGAAGTACATTTTCACCCAGAAGGAACTGAACCTTAGGCAAAGAAGATGGTTGGAGCTTATAAAGGATTATGACATGAAGCTTCACTATCATCCAGGAAAGGCCAATGTCGTAGCAGACGCTTTGAGCCGGAAGAGTTACGCTAATACCCTAGTGACCACAGGAATGCCGAAGGAGTTAGCAGAGGATCTCTGGGAACTTCGATTGGAGATTGTTCCTAGAGGTTTTGTCGCAACAATGGAGGTACAAACTACATTGTTGGGGAAAAACCGAGAAGCTCAGAAAGATGACAACGAGGTTTTTGTGAGGATGAACACGACACCTTATGGTTTGAGGATCGTTTTTATGTGCCCAATAACACAGAGATCAGGAAGTTAATACTTCAGGAGGCTCATGACTCACCATACTTGATACACCCCGGAAACACCAAGATGTATTTGGATTTGAAGGAACGTTTCTGGTGGACAGGGATGAAGAAGGATATCGCCGAGTATGTGGCCGTATGTGATGTATGTCAGAGAGTGAAGGCAAAGCATCAAAAGCCAGTAGGATTGCTACACCCTATGCCGATACCCGAATGGAAGTGGGATAAACTTGGCATGGATTTTATCACCGGATTGCCCAGGAGCAAATCAGGATATGATTCTATATGGGTAGTAGTTGACCGTTTGACCAAAGTAGCACACTTTATCCCAGTGAAAACAACTTATACCAGTGCAAAGTTGGCCAAGATATATATGACCTGGATCGTATGTCTGCATGGAGTTCCGAGGACCATCATATCAGATATGGGAACCCAGTTTACCTCACAGTTTTGGCATCAGCTGCACTAGACTTTGGGAACGAGATTGGAGTTCAGTACAACATTTCACCCGCAGACGGATGGACAGACCGAGAGAGTCAACCAGATTCTGGAGGACATGTTGAGAGCCTGTGCGCTAGATTATGGATCTAGTTGGGATGACAATCTGCCTTACGCAGAGTTCTCATACAAAAATAGTTACCAAGCCAGTTTGAAAATGGCACCGTTTGAAGCCCTGTACGGCCGAAGGTGCAGAACACCGTTGATGTGGGATGAAGTTGGAGACCGACAGTTGTTTGGACCAGACTTGATCAAAGAGTCTGAGGAGAAGGTTAAACTGATTCGGGATAGACTGTAGATAGCTCAGTCCAGACAGAAGAGTTATGCAGATTTGAAACGAAAGGAGGTAACCTATGAAATTGGAGATATAGCATATCTGCAAGTATCACCCTTGTGAGGAGTGAAACGTTTTGGAGTTAAGGGAAAGTTAGCCCCGAGATTTGTAGGACCGTATCATGTTTTGGAACGGATGGGAGAAGTGGCCTACAAGTTGGAGTTACATGAAGGATTGTCAGATGTTCACGATGTGTTTCACGTTTCCCAGTTGAAGAAGTGCCACGCTGAGATGGCCGACATACCGCTAAGAGATACCGTACCCTTGGAGGCGATTCAGTTGGACAATGACTTGACTTATGAGGAGAAGCCAGTCAAGATTTTGGAGTTTGCCAGTCGAGTCACCCGCAACAAGGTTATTAAGTTTTGCAAAGTTCAGTGGAGCCACCATACCGAGGACGAAGCCATGTGGGAACGAGAGGATGATCTTCGTAAAGACCACCCACACCTATTTTCTAGCCAACCCGAATCTCGAGGGCGAGATTCATCTTAAGGGGGGGGTAGGTTTGTAACATCCCAAATTTTCAATTTGGAATGTTATACATAGATCATTCTTGCACATCATATTTTATTGCATTTCGTCTCACGATCCTCGAAATCCTAAGATCCTCAAGGACCCTTGGAGATAGTTCGGGATTTCCCCGGTTTTCAAATTTGATTTTATCAAATTTTGAAACGAGGATTTTTGGTTTTAATTATTTTTCTCTCCGAAAATATTTCCTAATAAAAATATATGAGAGGAGATAATATGACTTCTCCAAAATAAATGAAATGTTGGAGGAAAAATATTAAAATCAATATTTGTTTTTATTTGGATTATTTGCAATTTTGTTTGCATTAGAAAAATTGCACGTTTTCAAATTTGCATTTTAGGGCCAAGAAAATGTTCATCTCATTCTAAATATTTTATTTAGACGGAGAAAATTTGTTTTGGCATTTTTAGATTTTTATTTTATTTTCTAGGATTTTTCTTAGTTTCGGTGGAATTATTTTAAAAAAAAGTTTCTGGACCAAGCTGGGCCGAAACCCAGCCGACCTGTTCTGCCGCCGTCTCCCTCGCCCGCGCCGCCGTGTGCAGCACGGACACCGAGGGGAGTCCGAGCCGGACTCCTCCCCGGGCGCCCCTCGCCCAAGCCACGCCGCCCCCTCACCCCCTTTAAATAGTGCCGCCCCACCCCGCCTCGCCGCCACCACCGCCCGCCGGCCCCGCCTCCGCAGCCCGCGCCGCTGCTGCCGCATGCCGCCGCTACCTGAGCCCCGTCGGAGCCGCACCACACCGGATCCGACGAGGTAACGCGACGTCACCGTCGGTTTTTTTAGAAAACCGATTTGGTTTTTTTGAAAACCCTATCTCGTTTTTTTTGGTTCGCCGGTTTTTCTTTTTAGCGGACGTTCGTCCATACGTTCGTTTTAACGAACGGTTTCCGCTCGTTAGTTACAGATAACGAACGCTCGTTCGTTAGCCTGTTCGTCAGTTTTCTTTTATCGGATTATTCCGTGATTATTTCTGATCGCGATTTCTAATCCGATTTTCGTTCTAGTTTATCTTTTCGCTCGTTAGTCGGAATCAGGCGATTCAAGCGCCTAGATCTTCGTCTCGAGACCCTCTTGCCGCTTAACCAGCTTGCACAAGTTTTTGCTATTGTAAAATTTGACCTAGGTCCAGATTAGTAAACGGATCTTGTTTCTTTCACAGTTTGAGTTTCGTTGCTCCATTCGATTTGATTCTTTTTGCAAACCGGAGTTCTTAAGTTGAACTTTCTGGTTAGACCTTCTTATTTGAGTTTTACCCATGCTTCTCTGCTTGATTGCTTATGTATGCTATTGTTTGTTGGCGATAGAATTCCCAGAGTGCGAAGCGTGTTATTTGGAGTCTCTAGGTTACGCGGATCGTCAGCAAGGCAAGTAACACTTTGATCATACCCCTCTATCACCCAGTTTTTATGCATTAGTGCCAATCCCCAAACATTGCATGGTTAGGATGTCATTAACATGTGGGTTTGGAAGTAGTTGATGAGGTAGAACCTATTACCCTGTTACATTCAAACCCTTGGGAGTTACTTCTATGTGTTGCTTATATTGCTATGCTATGCTCGTAGACGAAGTTTGGGTGAGTGAAATCCATGACAGATGTGAGATTGATAATTAATGGTTCAACTTAAGGTGACAACTTAAATACACATCTGGGTGGATTGAGGCACCTGGAGTACCCAGTGTTGCCTGTATTTTTGGAAATCCCGGAGTACCCATGTGATCTTCCTATGGACCGCCACCCAGGCTCAAAGGGAACTGAGATTATTCATGCTAGAAACTTTCGTGTGCAGCCACAAGCTATTATGGGCTCTAACATAGTTGAGTAAGTTACGTGAAGCTCTTGAAGAGGTGGATCAGCAGGTAGTGGGTTGTAGGTTTGGTATGGTCTGCCCAGAGTAGAGAGTTAATGTTTCTGAAAGACTGTGTCTCGGTCATCCGTTTCTCAAACACCATGTAGTGCGAGAAATCCAACGGAGGCGATCGAGTCTTGTGGGGAAAAGTGCGCAAACCTCTGCAGAGCGTACAAACTAATCATGGTTAGCCGTGTCCCCGGTTATGGAAAAATCTTGAGTATCTAGTACTTGGGTTATCTTAAGTATCTCATCACTCTAAATTAATATTGTTGGGTTGATAATTACCTTAATTGGGATTGAGTTGGAGGAACCTTCTCAATGATGTTTCAACTACCATGATAGTTAAATTAAAATCTATTCCGTTGTTGTAGGAAAAAATTGGCTTTTCGCAAAAACTATAACCATAGAGCTTTCCACCAGCCAAATATGCATGTAGTGATAGCATTATTCTGTTCTTGCTCTACTATGTTATATTACCAACATATTCCATGTGTTGACCCGTTTTTGGGCTGCAACGTATTATGTTGCAGACTTTTCAGACGAGGAGTAAGGTTCGTTAGGTCGTTGTCGTGCAGCTCAGCTATGCCATTGGAGTTGATGGACTCACTTTATCTTCCAAGCATTCCGCTGTTATCGTATTAGTTGGGCTCAAGCCATATTTATTGTAATAAGTTCTCTTTGGAGACATTCGATGTAATAAGTGTGTGATTGCTACTCTGTTATAAATCCTCGAGTACTGTGTGTGTCAACATTAATGATCCAGGGATGACACTGAAGCACAGAGACTTGACCGTTTGTGGTTGGGTCGCTACATCTAGTCTTCGGACTTAGCTCAGGCATGGGGATCTGTTCTCCTCTCTCACTCACACACATTGTAATCTCCGGATACATACTCAGATAAAACAAAGCCTCTCCGGAGCACGAGATGTAGGGCTGTTATCTCCACTGTGAGAGGCCCGAACTTGCTAAAACCACCATGTCACCCATTTGCATCTCGATAGATCATGCTTCTTTACCCTATCCCTTATTATTGTTGGAATCATTCCCACGACAGTTGGAGCCCATCATGGGGCATGGCGTCAATCGAGCCATGATGCAAATGGTTTTTTCTTCAAACTTCAACAATGAATCAACTACCATCGCCAAAGAAATCGGTCGCTAGAGCTTTGGTCATCGCGCCATTCGTACAAACAAAAGGATCAGGGAGTCCCATTCCATATAATTTTGTTCTCTACAATCGATATTTAATCTAACAATGGTTGTTTTTTCTTCTGTATGTACATGAGTGAGCACGAGCAATAGCTGCAGTGCCGTCGCGCCACCAAGCACTGTTCTGACGAGCACCATGGAGGCCGAGCTCATGGCCAGTCCGCCGTCGCCCATCTTCTTCGTCGTCAACCACCGACGCCTCCACCAAGTCAACCGCCGCCCGTCCGGCTTCGCTAACCTCTGGCGTGTCCATCCGCGCCGGAACCACACCTCTAGCGATGTTCCCGGATCCCGCCTTCGGCCTGATGCCGATGTGATCTCCATGGTGGAGGCACACCTCCCGCCGGCGTCGCAGGCGCACTGCACTCCTCCCTCATCAGCTTCTCCAGCGTGGTCGCCATAGCGTGTGCACGGGTCCGGCACGACGCGGAAATAGGAAGCCCGTCGCTCCTCCGGGCACGGCGGTTCTTCCCTCTGTCGCCGGCTGCTGGCCATTGTTTTCTTTTATCCTTCAGCCATGCAAGGTGAGTGGGCGTCCTCCTCCTTCATTACATGCATGCATATAAATGCGCCCAGTACAGAAAACGGAAGGACGTCTTCGATACCAGATTAATTAGCTGCGCCATGCAAGCTAACGGGAGGACGTCTTCAACACCGGATTAATTAGCTGCACCATGCAAGCTTTGCAATTAATCTTCTTTGGTCCATGTTTTGGAAAGCCACAGGCACCAGCCTCCAGCGCGCACACACCCTGCGTTGCTTACAAGCCAGCCCAGATGCTCCGTTACTCCGAGCCAGTACTTGTGTACAGTCGGACAGGCATAAGTCTACACTCGAACAGGCGCTCGATCGTTCGTGTGTTCCCACTCACTCGGACGCCTCTTCAGTGACATGCTCGACTTGGCCATTCCTCACATCATCGTCGGTTGGACACATCCACACCAGCTCATTCCTCATGTATCGTCTGCCCGACAGCAACCCTCATCCGGTCGCAGGCTCGGCGGTGGCTTGTGCATTCGGAGCATGGACCCGATACGACACAGGCGTCGAGGCCGGCCATGTCCCGCACATGGTGATGCCTCCCTGTGGCCAGCTGCTAGACGGTGTCACTCGAACGGATTTACTCGGCCATTCACTTGGTCGGGAGATTTACACCAATGACATTCGCGTCGGTCAAGATCCACTCGGACGGTCTGTTGACACTCAGACGCCCTCACGTCATCGTCATGCGGATGTCCGCGACTTCATCAACATATCCTACTCGATCGCATCATGCATCGCCACTCGGCTGGGCATGTCCTCGTCAGTCGACTGCCCCGCGCGTCGCCATCCCATTGGGCGCGTCTTCATCAACTCGCCCACTTGGCTGCCCGACACACTGGCATTCGGTTCGGTACATCTTCGATAACATGGTTGACTCGTCCACCCTGCATGCCAACAATCGGTTGGGCATGTCTTCATCAACCTACCTACTCGGCCGCACGACACACCGTCACTCGGTTGGGTACATCTTTGACAACATGCTCGACTCGCCCGCCCCGCACGTCGCCAATCGGTTGGTCACCTTATCACTACTTGGCCGTACAGCGCGTTGCCACTCGGTTGGTCACCTCATCACCACTCGGCCGCCCCGCGTGTCGCCACTCGGTTGATCAACTCATCACCACTCGTCCGCCCCGCGCGTCGCCACTCGGTTGGTCACCTCATCACCACTAGGCCGCCCCGCGTGTCGCCACTCGGTT
>NC_041390.1:160931774-160974112 GCF_002162155.2 Triticum dicoccoides | reverse complement strand
TCGGCTGCCCCGCACGTCGCCGTCGGTTGGTCACCTCATCACCACTCGGCCGCCCCGCGCGTCGCCACTCGGTTGGTCACCTCATCACCACTCGGCCGCCCCGCGCGTCACCACTTGGTTGGTCACCTCATCACCACTCAGCCGCCCCACGCGCCGCGATCGGTTGGTCACCTCATAACCACTCGGCCGCCCCGCGCGTCGCCACTCGTTGGTCACCTCATCACCACTCAGCCACTCGCGCGCCTTCAGACAGTTAAGTCATTTTACTTTCTGTTATTTCCGCCTTCCTGAGTATCCCGTAATTCACACGTCACGTTCACTCGGAGGCCATGCCACCAAGTGTACCTCTACGCTTGGCTCCTTATTTTCACACACTTGCTTAGTACTGGTTATGTGACTCCCGAGTCCAACTTCCATTTTTTCGCATACATCATTCATGAACACCATGTGCTGTTCTTCATTTCGAGTTCGCATGGTCCTCTAGGGCTGCAACTCAGTCAAAACACTACACTTCCGTTTTATTTGAGCCATTATTCCAATGAGTTTAGTCGGATCCATCGCTTCAACAAGTTCGAACGGATCCTTCGCTCTTTCAGACTCTTGCTGGTTAACCAGCAAGCCCCTTGCACTCCCAGCGGGTGTCTATGGGTGTTATTCACACAAATCATTTCAGCACACATCAAATTTCCTCAAGATATTATTTCATTGGCTTGTGCCATTTTTTACACAAGTTACGTGATCACTCGACGACCCTATGCGCCAACTTCATCGCTGCTCGGACTCGGTCACCGTACCGGTCCCAGCGCACTGCAACACCGACATTGTCGCTCTGTTGACTTCAAACACATTCGGCCAACCCCTCTGCGGAATCCTCTTCATCGTATCAATGATATAGACCTCGTTAGGCATGAGACAGATAAGCCCCTTTTACAATTAAACTTCACACTTCACTCCTTTGCGAGTTTGCTTCTTTCAAGCATCACTCGAAAGCTTCTCCTCATCTTTACCGAGTCTGACTCGATGAATTGCAAATCATCCATTTAAAACTATATTTCTCATATTCCGACATGTCCATTGTCGAAGACTATAGTACGGGGGTTGCATCTCATTTGGAATGACACTCTCCTGAGTGGTCGAGTACTTCATCACCAGTCAGATCCTTCACTTCAACAAGTGCATTCGATCCGCCACTTTGACAAGTTTCATAATCGCCCAGACGCTCTGCGCGCCATCTTCATTCCTACTCAGACTCAGTTGTCACGCCGGTCTTGTTGCGTCTCAACCACACTACACCGACCTCGTCGCTACATTAGCTTCGAAAGCATCTGGCTAACTCCTTCAAAGACCATTTCAGCCACTTGGCTGGACACGCAATCTTTCACTCGGCCACCCCGCGCATCACCACTTGGCTGGACACGTAGCCCTTCACTCGGCCACCTCGCGCATCCTCACTCGACCGCCCCGCGTGTCGCCTCTCGGTTGTGCATGCCTTCACCACACGGCCGCTTCGCGCGTCGCCTCTCGGTTGTGCATGTCTTCACCACACGGCCGCCCCGCGCGTCACCACCCGGTTGTGCACGTCTTCACCACTCGGCCGCCCCGTGCGTCATCACTCTATTGTACACATCCATGATCCTCGGTCGCCCTGCATGTCACGACTTGGCTTGATATGTAGTCCTACATTCATACACCTCGCACGTCATCACCACTCAGCTGTCCCGTGCGTCGCCACTCGGTCGCGCACATCTTCACCACACGGTCGCCCCACGCGTTGCCACTCAGTTGTGCACGTCTTCATCATCCGACCACCTCGCACATCATGACTCGGTCACCCCCGTGCGTTGTCACTTAGTTGTGCACGTCTTCATCATCCGACCACCTCGCACATCATGACTCGGCCGCCCCGCGTGTCGCCACTCGGTTGTGCACGTCTTCACCACTCGGTCGTCCCGCACGTCGTCCCTCGGTTGTACACATCATCGCCCCTCGGCCGCCTCACGCGTCACCATCAGTTGGACATGTCTTTACCTCTACACTCCAACACGGGAACGACTAAGTTACTCATATGATCAAACCTCATATCACGCTCTGTGGCAAGCTTACCTCTTTCGAGCATCATTCGGGGGATGATACGTCTCCAACGTATCTACTTTTCCAAACACGTTTGCCCTTGTTATGGACTCTAGCTTGCATGATTTGAATGGAACTAACCCGGAATGACGTTGTTTTCAGGAGAATTGCCATGTTGTTATTTTTCTGCAGAAATGAAAGTTCTTGGAATGACCTGAAATCAACGAAGATTATTTTTGGAATATCTGAAAAATACTGGCGAAAGAATCAAGGCCAGGGGGCCCACACCTGTCCATGAGGGTGGGGGCGCGCCCCCTGCCTCGTGGGCCCCTGGTGCTCCTTCGACCTCAACTCCAACTCTATATATTTGTGTTCGGGGAGAAAAATTCAGAGAGAAGGATTCATGGCATTTTACGGTATTGAGCCGCCGCCAAGCCCTAAACTCTCTCTGGAGGGCTGATCCGGAGTCCCTTCGGGGCTCCGGAGAGGGGAATCCGTCACCATCGTTGTCGGAGTCAAAACCGGCGGATCTCGGGTAGGGGGTCCCGAACTGTGCGTCTAGGCGGATGGTAACAGGAGGCGGGGGACACGATGTTTTACCCAGGTTCGGGCCCTCTTGATGGAGGTAAAACCCTACGTCCTGCTTGATTAATATTGATGATATGGGTACTACAAGAGTAGATCTACCACGAGATCAAGGAGGCTAAACCCTAGAAGCTAGCCTATGGTATGATTGTTGTTCGTCCTACAGACTAAAACCCTCCGGTTTATATAGACACCGGAGAGGGCTAGGGTTACAAAGAGTCGGTTACAATGGTAGGAGATCTACATATCCGTATCGCCAAGCTTGCCTTCCACGCCAACGAAAGTCCCTTCCGGACACAGGACGAAGTCTTCAATCTTGTATCTTCATAGTCCAGGAGTCCGGCCTAATGTATAGTCCGGCTATCCGGACACCCCCCTAATCCAGGACTCCCTCAGTAGCCCCTGAACCAGGCTTCAATGACGATGAGTCCGGCGCGCAGGTTGTCTTCGGCATTGCAAGGCGGGTTCCTCCTCCAAGTACTTCATAGAAGATTTTGAACACAAAGGTAGTGTCCGGCTCTGTAAAATAAGTTTCCACATATTGCCATAGAGAGAATAATATTTACACAAATCTAATCTGCTGACGTATTCCGTAGCGTGACATCACACCACGTCCAAGTCTTTATCCGAATCGTTTTACTGTCCCACCTCAGCGTGTTTAGCGAGGCATTTTCCTTGGCACGTCTTGTTAAAGCAGAGATCGTGTCCCCTTATTCCGGGATTCTCATCAATATGGGCGTGGGTAACCCAACCGTACCCGTTGGTATGTTTTCTCGATCAAAGGCGAGTCCCAAACGCTCACGGGGAGGGCCCTTGGTATTCAACCTCTTATAAAGAGACTAAGGCTCTACTCCTTTCTTTCAATCTCAAACGAGTTCACCCTTCGCCTCGAGTTCCAACACCCAAGGCTCCAGATTTCAGGCGCTTCAGACCTTCGACAATGTCCGGTTCCGACTTTCGAGGCCGATGGATGCCCTCCTCCATCACGGAGGGGGACGTGCTAAAGTTGAGAGAGGCCAGGTTCTTGACCGGTGAAATCTCGTATAGGCTCCCTGCTCAAGGGCAGGTCATTCCCACTCCCAAGACTGGTGAGAGTGTGGTGTTCATGTCTCACTTCCTTCGGGGGCTAGGCTTCCCGATGGATCCCTTCGTGAGGGGGCTCATGTTTTATTATGGGCTGGAATTTCATGACTTAGCTCCGAAGTCCATCCTCCATATTTCCTCATTCATCGTCGTGTGTGAAGCCTTCCTCCGTATTACTCCTCACTTCGGACTATGGCTCAATACCTTCAAAGTAGAGCCGAAGATGATCGAGGGATGGCACGCGGAGTGCGGAGGTGCTTTTATAAGCAAGAATGCTGGTGCTCCATGGCCCGAGGGCTCTTTTCAAGGGGAGTCCAGCTTATGGCAACGAGAGTGGTTTTATATCACAGCTCCCAGGAGCACGAAGTGGGTGGCGCTGCCTGCTTTCCGCTCGGGTCCCCCTCCACGACTGGCGTCATGGGTCAATAAGGGGCTGGACTGGGGGTCGGCAAAGGACGTGCCCCTGTTGCAGGGCCGCATCCGAGATCTCCTAGGAAGGGACATCAGTCTGGTCGTGGTGATGCAGGTTATGTTAATTCGCCGAATTCTGCCCTGCAAATGTCTCCCCCTTCGCCTGTGGGAGTTCAACCAGGAGGGACCATGAGTTCTCCAACATTTTCTTGGCATGACACCCGTGGAGATGTACAAATTGTTCTTTGGACCACAAGTAGTGTGTCCAGATTCTATGGAGGACGCAGGTCTGAGCTGCAATCGTCCAGATACTCAAGTAAGTAGCCTTGTGCCCGGACTCGCTATCCGTATATTTATCATAAAATTGCCCCTAAAAGAGTTGTCCTTTAAACAGGAGTGGATAGCAAAAGCAAAGCTAATCAGGTGTCCGTCCCCCCTCCCTGAGACCACGCCGGGTCCCGTGCTAGTCAGGATGTTGGAGGTGTGCCTTCAAAGGGAAGCGAGGGAGGGGACAGGGAAGCTACGGCCTCCTCGAAGGAGGTTGTTTGGAAGGGAGGAATCAAAAATTGCTCTCCTCAGGGGAAGAAGAGGACCGCCTCTGAAGACCCGGAGACCATGGCCTCAAAGCGGGGGAAGAAATCTTCGCCAGAGGGTCCTATGCCGGGGGATACTTTGGCTGAATTATGCCCTCAAGGGGATCAGCCCTCCACCGATCCATAAGTAGAGAGGAGTTTTTCTTTTTAAGAAATGAGAGAAATCCTTGCTTTATATCTGAGAAAAGTAATCGAAAATTTACCTTGTAGCTCAGACCTTAGCCCTTCTCAGCAGAGCTCGTCTTCGGGGGATCTTCTTCCGGAGATGATGGAGAGCGGAACGCCTCCCCCTGCCATACCGCCATCCGAGGCAGGCGACCCTGAGGTATCGTCGCGGAGGGTTTCTCCGAATCCGGCAGGGCCGGAAGGTAGTCATATGCCCCCCCCCCAAAGCCCTCCATGTCCGGCCTTCGAAAAGGGCCATCGGACGAGTCCGGCACCGTCTGGTGCGCGGTCGGAGGAGCTGAAGGATCTTCTAGGGCGAGCATCTATCTCAGAGGAGCACCGTGCATTGATGGGTACGGTGATTGAGAGGATTTCATCCGCGGAGAGCGGATTGCACGAGGCCGTCAGGAGTTTACTGACAGGTTTTGAGGTACGTGAAATAATCTACCCTTTTCGGACAGTTGCGCATAAATAAGATGCGCCATGTGTAGATAGTAGCCCATGAGACTCTGTGCATTGTCAAAAGTGACGGCGCGCAGAGGATCATAATCCCAGGTCTAATTTGTCGCCTTCATATGTAGGTGGCGAAGTGTCCGGTGGCCAGCCGGACTGATGAAGTTGCCGAGCTAAAGCGGCAACTTGACATGGCAGATGCCGACATCGCGCTTGTCAACAAGCGGCTTGACGAGGCACAAGGTATGTAATTCCTCCGGCGGCACCTGGTAAGAGGAGCTTTATGCCAGTATCTTACAATGTGTGCGCTTGATGCAGATGGTGTTGCTGCCATGGAGAATCTTCGAGCGGAACTTGCCCGAGTCAAGGAGCAAGCCAGGAAAAGTGATGCGGCTGCCTTAAAGGCAATTGAAGAGCTGAAAGCCGAACAGGCTGCTCACTGTTGAAGCAAGAAGGAAATGGATGAGATGGCCGTGAAGCTGAAGAACGCTGCTGACCGTTGCAAGCTTCTTGAAAAAGAAGATCGGGCGGAACAGACGGACCTGGAGAAGGCCGTTGCCAATGCCAAGGATGCTCGCTCTGCGATGAGAGCTATGAAGGAGGAGCTGCGTCAGGCCGGAGAGATCGCGATTTGAAAGCCCTTTATGCTGCGGAGGAAGTTCTGTGATCCTAAACATGCTCCATTAGACCAGATGTGGAGTACGGAGGACACCTATCTGGATTTGGCAGCGAGTGCCGCAGATGCGGCCCAACACTTCCGAGATCAAGAAGATCGCGAAGTGGAAAAGCTCTTTTGGTCGCAGTTCCACAATCCGGAGCGTCCGCTGTCATTACCCGATTGTTTGGCCGAATGGGCCGAGCTAAATAGGTTGTCCAGACTCGCCATGAAGTATGTCATGAGTCATCTGTGGCCGGAGAGGCCGGAGCCGAAAAGTTATTTCAACTTGGTGCAGCAGTTCCTTTGTGCGGCGCCACATATGAATGCGATGAAGAGGTCAGCGTGCATAGAGGGTGCGCAGACGGCTCTCGCCCATGTCAATACATACTAGGAGGAAATGGAGGCCACTGTTGTTGCATCCCCAGACTCGGATGGAAGCCAAGTACCTGCTGAGCACTATTTTCAGGAAGTTCTACAAGGCGCTCGTTTAATAGAGACGCAGTGCTCGAAGGATACTATATTCGAATAGCATATATTATTGTAAAACAATATTTTGATAAATTGCAGAAGCTTTTCATACTTGTGCCTGGAAGTATTGTAATACCTCATGTGCGACCGTTTAACATATATGTATATATAATCTGAAAGATGGCAGTCGTCGGCTTCAGCCCCCACGCACATAATGCGGGGGTGTTCGCAGAAAGCGCATTTTCACACTTGATCCAACGTCTTCGTCCTACAAAGGAGGTGATAGCACAGCGAACTAGGCAATCGGACTATGATGCTTTATGACTTTCACTTAGCCATAGGAGTTTGACAGTGAGGCCACTTATATAGCCCCTGGTGGCGCCTGCGCTCGCCCGAACTCAGGGCGCGTATGTGCCTGGCCGGGAAGCGGCCCTTCGTTAATGCGGAGGAATCCTAAAGATTCCGGTAAGTCATCGATTGGTTGACCAGTCTCATGCTATATCATGACAGTCAGTTTTCGGCTTTCTCTACTGAGGTGCTCGCCTGGCCGAACCGGGGCACAATCGTAGTAGTTCTCCTGGTGCCGCCTTAGCCGATAGAGCGGAGCGTAAGGTAGCAAAACACAGGAGCCGGGCAAACCCAACATTTGACCAAAGACATGATTCTGAGCTGATGGATATAAGGCCAAACTCGCGACGCCGAACACTCCCTAAGGTATTCGGTCTTTATGAGGGCGGGCGGGATAACGCCCTTAGTAATAAGCCCTTAGTGCCAGGTACACGCAAAACTCTGACGTGGCCATATGCCAAAACGCCAGCCTCCTCCTTGGTTATACCAAGAAACCAGGGGATGTGTATCAACAAGAGATAGTAAAAAAAGGTTTACGCAGGGTCTTAATCTGAAAAGAATCCTTGGAACGGGTCCCTGCTGCACGTCTGCGCCTGTGTCTCCGTTGTGCCGTATCCTGCACGGGCGTAGCACGGTGTTCATCTGTAAAAGAGAGGAACTTAGTTAAAGAAAGATCGTGTTGAACATGAGTTACACTAAATAGACAAAGTATAAATCGAAATGGGTAAAATTGAGCTTTATTGTCTCTTGTTTTATATGCGCGGAGCCCCTAGTACAGGGGTATACAGCTATTAAGCCTTTATCGATTGTATGTTTATGCCGGACTCGTCTAGCCGTGTCCGTGGTCTTGACGTCCTGTTTAGGTGCCGTGGCTGGTGAAGACGCTTTATTGTGGGGCTGTCAAGGCAGCCGCACTGTCTTCCGCGCGGGAGGAACACTCAATGTTTTCCCTTTAATGAGATGATGCCTCATGGATCGGGCATCTTAAGCGTAAGAGATGCATAATGCGGTATTGTGTTAAAGCGGGCGAAAGCTTCACGCCCCAGCAGTGCTTGATAGCTACTTGAGAATGGGGCCATGTGGAAAGTTAGCTGTCCGCGACGAAAGTTATCTGGGAGAGCCGAACATAACTTCTAGCCGGAGAGAACCCATACAACGGGCATCTGGGCCTGGCGTTACCCCTTGAAAGGAGGTTTTGCTATGGCGAATCTTTGTTGGGTCTATCCCCATGTTGCGGATTGTGTCCTGGTATAACAGGTTTAGACCACTGCCGCCGTCCATCAAGACATTTGTAAAGTGGAGTCCGCTGATTATTGGATCTAATACCAAGGCAGACCAGCCTGCGTTCCGGATACTTCCAGAGTAATCCTGATGGTCGAAGGTGATCGTTTTTAACAACCATTGGCGAGACTCCTTTGGGATAGGCCGTATGGCACGTATCTCTGTTGGCGCCATTTTTCTCGTCACGTGAAGTAAGTTTACTGTTTTGACTTCTTGTGGGAAATCCTTTTGTTTCCTGGTGCTCTGCTTGTGGGGTTCGTCGTCCTCACTTGGTATGTCGAGCCCCTTGTGTTTGGCGTTGAGTTTGCCGGATTACTGAGGGAGTCCTGGATTAGGGGGTGTCCGGATAGCCGGACTATACCTTCGGTCGGACTCCTGGACTATGAAGATACAAGATTGAAGACTTCGTCCCGTGTCCGGAAGGGACTTTCCTTGGCGTGGAAGGCACGCTTAGCGATACGGATATGTAGATCTCCTACCATTGTAACCGACTCTTTGTAACCCTAGCCCTCTCCGGTGTCTATATAAACCGGAGGGTTTTAGTCCGTAGGACGAACAACAATCATACCATAGGCTAGCTTCTAGGGTTTAGCCTCCTTGATCTCGTGGTAGATCTACTCTTGTACTACCCATATCATCAATATTAATCAAGCAGGACGTAGGGTTTTACCTCCATCAAGAGGGCCCAAACCTGGGTAAAACATCATGTCCCCTGCCTCCTGTTACCATCCGCCTAGACGCACAGTTCGGGACCCCCTACCCGAGATCCGCCAGTTTTGACACCGACAATCGTCATTATCAACCTTCCTCCATCACCAATTTCTTGATGAACAACTGGCTAGGGTTAGAGAGAATGAAATTATTGAAACTGATAATATTGATGAAAGTGATGATGAAGATTCTCCCCCTAGATATGAATTTCCTGTTGTGCCTAAGGGTTATGTTATGGATGAAGAAATTGCTAGAGACTTTCTTGCTTGCAATGATAGATCTGATCTTAAGAAATTATTAGCTAAGCTTAAAGAAAAGTCTTTGAATGCTAGAATGAAATATGACCCTGCTTTTGCTACTTCACCTATCTTTATTACTGATAAGGATTATGATTTCCCTGTCGATCCTGAGTTAATTAATTTGGTTGAATCTGATCCTTTTTATGGCTATGCATCTGAAACTGTTGTGGCACATCTTACTAAATTAAATGACATAGCCACCCTGTTTACTCATGATGAGAAAACTCGCTATTACTTTATCCTTAAGTTGTTTCCGTTCTCATTATAGAGTGATGCTAAAACATGGTTTAATTCTCTTGATCCTGGTTGTATGCGTAGTCCCCAGGATATGATTTATTACTTCTTTGCTAAAAATTTCCCCACTCATAAGAAATAAGCTGCCTTAAGGGAAATATATAATTTTATGCAAATTGAAGAAGAGAGTCTCCCACAAGCTTGGGGGAGGCTTCTGCAATTACTTAATGCTTTTCCTGATCATCCTCTCAAGAAAAATGAAATACTTGATATCTTTTATAATGGACTAACTGATGCTTCGAGAGATTACTTGGATAGTTGTGCTGGTTGTGTTTTCAGGGAAAGAACTGTTGATCAAGCTGAATTGCTATTGAATAATATGTTGAATAATGAAAATGATTGGACACTTACTGAACCAACTCCTAAGCCAACTCCAAAGAAAAGGGGTATTCTATTTGTCAGTCCCGAAGATATGCAAGAGGCAAAGAAATCTTTGAAAGAAAAGGTATTAAAGCTGAAGATGTTAAAAAATTTACCACCTATTGAAGAAATACGTGGTCTTGATAACCCGACACAGGTAGTAAAGGTAAATTCTCTCTATAGATTTGATAAATGTGAAATCCCATCTACTAAGTTTGCTAGCCAATGCTTGGATGAGTTTGATGACTTTATGGTTAAGCAAGAACATTGCAATGCTTATATTGGTAGACAATTGAAACGCAATGCTGATATGCTGGAACACTTGAGTGATTATATGTCTACAGTTAAGGGTGAACTTAAACTTATTAGTAAACATGCATCCATGGTTACCACTCAAGTAGAACAAGTACGTAAGGCTCAGAATGATTTGCTCAATGAATTAAATAATAAGAAAAATTATAATGTTGTTAGAGTTATGACTAGAGGGGGTAAAATGACTCAGGAACCTTTGTATCCTAAGGGCCACCCTAAGAGAATTAAGCAAGATTCTCAGAGAAATACTATTGATGCACCCAGTTCTTCTAAGAAGAAGAAGAAGAAGAAAAATGATAGGACTTTGCATGCTTCTAGTGAACCTGTTGTTGACACACCTGAGAATCCCAATGATATTTCTATTTCTGATGTTGAAACACAATCTGGTAATGAACATGAACCTAGTGATAATGTTAATGATGATGTTCATGTTGATGCTCAACCTAGCAATGACAATGATGTAGAGATTGAACATGTTGTTGATCTTGATAACCCACAATCAAATAATCAACGTTATGATAAGAGAGACTTCGTTGCTAGGAAGCACAGTAAGGAAAGAGAACCATGGGTACAGAAACCCATGCCTTTTCCTCCTAAACCATCCAAGAAAAAGGATGATGAGGATTTTGAGCGCTTTGCTAAAATGATTAGACCTATATTTTTGCATATGCGTTTGACTGATATGCCTAAAATGAACCCTTATGCTAAATACATGAAGGATATTGTTACTAATAAAAGAAACATACCGGAAGCTGAAATTTCCACCATCCTTGCTAATTACACTTTTAAGGGTGGAATACCAAAGAAACTTCGAGATCCAGGAGTAACAAAAATACCATGCTCCATTAAAAGAAACTATGTTAAAACTGCTTTATGTGATCTTGGAGCTGATGTTAGAGTCGTAGTTTCTTTTATTAGTAACAATAGTTTCTTTGGTAAAGCAGTTTTGGAGCCGGTGTTAGAGTCATAGTTTCTTTTATTAGTAACAATAGTTTCTTTTATTATCTGATCTTGGAGCTGGTGCTAGAGCCGGCTCCAAGATCACAAAAAGTAGTTTTAACATAGTTTCTTTTAATGGAGCATGGTATTGTTGGTACTCCTGCTCCAAGTTTCTTTGGTATTCCACCCTTAAAAGTGTAATTAGCAAGCATGGTGGAAATTTCAGCTTCCTGTATCTTCCTTTTATTAGTAACAATATCCTTCATGTATTTAGCATAAGGGTTCATTTTCGGCATATCAGTCAAACGCATATGCAAAAAGATAGGTCTAATCATTTCAGCAAATCGCTCAAAATCCTCATCATCCTTTTTCTTGGATGGTTTAGGAGGAAAAGGCGTGGGTTTCTGAACCCATGGTTCTCTTTCCTTACTGTGCTTCCTAGCAAAAAAGTCTCTCGTATCATAACGTTGATTCTTTGATTGTGGGTTATCATGATCAACAACAGGTTCAATCTCTACATCATTGTCATTTCTAGGTTGAGCATCAACATGTACATTATCACTAGGTTCATGTTCATTACCAGATTGTGTTTTAGCATCAGAAATAGAAATCTCATTGGGATTCTCAGGTGTGTCAACACCAGGTTCACTAGAAGCATGCAAAGTCCTATCATTTTTCTTTTTATTCTTCTTAGAAGAACTAGGTGCATCAATGTTAGTTCTTTGAGAATCTTGATCAATTCTCTTAGGGTGGCCCTCAGGATACAAAGGTTCCTGAGTCATTTTACCCCCTCTAGTCATGACTCTAACAACATTATCATTTTTCTTATTGTTTAATTCATTGAGCAAATCATTATGAGCTTTAAGTACTTGTTCTACTTGAGTGGTGATACGTCTCCGTCGTATCTATAATTTTTTATTGTTCCATGCCAATATTCTACAACTTTCATATACTTTTTGGCAACTTTTTATACTATTTTTGGGACTAACATATTGATCTAGAGCCCAGTGCCAGTTCCTGTCTGTTGCATGCTTTTGGTTTCACAGAATATCCATATCAAACGGAATCTAAATGGGATAGAAACAGACGGAGAATTATTTTGCAATATTTGTGATTTTTGGGAAGAAAATCAACACGAGACGGTGCCCGAGGTGGCCACGAGGGTGGGGCCCACGACCACTACAGGCAGGCGTGCCCCCACCCTCGTGGGCCACCCGTAAGGCGGTTGATGCTCTACTTTGGCCGCAAGAAAGCTAGTTTTTGGAAAAAGATCTGGGCAAAGGTTTGAACCCAATCGGAGTTACGGATCTCTGGATATAAAAGAAACGGTGAAAGGGCAGCAGAAGAGAACATAGAAACAGAGAGAGACAGAGAGACAGATCCAATCTCGGAGGGGCTCTCTCCCCTCCCATGCCATGGAGGCCAAGGACCAGAGGGGAAACCCTTCTCCCATCTAGGGAGGAGGTCAATGAAGAAGAAGACGAAGGGGACCCATCTCCCCTTCTCTTCCGGTGGCACCGGAGTTCCACCGGGGGACATCATCATCACCACAATCTTCACCAACAACTTCACCGCCATCATCACCAACTCTCCCCCCTCTATGCAGCGGTGTAACCTCTCTCTTACCCCCCGTAATCTCTACTTAAACATGGTGCTCAATGCTATATATTATTTCCCAATGATGTATGGCTATCCTATGATGTTTGAGTAGATCTGTTTTGTCCTATGGGCTATTTGATGATCAAGATTGGTTTGAGTTGCATGTTTTATTATTGGTGCTGTCCTATGGTGCTCTCCGTGTCACACAAACGTGAGGGATCCCCGCTGTACGGTGTTGCAATACATTCATGATTCGCTTATAGTGGGTTGCGTGAGTGACTGAAACACAAACCCGAGTAAGGGGGTTGTCGCGTATGGGATAAAGAGGACTTGATGCTTTAATGCTATGGTTGGGTTTTACCTTAATGATCTTTAGTGGTTGCAGATGCTTGCTAGAGTTCCAATCATAAGTGCATATGATCCAAGTAGAGAAAGTATGTTAGCTTATGCCTCTCCCTCATATAAAATTGCAATAATGATTACCGGTCTAGTTATCGATTTCCTAGGGACAAATAACTTTCTCGTAACAAAAAGCTCTCTACTAAAACTAACTTAGTTGTTTCTTTATCTAAACAGCCCCTACCTTTTATTTACATGCTCTTTATTACCTTGCAAAGCTATCCAAAAACACCTACAAAGTACTTCTAGTTTCATACTTGTTCTAGGTAAAGCGAAGTCAAGCGTGCGTAGAGTTGTATCGGTGGTCGATAGAACTTGAGGGAATATTTGTTCTACCTTTAGCTCCTCGTTGGGTTCGACACTCTTACTTATCAAAACTGTTGCGATCCCCTATACTTGTGGGTTATCAAGACCTTTTTCTGGCACCGTTGCCGGGGAACAATAGCGTGGGGTGAATATTCTCGTGTGTGCTTGTTTGCTCTATCACTAAGTAATTTTTATTTGCTCTTCTTAGTTGTTTTCTATCTTTAGTTATGGGTAGGAAACACAAAATACCAAAAAATAGTTGTACCTACTAAACCAATGGTTGAAGAACCACTCAAAAAATCTATCACACTGCTGAAGCTTATTACTTGGATCATCTTCGATCCCTATGTGCTCGTGCTGAAACCCCAACTAGCTTAGTTGAGGGCAAATCTTTAGATGAGCATGCTTGTTATGTGCGACACCGAATATCTGAAAAAGGGAAAATTTTACTGGGTCAAATTCATCGTTTGCAATGCTATGCTTGGAATTTATGCGAAATATATGATATTACTTGTTGTTCTGAAAACCCGAAGAAACACCTTCCCTATCAATGTGAGTTTAGTGATAATGGAATCGTATCTTTGTATGCTAAGGGTGTTTATAGTTACTATGATGTTCAACAAATTGAAGAATTTTTTGTTTTTAAGGGTGCTTATGAAATTGCTTCTTTGATTGAAACGTATGATGCGATTCTTTACAAATCTGAAAATTTGTACATACTTAATTATTGCTATGATAAGTATGCTTATAATGCCTATGTTGAACTATATGTTGAGGACTACCCCACTGTCCAAGAAGAGACTAATATTTTGCAGGAGCCTATGGCGGAAGAAATTAATCAAACTATGAGCTCATTGGATGAAAAAGATGAGGAGGAGAGCGAAGAACAAAAGGAGGAAGAGCGGATTAGCTACCCGTGCCCACCTTCGAATGAGAGTAACTCTTCAACTCATACATTGTTTAATTTCCCTTCGTGCTTACCGAAGGATGATTGCTATGATGATTGTTATGATCCCGTTGATTCTTTGGAAATATCCCTTTTTGATGATGCTTGCTATGCTTGTGGCCAAGATGCCAATATGAAATATGCTTATGGAGATGAACTTGCTATAGTTCCTTATGTTAAACATGAAATTGCTGCTATTACACCCACACACGATAGTCCTATTATCTTTTTGAATTCTCCCGACTACACTATATCAGAGAAGTTTGCACTTATTAAGGATTATATTGATAGGTTTCCTTTTACCGTTGCACATGATGATTTTGATGAATATAATATGCATGTGCTTGCTGCTCCTACTTGCAATTATTATGAGAGAGGAACTATATCTCCACCTCTCTATGTTTCCAATATGATAAAATTGCAAGAAACTGCTTATGCTATGCATTGGCCTTTACTATGTGTGCATGAATTGTTCTGTTATGACATGCCGATGCATAGGAAGAGAGTTATACTTCTTTGTTACATGATATATGTTACTTTGTACTCACTACTAAATTACAAATCATTGTTAATTAAAATTGGCTTTGATATACCTTGGGATCCAGGTGGATTCATTACTTGAGCACTATATGCCTAGCTTAATGGATTTAAAGAAAGCGCTGCCAGGGAGACAACCCGGAAGTTTTAGAGAGTCATTTATTTTTGTTGAGTGCTTTCATATAGTTTAAAAACAACAAAAATAAAGAGGGGAACCCAAACTTTTTCAAAAAGGAAAGTGAAAGTGAGAAAGACAAGCATTGTTGAAGTTTTAGAGAGTCATTACAGAAACTTTTCAACAAAAATAATTATCCCCTTGTACAATTCCATTGTATTATAAAAATAATGTGCCAAGGTTTGCCTTTAGGATGTTTACATTTGCTTGATGGTTTGTACGGTGCAGGACAGAAACTTTGGCTGTAGTGCGCGATTTTACATTTTTAGCTGGAACGTCAAACGGTTCTGATTCATTTTGCAATGACTTTCTATACAAATTGTTTATTTTTCCTAATTGTTGCAGAATTTTTCAAGTACCAGAAGTATGGTGAATGTTCAGATTGTTACAGACTGTTCTGTTTTTGACAGATTCTGTTTTTGATGCATAGTTTGCTTGTTTTGATGTAACTATCAATTTATATCAGTGGATTAAGCCATGGAAAAGTTATATTACAGTAGACAGAATGCAAAAACAAAATATGAATTGGTTTGCAACAGTACTTGGAGTAGTGATTTGCTTTATTATACTAACGGATCTTACCGAGTTTTCTGTTGAAGTTTTGTGTGGATGAAGTGTTCGATGATCGAGAAGGTTTCGATGTGAGAAGAAGGAAGAGAGGCAAGAGATCAAGCTTGGGGATGCCTGAGGCAACCCAAGTTAATATTCAAGGAGACTCAAGCGTCTAAGCTTGGGGATGCCCCGGAAGGCATCTCCTCTTTCTTCAACAAGTATCGGTATGTTTTCGGATTCGTTTCATTCATGCGATATGTGCAATCTTGGAGCGTCTTTTGCATTTAGTTTTCATTTTTCTTTTATGCACCATGCTGGTATGAGATAGTCCTTGGTTTATTTATAGAATGCTCTATGCACTTCACTTATATCTTTTGAGTATGGCTTTATAGAATGCTTCATGTGCTTCACTTATATCATTTGAAGTTTGGATTGCATGTTTCTCTTTACATAGAAAACCGCCATTTGTAGAATGCTCTTTTGCTTCACTTATATTTGTTAGAGCGTGGGCATATATTTTGTAGAAAGAATTAAACTCTCTTGCTTCACTTATATCTATTTAGAGAGATGACAGGAACTGGTCATTCACATGGTTAGTCATAAAATCCTACATAAAACTTGTAGATCACTGAATATGATATGTTTGATTCCTTGCAATAGTTTTGCGATATAAAGATGGTGATATTAGAGTCACGCTAGTGGGTAGTTGTGGATTAGTAGAAATACTTGTGTTGAGGTTTGTGATTCCCATAGCATGCATGTATGGTGAACCATTATGTAACGAAGTCGGAGCATGAGGTATTTATTGATTGTCTTCCTTATGAGTGGCGGTCGGGGACGAGCGATGGTCTTTTCCTACCAATCTATCCCTTTAGGAGCATACGTGTAGTACTTTGTTTTGATAGCTAATAGACTTTTGCAATAAGTATGTGAGTTCTTCATGACTAATGTTGAGTCCATGGATTATACACACTCTCACCCTTCCACCATTGCTAGCCTCTCTAGTACCGCGAACCTTTCGCCGGTACCATAAACCCACCATATACCTTCCTCAAAACAGCCACCATACCTACCTATCATGGCATTTCCATAGCCATTCCGAGATATATTGCCATGCAACTTCCATCATCATCATATACATGACTTGAGCATCCATTGTCATATTGCTTTGCATGATCGTAAGATAGCTAGCATGATGTTTTCATGGCTTGTCCGTTTTTTGATGTCATTGCTACGCTAGATCATTGCACATCCCGGTACACCACTGGAGGAATTCATATAGAGTCATATCTTTGTTCTCGTATCGAGTTGTAATATTGAGTTTTAAGTAAATAAAAGTGTGATGATCATCATCATTAGAGCATTGCCCCAGTGAGGAAAGGATGATGGAGACTATGATTCCCCCACAAGTCGGGATGAGACTCCGGACGAACAAAAAAAGAGAAAGGCCAAAAAAAGAGAAGGCCCAAAAAATAAAAAAAATAAAAATGAGAGACAAAGAGAGAAGGGGCAATGTTACTATCCTTTTACCACACTTGTGCTTCAAAGTAGCCCCATGTTCTTCATATAGAGAGTCTCTTGAGTTATCACTTTCATATACTAGTGGGAATTTTCATTATAGAACTTGGCTTGTATATTCCGATGATGGGCTTCCTCAAATGCCCGAGGTCTTCATGAGCAAGCAAGTTGGATGCACACCCAGTTAGTTTCAGTTTGAGCTTTCATACACTTATAGCTCTAGTGCATCCATTGCATGGCAATCCCTAGTCACTCACATTGATATCTATTGATGGGCATCTCCATAGCCCGTTGATACGCCTAGTTGATGTGAGACTATCTTCTACTTTTTGTCTTCTCCACAACCACCATTCTATTCCACCTATAGTGCTATGTCCATGGCTCACGCTCATGTATTGCGTGAAAGTTGAAAAGGTTAGAGAACGTGAAAAGTATGAAACAATTGCTTGGCTTTTCATCGGGGTTGTGCATGATGTGAATATTTTGTGTGGTGAAGATGGAGCATAGCCGGACTATATGATTTTGTAGGGATAAATTTCTTTGGCCATGTTATTTTGAAAATACATGATTACTTTATTAGTAGGCTTGAAGTATTATTGTTTTTATGTCAAATGATAGACTATTGCTTTGAATCACTCGTATCTTAATATTCATGCCATGATTAGATATGTGATCAAGATTATGCTAGGTAGCATTCCACATCAAAAATTATCTTTTTATCATTTACCTACTCGAGGATGAGCAGGAATTAAGCTTGGGGATGCTGATACATCTCCGTCGTATCTATAATTTTTGATTGTTCCATGCCAATATTCTACAACTTTCATGTACTTTTTGGCAACTTTTTATACTATTTTTGGGACTAACATATTGATCTAGAGCCCAATGCTAGTTCTGTCTGTTGCATGTTTTTGGTTTCGCAGAATATCCATATCAAACGGAATCCAAACAAGATAAAAACAGACGGAGAATTATTTTGGAATATTTGTGATTTTTGTGAAGAAAATCAACGGGAGACGGTGCCCGAGGTGGCCACGAGGGTGGGGCCCATGGCCACTACAAGAAGGCGCGCACCCACCCTTGTGGGCCACTTGTAAGGCGGTTGATGCTCTACTTTGGCCGCAAGAAAGCTAATTTTTGGAAAAATATCTGGGTGAAGGTTTCAACCCAATCGGAGTTACAGATCTCCGGATATAAAAGAAACGGTGAAAGGGCAGCAGAAGAGATCGCAGAAACAAAGAGAGACGGAGAGACAGATCCAATCTCGGAGGGGCTTTCACCCCTCCCATGCCATGGATGCCAAGGACCATAGAGGAAACCCTTCTCCCATCTAGGGAGGAGGTCAAGGAAGAAGAAGACGAAGGGCCCCCCTCCCCCCTTCTCTTCTGGTGGCACCGGAGTGCCACCGGGGGCCATCATCATCACCACAATCTTCACCAACAACTTCACCGCCATCATCACCAACTCTTCCCCCCTCTATGCAGCGGTGTAACCTCTCTCTTACCCGCCGTAATCTCTACTTAAACATGGTGCTCAATGCTATATATTATTTCCCAATGATGTATGGCTATCCTATGATGTTTGAGTAGATCTGTTTTGTCCTATGGGCTATTTGATGATCAAGATTGGTTTGAGTTGCATGTTTTATTATTGGTGATGTCCTATGGTGCTCTCTGTGTCGCGCAAGCATGAGGGATCCCCGCTGTAGGTGTTGCAATACGTTCATGATTCGCTTATAGTGGGTTGCGTGAGTGACTGAAACACAAACCCGAGTAAGGGGGTTGTTGCGTATGGGATAAAGAGGACTTGATGCTTCAATGCTATGGTTGGGTTTTACCTTAATGATCTTTAGTAGTTGCGGATGCTTGCTAGAGTTCCAATCATAAGGGCATATGATCCAAGTAGAGAAAGTATGTTAGCTTATGCCTCTCCCTCATATAAAATTGCAATAATGATTACCGGTCTAGTTATCGATTGCCTAGGGACAAATAACTTTCTCGTAACAAAAAGCTCTCTACTAAAACTAACTTAGTTGTGTCTTTATCTAAACAGCCCCTACCTTTTATTTACATGCTCTTTATTACCTTGCAAACCTATCCAAAAACACCTAAAAAGTACTTCTAGTTTCATACTTGTTCTAGGTAAAGCGAACGTCAAGCGTGCGTAGAGTTGTATCGGTGGTCAATAGAACTTGAGGGAATATTTGTTCTACCTTTAGCTCCTCATTGGGTTTGACACTCTTACTTATCGAAAACTGTTGTGATCCCCTATACTTGTGGTTTATCAAGTGGTAACCATAAAAGCATGTTTGCTAATAAGTTTAAGTTCACATTTAACTCTAGACATAAATCACTCAAGTGTTCAATCATATAAGCATTGTGTTTCAATTGTCTACCAACATAAGCATTGAAGTTTTCTTGCTTAAAAATAAAATTATCAAACTCATCTAAGCATTGGCTAGCAGACTTATTATGAGGAATATCACCTTCATAAAATCTATAGAGAGAATTTACCTTTACTACCTGTGTCGGGTTATCAAGACCATGTATTTCTTCAATAGGTTGTAAATTCTTAACATCTTCAGCTTTAATACCCTTTTATTTCATAGATTTCTTTTCCTCTTGCATATCTTCAGGACTGAGAAATAGAATACCCCTTTTCTTCGGAGTTGGCTTAGGAGTTGGTTCAGGAAGTGTCGAATCATTTTAATTACTCAACATATTATTCAATAGCAATTCAGCTTGATCAACTGTTCTTTCCCAAAAAACACAACCAGCACAACTATCTAGGTGGTCTCTAGAAGCATCAGTTAGTCCATTATAAAAGATATCAAGCATTTCATTTTTCTTGAGAGGATGATCAGGCAAAGCATTAAGTAATTGGAGAAGCCTCCCCCAAGCTTGTGGGAGACTCTCTTCTTCAATTTGCACAAAATTATATATTTCCCTTTAGGCAGCTTGTTTCTTATGAGTGGGGAAATATTTAGCATAGAAGTAATAAATCATATCCTGGGGACTACGCACACAACCAGGATCAAGAGAATTAAACCATGTTTTAGCATCACCCTTTAATGAGAACAGAAATAACTTATGAATAAAGTAATAGCGAGTTTTCTCATCATTAGTGAATAGGATGGCTATATCATTTAATTTAGTAAGATGTGCCACAACAGTTTCAGACTCATAGCCATAAAAAGGATCAGATTCAACCAAAGTAATTAACTCAGGATCAACAGAGAAATCATAATCCTTATCGGAAATACAGATAGGTCAAATAGCCAAAGCAGGGTCATATTTAATTCTAGCATTCAAGGATTTTTCTTTAAGCTTAGCTAATAATTTCTTAAGATCAGATCTATCATTGCAAGCTAAAAAGTCTCTAGCAGTTTCTTCATCCATAACATAACCCTCAGGCACAACGGGCAATTCATATCTAGGGGGAGAATCTTCATCATCACTTTCATCAATATTATCAGTTTCAATAATTTCATTCTCTCTAACCCTAGCAAGTTGTTCATCAAGAAATTCACCTAGTGGCACAGTATTATCAAGCATAGAAGTAGTTTCATCATTAGTATCATGCAAAGCAGAAGTGGCATCATCAATAACATGCGACATATCAGAATGAATAGCAGGAGTAGGTGTCGCAAGTTTACTCAAAACAGAAGGTGAATCCATTGCAGAGCTAGATGGCAGTTCCTTACCTCCCCTCATAGTTGAGGGAAAAATCTTGGTTCTTTTATCTTTCAAGTTCTTCATATTGATCAGAAGATATAAATCCCAATTGACTAAAAGAATAGAGTTGTGCTCCCCGGCAACGGCGCCAGAAAATAGTCTTGATAACCCACAAGTATACGGGATCACAACAGTTTTCGAGGGTAGAGTATTCAACCCAAATTTATTGATTCGACACAAGGGGAGCCAAAGAATATTCTCAAGTATTAACAGTTGAGTTGTCAATTCA
Source organism: Triticum dicoccoides (assembly GCF_002162155.2). Taxonomy (NCBI): domain Eukaryota; kingdom Viridiplantae; phylum Streptophyta; class Magnoliopsida; order Poales; family Poaceae; genus Triticum; species Triticum dicoccoides. The sequence continues at coordinate 160,953,087 of NC_041390.1, read as the reverse complement.
ACTGCACCTGAAAGACTTAATATCTGCAGCAAAGTATTTAGTAGCAAAGTAATATTATAGTAGCGATAATGGTAGCAAAAGTAACGGTAGCAGTTTTGTAGTGATTGTAACAGTGGCAATGGAAAAGTAACTAAGCAAAGATCAATATATGAAAAGCTCATAGGCAATGGATCAATGATGGATAATTATGTCGGATGCGATTCCTCATGCAACAGTTATAACATAGGGTGACACAGAACTAGCTCCAGTTCATCTATGTAATGTAGGCATGTATTCTGAATACAGTCATACGTGCTTATGGAAAAGAACTTGCATGACATCTTTTGTCCTACCCTCCCGTGGCAGCGGGGTCCTATTGGAAACTAAGGGATATTAAGGCCTCCTTTTAATAGAGTACCGGACCAAAGCATTAACACTTAGTGAATACATGAACTCCTCAAACTACGGTCATCACCGGTAAGTATCCCGATTATTGTCACTTCGGGGTTAACGGATCATAACACATAATAGGTGACTATAGACTTGCAAGATAGGATCAAGAACTCACATATATTCATGAAAACATAATAGGTTCAGATCTGAAATTATGGCACTCAGGCCCTAGTGACAAGCATTAAGCATAGCGAAGTCATAGCAACATCAATCTCAGAACATAATGGATACTAGGGATCAAACTCTAATAAAACTAACTCGATTACATGATAAATCTCATCCAACCCATCACCATCCAGCAAGCCTACGGTGGAATTACTCATGCTCGGCAGTGAGCATCATGAAATTGGTGATGGAGGAAGGTTGATGATGACGATGGCGACGGGTTCCCCTCTTCGGAGCCCCGAACGGACTCCAGATCATCCCACCCGAGATAGATTAGGGCTTGGCGGTGGCTCCGTATCGTAAAACGCAATGAATCCTTCTCCTTGATTTTTTTCTCCCTGAACGTGAATATATAGAGTTGGAGTTGAGGTCAGTGGAGCACCAGGGGGCTCACGAGGCAGGGGGGCGCGCCCAGGGGGTAGGCAAGCCCCACCCTCGTGGACAGGGTGTGGGCCCCCTGACCTTGATTCTTTCGCCAGTATTTTTTATATATTCCAAAGATATTCTCCGTTGATTATCAGGTCATTCCGAGAACTTATATTTCTGCACAAAAATAACACCATGGTAATTCTGCTGAAAACAGCATCAGTCCGGGTTAGTTCCATTCAAATCATGCAAGTTAGAGTACAAAACAAGGGCAAAAGTGTTTAGAAAAGTAGATACGATGGAGACGTACCACGGCCGCCTTGACCTGGTCGTGGCTTTGCGACCCGCGGTGCCTCCCCATTGGCATATGGCTACGGTGGCGTGTTGGGGAACGTAGCATGCACTTTCAAAGAAAAATGCTCATGCAAAATCTATCTAGGAGATGCATAGCAACGAGAGGGGGAGAATGTGTCTACGTACCCTCGTAGACCGTTAAGCGGAAGCATTTATCAACGCGGTTGATGTAGTCGTACACCTTCACGATTTGTCCTGATCAAGTACCGAATGTATGGGACCTCTGCGTTCAGCACACGTTCAGCTCGATGACGTCCTCGCCTTCTTGATCCAGCAAGATGGGCGAAGTAGTAAATGAGTTCCAGCAGCACGATGGCGTGGTGATGGTGTTGGTGAAGAACAATCTCTGCAGGGCATTGCCAAGCACGACGGAAACTATGACGGAGGATAAGCTAGAGGGGACGGGGTTGCCGACACACGGCTTGGTGATTCTTGATGTATTCCAGGTGCTAGCCCTGCCCCTCTATTTATATGTTGAGCCCTGGGGTCGAAACTTGGAGTAAAAGCCTCCTCAAAGTCAGTTTTGCCTGCAAGGAAGTGTCCTTCTTGGACTTAGAGGACCAGACGCCATGGTCCTTGGCGTCTGGCCCGGACGCCATGGGCCTTGGCGTCTGGACCAGGGCCATACCCCAGGGTCTCCGGCGCTTGGCCCCCTGGCCTCTGCAAAACTCCTTTTGCACCGACCTAAAGCCCTGTGGGCTTCATCCCTTGGCCGAACCATATCATCCTATACATTAATCTTTACCTTCGGACCATTCCGGAGCTCCTCGTCATGTCTGTGATCTCATCCGGGACTTCAAACAACATTCGGTCACCAACATAAATAACTCATATAATACTATATCGTCAAGGAATGTTAAGCGTGCAGACCCTACGGGTTTGAGAACTATGTAGACATGACCGAGACACTTCTATGGTCAATAACCAATAGCGGAACCTGGATGACCGAGACACTTCTACGGACCGGTGTAAAAGCTTTCATCGACGTAACTCTTTACGACAAAGTCTTTATCACCTCCATATCCGAGAAATATTTCCTTAGTCCTCTTGGGTAACTAAGGATAACTTTGACTGATGTCCAGTGATCCACTCCCGGATCACTATCGTACCCCCTTTCCAAACTCATGGCAAGGTAGACAACACAACATGGCATACTTTATAGAACCTATGACCGAGGCATAGGGAATGACTTTCATTCTCTCTCTATCTTCTGCCGTGGTCGGGTTTTGAGTCTTACTCAACTTCATACCTTACAACTTAGGCAAGAACTCATTTTTGACTGTTCCATTTTGAACTACTTCAAAAAACTTGTCAAGGCATGTACTCATTGAAAGAACTTATGAAGCGTCTTGATCTATATCTATAGATCTTGATGCTTCATATGTAAACAGCTTCACCGAGGTCTTTCTTTGAAAAACTCCTTTCAAACACTCCTTTATGCTTTCCAGAAAATTCTACATCATTTTCGATCAACAATATGTCATTCACATATACTTATTAGAAAGGTTGTAGTGCTCCCACTCACTTTCTTGTAAATACAGGCTTGACCGCAAGTCTGTAAAAAACTATATGCTTTGATCACCTTATCAAAGCATATATTCCATCTCCGAGATGCTTGCACCAGTCCATAGATGGATCGCTGGAGTTTGCACACTTTGTTAGCACCTTTAGGATTGACAAAACTTTCTTGTTGCATCATATACAACTCTTCTTTAATAAATCCATTAAGGAATGTAGTTTTGAAATCCATTTGCCGAATTTCATAAAATGTGGAAATTGCTAACATGATTTGGACAGACTTAAGCATCGCTATGAGTGATAAATTTTTATCGTAGTCAACACTTTGAACTTGTCAAAAGCTTTTTGCAACAATTCAAGCTTTGTAGATAGTAACACTACTATCAGCGTCTGTCTTCCTCTTGAAGATCCATTTATTCTCATTGGCTCGCCGATCATCGGGCAAGTCAATCAAAGTCCATACTTTGTTCTCATACATGGATCCCATCTCAGATTTCATGGCCTCAAGCCATTTCGCGGAATCTGGGCTCATCATCGCTTCCTCATAGTTCGTAGGTTTGTGATACGTCTCCAACGTATCTATAATTTTTTATTGTTCCATGCTATTATATTATCTGTTTTGGATGTTTATGGGATTTATTATACACTTTTATATTATTTTTGGGACTAACCTATTAACCGGAGGCCCAACCCAAATTGTTGTTTTCTTGCCTATTTGAGTGTTTCGAAGAAAAGGAATATCAAGCGGACTCCAAACAGAATGAAACCTTCGGGAGAGTTATTTTTGTAACAGAAGCAATCTAGGAGACTTGGAGTATACGTCAGGGAAGCTTCAAGGTGGCCACGAGGCAGGGAGGCATGCCAGCCCCCTGGGCGCCCCCCCCCCACCGTCGTGGGCCCCTCGTGGCTCCCCTGACCGACTTCTTTCGCCTATATATATCCATATACCCTAAAAACATCGGAAAGCATAATAGATCGGGAGTTTCGCCGCCAGAAGCCTCCGTAGCCACCAAAAACCAATCTAGACCCATTCCGTCAGCCTGCCGGAGGGGGTAACCCCTCTCCGGTGGCCATCTTCATCATCCCGGCGCTCTCCATGACGAGGAGGGAGTAGTTCTCCCTCGGGGCTGAGGGTATGTACCAGTAGCTATGCGTTTGATCTCTCTCTCTCTCTCGTGTTCTTGAGGTGATACGATCTTGATGTATCGCGAGCTTTGCTATTATAGTTGGATGTTATAATGTTTCTCCCCCTCTTCTCTCTTATGATGAATTGAGTTTTCCCTTTGAAGTTGTCTTATCGGATTGAGTCTTTAAGGATTTTAGAACACTTGATGTATGTGATACGTCCATTTTGCATTATGCTTTTATATCGATATTTATTGCATTATGGGTTGTTATTACACATTATGTCACAATACTTATGCCTATTCTCTCTTATTTTACAAGGTCTACGTAAAGAGGGAGAATGTCGGCAGCTGGGATTCTGGGCTGGAAAAGGAGCAAATATTAGAGACCTATTCTGCACAGCTCCAATAGTCCTGAAACTTCACGGAAGTCATTTTCAGAATATATATAAAAAATACTGAGCGCAAGAAGTTCCTGAGGGGGGCACACCCTGCCCACGAGGGTGGGGGGCGCGCCCTACCCCCCTAGGCGCGCCCCCTGCCTCATGGGCCCCCGGGTGGCCCTCCGATGCCCATCTTCTACTATATGGAGTCTTTCGATGAGGAAAAAAAATCATAAGCCAGCTTTCGGGACGACACTCCGCCGCCACAAGGCGGAACCTTGGCAGAACCAATCTAGGGCTCCGGCGGAGCTGTTCTACGGGGAAACTTCTCTCCGGGAGGGGGAAATCATCGCCATCGTCATCACCAACGATCCTCTCATTGGGAGGGGGTCAATCTCCATCAACATCTTCACCAGCACCATCTCCTCTCAAAGCCTAGTTCATCTCTTGTATCCAATTCTTGTCTCTAAGTCCGGGATTGGTACATGTGGGTTGCTAGTAGTGTTGATTACTCCTTGTAGTTGATGCTAGTTGGTTTACCTGGTGGAAGATCATATGTTCAGATCCTATATGCACATTAATACCCCTCTGATTATGAACATGAATATGCTTTGTGAGTAGTTACATTTGTTCCTGAGGACATGGGAGAAGTCTTGCTATTAGTAGTCATGTGAATTTGGTATTCGTTCGATATTTTGATGAGATGTATGTTGTCTTTCCTCTAGTGGTGTTATGTGAACATCGACTACTTGACACTTCACCATTATCTGGGCCTAGAGGAAGGCATTGGGAAGTAATAAGTAGATGATGGGTTGCTAGAGTGACAGAAGCTGAAACCCTAGTTTATGCGTTGCTTCGTAAGGGGCTGATTTGGATCCATATGTTTCATGCTATGGTTAGGTTTACCTTAATAATTTTGTTGTAGTTGCGGATGCTTGCAATAGAGGTTAATCATAAGTGGGATGCTTGTCCAAGTAAGGGCAGTACCCAAGCACCGGTCCACCCACATACCAAATTATCAAAGTACCGAACATGAATCATATGATCGTGATGAAACCTAGCTTGACGATAATTCACACGTGTCCTCGGGAGCGCTTTTCTCTATATAAGAATTTGTCCAAGCTTGTCCTTTGCTACAAAAAGGATTGGTCCACCTTGCTGCACTTTATTTACTCTTGTTACTTGTTGGTCGTTACCAATTATCTTATCACAAAACTATCTGTTACCTATAATTTCAGTGCTTGCAGGGAATACCTTGCTGAAAACCACTTATCATTTCCTTCTGCTCCTCGTTGGGTTGGACACTCTTACTTACCGAAAGGACTATGATAGATCCCCTATACTTGTGGGTCATCAAGACTCTTTTCTGGCACCGTTGTCGGGGAGTGAAGTGCCTTTGGTTGGTGGAATTTGGTATGGTAAAATTTATATAGTGTGCTGACATTTACTGTCACTTGTTACTATGGAAAGTAATCCTCTGAGGGGCTTGTTCGGGGTATCTTCACCCCGACCAGTAGAGCAATGAGTTGCTCCTCAACCTACTGAACCTACTGAAAATGTCTACTTTGAGATTCCTTCGGGTATGATAGAAAAACTGCTAGCTAATCCTTTTGCAGGAGACGGAACAATGCATCCTGATGACCACCTAATATATGTGGATGAAGTTTGTGGATTATTTAAGATTGCAGGTGTGCCCGATGATGTTATTAAGAAGAAGGTCTTCCCTTTATCTTTGAAGGGAGATGCATTGACATGATATTGGCTATGTGATGATATGGGATCATGGAACTACAAACGATTGAAATTGGAATTTCATCAGAAGTTTTATCCTATGCATATTGTTCATCGTGATCGTAATTATATATATAATTTTTGGCCTCGCGAAGGAGAAAGCATTGCTCAAGCTTGGGGGAGGCTTAAATCAATGTTATATTCATGCCCCAATCATGAGCTCTCAAGAGAAATAATTATTCAAAATTTATATGCTTTGCTTTCTGATAACAATCGCACCATGCTCGATACTTCTTGTGCTGGCTCTTTTATGATGAAGACTATCGAATTCGAATGGGATTTATTGGAAAGAATTAAACGCAACTCTGAAGATTGGGACCTTGATGAAGGTAAGGAGTTAGGTATGACACCTAAGTTTGATTGTGTTAAATCTTTTATGGATACCAATGTTTCCATAAATTTAGCACTAAGTATGGACTTGACTTTGAGATAGTAGCTTCTTTCTATGAATCTTTTTCTACTCATGTTGATCTCCCTAGAGAGAAGTGGTTTAAATATCATCCTCCCATAGAAGTAAAAGTAGCTACACCTATTAAAGTTCAAGAAAAGACTGTCACTTATAATGAGCCTATTGTTCCTACAGCTTATGTTGAGAAACCACCTTTTCCTGTTAGGATAAAAGATCATGCTAAAGCTTCAACTGTGGTTCGTAAAAAGCAATATTAGAACCTATACACCTCCTAAGCAAATTAAATTTGAACCTAATATTGCTATTGTTAAAGATCTCCTGTCTGATAATATTGATGGGCATGTTATTCATTTCTGTGATGAAACTGCTAGAATTGCTAAACCTTGTGCTAAAGATAAACATAGACCTATGGTAGGCATGCCTGTTATTTCTATTAAAATAGGAGATCATTGTTATCATAGCTTATGTGATATGGGTGCCAGTGCTAGTGCTATACCTCATGACTTATACAAAGAAATTATGCACGATATTGCACCTGCTGAGATAGAAGATATTGATGTCACAATTAAACTTGCCAATAGAGATACTATTTCACTAATTGGAATTGTTAGAGATGTTGAAGTCTTGTGTGGGAAAACTAAATATCCTGTTGATTTTCTTGTTCTTGGTTCCCCACAAGATAGTTTTTGTCCCATTATATTTGGTAGACCCTTCTTGAACACAGTTAATGCTAAGATAGATTGCAAAAAGGATGTTGTTACTATTGGTTTAGGTGATATGTCTCATGAGTTTAATTTCTCTAAATTTCGTAGACAGCATGGTGAAGAGGAATTGCCTAGTAAAGATGAAATTATTGGTCTTGCTTCTATTGCCGTGCCTCCTAGTGATCCTTTAGAACAGTATTTGCTAGACCATGAAAATGTTATGTTCATGAATGAAAGAAGGGAAATAGATGAAGTATTCTTTAAACAGGAACCCATCTTGAAACCCAATTTGGCTGTTGAAATCCTAGGGGATCCTCCTAAACCCAAGAGTGATCCCGTGTTTGAGCTTAAACCGTTACCTGATACTCTTAAATATGCTTATCTTGATGAGAAAAAGATATATCCTGTTATTATTACACTACAAAAAAATACACTTCCGTGATGATACGTGTTTGTCACAGTAGGTCACTTTTTTGTCATGCATGTACATCCATGACAAATTTATGACAGAATCAAGATAGTCATACCTGTGCTGTCGTAGAAGTGTTCCATGACATTACCAAAATTATCATCACGGAAGTGTCCACTTCCATGACGATAAATCGTGCGTCACAGAAGTGCTTTCGTCAAGGGTGACCGACACGTGGCATCCACCGTAACGGAACGCCGTTAAGCTATCGGGTCGGGTTTTGGATCCGATAACCCGTTAACAGCCTCGACCAATGGGGATTTTCCACATGTAAAATCATCATTGGCTAGAGGAAACATGTGTCGGCTCATCGTCGGGACAGATGTCATCCACTCACTGGACAGAAGGCGCTACGTCGACACGTGGCATGACCCAACAAGTTTAAATGGGCCGGCCCAACTAAAGGCCCACAAGATTTTGTGGACCATAATGGGCCGGCCCAGCTAAAGGCCCACGAGATTTTGCGGACCATAATGGGTTGGCCTAGCTAAAGGCCACAAGATTTCGTGGGCCATAATGGGCCGGCCCAGGTAAAGGCCCACAAGATTTTCATGTGCCGTAATAGGCCGGCCCAGGTAAAGGCCCACGGTGACTCCAGCCCATAATGAACAATAATTTTCTTTATACCGGTTAACGGCCCGGGATTTACATGGGCCGTTTCCAGCCCATGTTAGCTTTCGGCCTATTGACGGCCCATACGTTCTTTGGCTCTTGTTTGGCCCTCGATTACTTTCAGCCCGTTACTGGCCTGTTCCCCTAATGGGACAAATTCGGCCCATGGCAAGAGTCGGTCCGTTACTGGCCTTTTCCACTAATGGGCCAAATTCGGCCCATGGCAAGAGTCGGCCCGTTACTGGCCTATTACCCTAATGGGCCAAATTCGGCCCATGGCAAGAGTCAGCCCGTTTCTGGCCTGTTAACCCGTTGCGCCGTTTCCAGGCCGTCCTATATTCTGGCCCATTAACGACTTGTTGTGCCTGTGACAGAATTAAGCCTTTGCTGTCCTACGGCCTGTTACCGTGCTGGGCCGATACCAATTACGCCTGATTATGGCCCATGTAGACCCATTTATCCGACGGCCCGAGGCCCACCGATTACAGGCCCATTTATCGACGGCCCGTAGGAGACCCATGGGTCCTACGGCCCGTATATGGCCCATGGTAGTTGTGGCCACTAGCAAACCAGGGAAAAAGAAGACTAGGAAATAAATAAGGCCGAAACTAACGCTAGGCTATTAAGGTGATTGCACAGATTACATCCACTCGGCATCAAAGATCGCCACCAGTGCAAATATAGGGAACACCCTACACTATACAAAAATGGCTTGCTGTTTTCTTCAGGCGGTGGCTGCACATTAAGAATAAATTTTGTATCGCACCAAAACAAATTACAACTATATAACAAAAGGAAGGTTGGCATAAAACTTAACAGTCTAGCAGATAAATGCACCACCAGAAGTTCAGAAGCTCAGTTCATTTGACCTGACTATTAAGTTTTCATGTTGTATTATCCGATGGAGCACCATAACCCTCGCCTTCATTTCCCCTAGGCTCGTGAACAACATAGCAAATGTCTGATAGTCTGGTTTCAAAACCATGCATATCTTGACGAAATTGAGCAATGTTTCTCCTTGTTTCACAAAGGCTCTCTGTTAGGGAATGGACTTGTGTCTGGAGCGCAGATACAACATTGCTTTGAGCTTGCATATCTTGATCATGAGGCAGTTTGGACGATATTGCCTTAACAACCAACCCAGTATTACGCAGGAACGTGCTTTTGACACTGTTAGTGGACAGGTACTGACCCACTGCAGCAAGAGCTGACATTGCGGTTATAGTTGCCTCGCCACCTTCAGAAGGTGGCGGTGCCACCATTTTTTCCATAGCTTGCTGAAAAGTTGAGGTTTTTACATTAGTAGTACCAGAACAGAAGATATTAAGGAGGTAGCAAAACCAAACAAAATAGCTTTGGTCTATATACAGAACTTATTCTGGTGAACCCATGTAAAATATTAGTTGTATTTTATTGCAAAGTACATAATAAAACCAGGTTCCAAACATATGACCATGTACCATCGCTAATGTATTGTCTATTTCTTCACATTGTATTGAGGGCTAAGGATAAAGAGACAAAGTTTATAATACAATAAGCATAGTATGACGTCATTCATATCACAAAACAACTGAGAACAGACAAACATGCAATTGTAACATTGTGTGGGCAAGTCCAGCACGGAACTAGATTACGGGTCAAGATCAAAGGAACATCACTCCTCTCTTTTAAACCTTGTAAGGTGCAATGATACGCTAAGACAATTCTGTATAAAATTGAAAAGAGTAATAGACATTGGCTGCAAACCATGCAGTTCAAGGCACAAGTCAGAGTAAGTAGTAGTTAAAAGGCATGAGGATTAAGGACTTACAACAGCGGCTTTGACTGGTGTAGTAATGCCCTTCTTCTTGCTGGTGTGACAGTCCTTGAAGATTTCCACAGCATTTGGTTCAGGTACTTTTTGGTCCTTGCGGGCTTTCCTCTGCATTTGGAACAAGTCAATATAGATCTGATAATATGGTACAGCAAAAAGAATGAAACAACAGCTAATTACAAGAGCCTCGCAGTGTGCAATATAGCTACGAGATCCTGTTGTCTGTTGGAATTTCACTTTCGTACGGTTAGCCTTGTTCTTTGAACAGTTCACCTACAAGAAGATAGATTTGTGTGGCACATGCGTAAATAGGACTTCAACATGTGATCTGATGACATATATATAATGTACCTGATACTTCGGATCGGACTAGTGTTTAACGAGGCCTCTCCAGTCTTCATCAGATATATTTTCCACTGGAGATATTTGGGCAAGTTCACTGTTAGCCTTGCCTTCAAACTGAGTTTTCCTCAAGTTATACCGATATTGTCGCAGAGCAGACTTGAAAACATGGGTGCAAGCTTGTCTGGTTGCATCATCTTGGCTGTCCAACTTGAACATCATCTGTTGAAAATTATGGGAGTCTCATTATCAGCAACCTAGAAAGTATTGGACAGAGCAAGACGATATTACTAGTTTCCATACATAACCATACTTACAGATAAATGGTCGAGGAAGATGTTGAACTGGGTTTCGTCTTTATTATTCCTGTACTGAATCCATGTTGGGAGGATACGTACATGACACCTAACAGCAACCGCTACCTCTGATACTAACTTGGCTGACTTCTATAGCATCATGTGGCCTTTTTAAACCTGCCTCAAAACGGATCTACATTATTCCTCCTCTAGATTTAGTTAACCTATCGAGCATTATCCCTGATGTTTGTTTCCTCTTGCGCCTAGGTGCTAGTCCAACAACAAACATAGGAAGTGTTAGTGTACATCAAACTGTGAGACTACATATAAAGAAGCATGCAACTGTAACTTGACTCCAGCAACTACCTTCTGGTTGTTGAAGCTCACAAGGTTCATGTGATATTGCCAACTCGTCCTGTGTCAAGAGTGCTTGGGAAGTAGTGTCAGGTGGCAAGGGATCTTGGGAACGTGCTGCTAGCTCAGTTGAGGCACGAGTACATCGTGCAGCTGGTAGTACTGTGGTAGGTGTTGCAAGAACTAGGGCTGTCTCTGCTTGTTTGGTGGCAAATATTTGTTTCTGTTTGTCTTTTTTTGCAACTCGTGTAGCATGGGATGCCGTGTTTGTAGAATTTTCTGCTAGACTTTGACCTTCTATTGCACCATCAGTACCAGCAGAATCTGCAGGATTCATCCGCTTCTCATCCCTGCCATTCTGTGTTTCTTCCTCTTTCTCTGTGCCATGTTAAGTCAAGCCGACAAGAAAAATGAATAACAATTTAGTTCTTCAGAAGAAATTGATGCGTGATGCAGACAAACTGAACTTTGATGTTAGACAACCACATGATAGGAGGATGTAATATGTATGAAAAACAGGATGGAAGAGATAACCAGAACTATGATGTGTAAACTAAGAAGAAGACATTTCACCAAATTAGAAGCAATGCAATGGAAGGTAGACACCATATGAAAGATGCTACAAATATTGCTCGGCCAAGTTAACAGTGTCTCATCATAAATGGTGTTTAAACAAATGTAAAGTAGTACAAGAAATAAATCATATGCAAGATGCAAACAACATCACACTACCATGTTAGAGGTCTCTCGTCATTAGTGCCATTGCATATTCACAGCTTATGATGTGTAAACTAAGGAGAAGGCATTTCAACAAATTAGAAGCAATGAAAGCTAGACACCATATGAAAGATGCAACGAATATCACTCTACCAAGTTAAAACTGTCTCGTCATAAGTGCCATTTCAACAAATTAGTAATACAAGCTAGAAAAGAATGTGAGATGTAACCTATATCACACTCCGAAGTCAAACGTGTCTTATGATAAGTGATTGTTGCAGGTTACACAACAGTAGTAATTTGATGTAAGAACATGGTGTGATAGACAGATATTGTATGTTCTAGAAATAGGAACACATGTCTTATTCAAGTATAATGTGTAAAGTAAGCAGATGGAATTCAACAAAATTAGAAGCAATACAAGCTAGACATCACACATAACATGCAACCACATATAACAGTGCCAAGTTAGAGGGAGCACCAGTGATGCTGCACTAGGGGAGACGTGCTCATCATAAACACAACTTTGTTGAGTGTCTATGCATGTGTTGTCTTGGAAATCATCTTGGGGTGTGGAGGAGTAGAAACTGTAGAGGCCCTCCGTTCGGAAGGAGCACCTTTATCCGCTGCCTTGCTAACTTCCTTCTGCTTTATTGATTTTGAATTGTCAAGTAAAACCGACAAGAAAAATCAATAAAATTCTCTCTTCAGAACTCATTCATGCATGATACTGACTATCACTACTTTGATGTAAGGCAAACACATGATACCAGGATGGAATATGTACGAACAACAGGACGGCATGGCATGTTCACAACTGTTTGTGTAAACTAAGAAGAAACCATTCCAGCAAATAAGAAGCAATGCAAGCTAGACACCACATGAAAGATGCAACCAATATGACTCTGCCAAGTTAAAAGCGTCCCATCACAAATGGAATTTCAACAAATTAGAAGCAGCGCATGCTATAAATCATATGAAAGATGCAACTAATATCGCACTGCATATACTAAAGGTGTCTCATCATATTGATTGATGCGGGATACAAAAAAACAATAGTTTTATGTAAGGACATGCTTAATAGACATATGTACTATGTACTAAATACAGGAAGGCATGTCACATTAACAGGTATAATGTATAAGCTAAGCAGACTAGCACATGCAGTTTAACCAGATTGGGAGAATTACAATCTAGACACCATATGCAACATGTAACCACATATCACGCTGCCAAGTTAGAGCAAGCACCTACGATGCTAGTGTAGGGGAAATGCTGTAATCAACTACAGAGCTACGTTCACTATCTTCATCTAGCATTTCTGTTTCTTGAGAATCATGTCGGGAGGCTGACGCTGCATTCTTTAAATGAGGAGCAGTCCCCTTGCCTGCCTGCCTTGTCATAAGTGATTGATGAGGGATACACAAGAACATTAGTTTGATGTAAGAACATGGTTAATACACAGATGTACTAGTATGTACCAAAAATAGAAAGGCATGTCATATTCAAAGGTATAATTTGTAAGCTAAGCAGATGCAATTTAACCAAATTGGAAGCAATACAAGCTAGACATCCGGCTTGAGTGGTGAGCATGATCATCTAGGACCTGAGAGCCTGGTGGGAGGCGGGCTGCTTCGCCACCATCGCAAATTTTTAGTTGGCTTCCAGGTGATGCCTATCTTTGCTGGGCTTGTCACTGGCTCGGCCAGTGCCCTGACTAGCTATTTGTCTTCTGGTGCTCACGGGATGGTGGTTCATGTAAAAAATATCTTTCCTTATCTTACCGACTTCGGCCTTTTGAATACAAGCTAGACACCATATGGAACATGCAACCACATATGACACTGCAAAGTTAAAGCAAGCACCTGGGATGGTGGTTCATTGCGAGCGAGGTCATCAACTCCAGAGCTACATTCCCGGTCTCCATCTACTGACACTACACCCTTTAAAGCGTTGAAACGTGTCTTGCCTAGCCGCACACCAAACTGGAGCGACTTCTCTCTTTTCTTTTTGGCTTCTCTCATGGCAGCAAAGTCTGAAATACCCTTGCATAAAAACACAACAGTGAGAGTAAGGGTGTTGTGTGTGCAGAACTAGTGCACTATAAAAGTAGCAGATAGCAGGTGGCTGAAAAATAAATGACAGGAGACATATGATAGCTCTACAACATTGCATGGCAAACAAAATTAGATTCTACTCTGTATGATTTTGTAATATATGAGCACAGGAAATGCAGGTACTCCTCCAGCACACCACCACATGTGGTCATATCTAAGATAACAGTCGACTGAAAATAAATAGGTCAGTTGATTTTTTTAATGAACCGTCCGATCTATAAGGAACCGGTAGATGGCCTTCGTCTACCTCCCGCCAATCACTGTTGACGATCTTTCTCGAACCGCCAGCGACCACCGGCCCAGACCCCTGCCTCCGCCGCCCCGCCCTCCCATCGACCTCACACCACCGCCGTGCTTGGCAGCGCCCCCAGGCCATCCCTTTAATCCCAGCCGACCTCCGGATCGGGCTCCAGTAGCTCTAGGCCGCACACGCCCCTAAGATAAACACCAAGGCGCTGCTTCCCCGCCGTAATAGGCATACTAGAGCCTGTTACGCCGGGGAATGCTTCCATTAATTGGGAATCAAGTGGCCAGAAATTGAAATTCAGGGGGGCGACGGACCTCTAGCTAAGGTGAAATAGTATATGAGGAGAAACCTTGTGCATCGCGAGTTACTAGGAACATCTAGTATAAACAAGAAGCGGTCAACTAGTGTCTTCTGTGGGATGAATACCGTGCAAGCAGAGATGTAAGATTTGCACGAATAAGGGAAGAGGAGTACCTTTTTCGGTTGCCGGTGTGGTCACCTCCACAAGTCGCGCCGATTTTCTTATTTTTATCGGGGAAACCGATGTTCTGGAGGGTGCAGGCTTGGACGAATCCATGGCCAAATTGTTGACTGTGTTGCCGTGGCCATATGTAAGTGGAGGGGAAGCAGATCCGAGGCGGCGAAGGACGGCGTAGCAGGAACAGCTCCGGTGCGGTGGAGGGTGGCGAGGTTGGAGCGGCAGCGGTGAGGCGCAGGACGGCGTGGTTGAACTGGCTCGGGTACGGACGGCTCGGCCTTGGCTTTAACTACTAGACATGGAGGGTGTTGCGGTTGAGGTTGCGGTGGATGACGACGTCGGGGTATCGGCTGCGGCGTGATGGAGGAGGGCGGCGGTTGATGGGTGGGATGGGGTGGCGGACAGAGGACGTCGGGGTTTCGCGGCTGGTGGAGAGGTAGTTTTGGCGCCCACGGAGTATGAATGGGGAATCAGACGGGTGGGGGGAACCATGTTTTCGTCTTGGACGCGCTTGTTTTTGGCTTTTTTGAACAGAAGATGGGACGCGCTTGTTTGAAATTTGGGGAAAGTACAAACTTTGCCCCCCCCCCCCTCTTAAATTTCGGACCTACTACGGGTCGGGGGTAGGATGGTAATCCCAGGTGTCCCAAATAGTGGGCGGGAGCGATTTCGGCCGCGCGCATGTGTGCTTAGGTGGCCATTGTGTATGAATGTTTTTTGGATGCGGTTGCATGGCGTCTAGATGAAGCTACAAACCTACCCCAGTTTAGACCTTTGGACGTCAGGCCAGTAGGTTTCACGGGTCAGAGTTATTAGAAAAGTAATTTCCTTGTACTACCAAACATTGGTCTCATGCGGTTTCGGGCGAGTAGAGGCTCTTTTGGCGCTTCATTCGAAATTTTGAAACACAAGCATTCACGTTTAGAGTACTCTTGAACTATGAGGATTGACCTAAATATACAATGTTATATTTGACCTTGTATGTTTGAAAACCTCACTAAATTATCCGCTTCTTTTTGAAATTTTGACACTTGAAAATCCTATAACTACGATTATTTTGGAATGGAGGAGCTAAATTTGAATCTATTTTGTACACGACTACATATGCTATTATGTACAAAATCAGAGCAAAGATTGGTCCCCCCATAATTTAGGTATGGTTTACAAATGCCATGATATCAAATTCAAATAATTGAATGGACTTCATGTTGAATTTGATTTTTTTAAACCACCTTAAATTGAATTCAAATGTATGCTAGTTCATAGGTAGTAGCTATTTATAATGTCCATTGTGTAACTTTCGTATGTATAATGTGCTTTACACGCACAACATGAACTATACTCACGTTTATATTCGATTGCAAAAGAGATGCATTGTCTGGAGTTCAAAATACTAACTATGTGGATCAATTGTGTCGAATAATAACATATACATGCTCAAATTCAATAGAATCTAGATGTCTGATGGATCAATGACCGCTCCTTACGCGAATTGCAAATATCATGATCCCATCCTAATATTTGGATACAATTTATATCTTTAATCAATGTGTAGAGCAATCTTTTACGTGTAGTTTCACTCTCCATCGGTGGTCTCTCACACATGCTCACACACTCTCTCCCGAGGTGTCTTTCTCGCACACATGCTCTAGATATAACCCTCGTAACCATTTACAACTGTTTTCACTAACCTTTATCACAACACTCTTCCTCTCGCAAACATACACACGCACAATCCTCATCGACCCTTTCTATATACATGGACCTGCCTACGTGTCTCATATACGCACATTATCTTTACACATGTCTCTCACACATTTTCTCACACCTCTCTTCCTAATCGACGAGTATGATTCTAGCAGAGCATTCTGTAGGATGCCCCTTAAAGTTAGCTTGGATGAAAAGTAATATCAGAGATAAAGGGGTTACCTGTAACGCCCACGATGCGGCTATATCTCCCACGTGTCGAAGCACGACTTAGAGGCATAACCGCATTGTAAGCAATGTCGCAAGTGAGGTAATATTCACACAACCCATGTAATACATAAGGGAAAGAGATACATAGTTGGCTTACAATCGCCACTTCACACAATACATGAATATAACATTACATCATCCAGATACCCGCAAGGTCTGACTACGGAACCCGAAATAAAAGAAGACTCCCCCAAATGCTACACAGATCCCCGATCGTCCCAACTGGGCTCCACTATTGATCAACTGAAAACAGAACAGCATAATGAACATGATCTTCATCGAGCTCCTCCTTGAGCTCGGTTGCGTCACCTGCACGGTTTCATCGGCACCTGCAAACTGGTTTGGAAGTATCTGCGAGTCACGAGGACTTAGCAATCTCACACCCTCGCGATCAAGACTATTTAAGCTTATAGGTAGGGAAAGGTATGTGAGGTGGAGCTGCAGCAAGCACTAGCATATATGGTGGCTAACATACGCAAATGAGAGCAAGAAGAGGAGGCAAAGGCACGGTCGATGAACTATGATCAAGAAGTGATCCTAGAACAAACTACGTCAAGCATAACTCCAACACCGTGTTCACTTCCCGGACTCCGCCGGAAAGAGACCATCACGGCTACACACGCGGTTGATGCATTTTAATTAAGATAAGCTTTAGGTTTTCTACAACCGGACATTAACAAATTCCCATCTGCCCATAACCGCGGGCACGGCTTTCGAAAGTTCAAATCCCTGCAAGGGTGTCCCAACTTAGCCCATCACAAGCTCTCACGGTCAACGAAGGATATTCCTTCTCCCAAGACAACCCGATCAGACTCGGAATCCCGGTTACAAGACATCTCGACAATGGTAAAACTAAACCAGCAAAGCCACCCGAATGTGCCAAAAAATCCCGATAGGAGCTGCACATATCTCGCTCTCAGGGCACACCGGGTTGTCCAAACTTCCGGTAGGCCAGCCCAGAGTTGCCCCTGGTGGCCACCGGCAGCTGACAAGTTGGACCAACACTCAGAGGAGCACTGGCCCGAGGATTTAACAAAGATGACCCTTGGGATGGCCGACCCAAGGGAAAAAGAGGCTAGGTGGCTAATGGTAAAACCAAGGTTGGGCCTTCCTGGAGGAGTTTTATTCAAGGCGAACTGTCAAGGGGTTCCCATTATAACCCAACCATGTAAGGAACGCAAAATCAAGGAACATAACACCGGTATGACGGAAACTAGGGCGGCAAGAGTGGAACAAAACACCAGGCATAAGGCCGAGCCTTCCACCCTTTACCAAGTATATAGATGCATTAATCAAATAAGAGATATTGTGATATCCCAACCAATATCCATGTTCCAACAAGGAACAAACTCCAATCTTCACCTACAACTAACAACGTTATAAGAGGGGCTGAGCAAAGCGGTAACATAGCCAAACAGCGGTTTGCTTGGACAAGGAGGGTTAGAGGCTTGGCTTAACAATATGGGAGTCATGATATAGCAAGTGGTAGGTATCGCAGCATAGGCATAGCAAAAGAGTGAGCAACTAGCAAGCAAAGATAGAAGTGATTTCGAGGGTATGGTCATCTTGCCTGCAAAGTTCTCTGAGTTGACGTGATCCTCGTAAGCGTACTCCACGGGCTCCTCGATCACGTACTCGTCTCCCGGCTCTACCCAAAGAAAGAACACAAGCAAAAGGAACACAATCAACCACGTGCAATGCACAAACAACATGATGCAAACATGGTATGATATGCGGGATGCGATATGTGATGCATATGCATGATTTGGAAAGGAATGATTGAACCTGCCTCAACTTGGAAAACCAATAGTGCCACTGGAAATAGGAGTTGATTTCGGTTGAAATCGATATAAAGATCACCGAAATCGGATGCACGGTTTGCAAATGGCAAGCAAAACAAATATGGCACCGGTCTGCGATTAACAGCACGAGACCATCTAAATGCATCAAGATAAATAAGCTACTGCACTCAAACATAGCAACAAAATACATGGCAGGGATCCACCCAAGATGCTCGACAAAATATGAACACTGAGCTACGGCTAATTCACTCAATAGAAAGCTCAAACAAGCATGGCAAAAGTGCAAATGATTACAGGTCACAGACTTAGAGAAAACAACAAGTCAGGAATTTAACATCAGGAAGCAATCTTTAGAGCAAGATAACAACATGTTACAGGAACATATCATGGCAAAGCAAGGCATGGCATGAAGCTACTCAAAGCATACAACAAAAGTCCCTAACTGACCATAAGCCAAAATGGATCAGAAAATACAATTGCAACCACGTGAACATAGCAATTATCGCTAACAGATTCAGACTTAGCGAAAAACTGGAACATGGCAAAACAGATATCATGTAGGCATGTTTACGAGCTCGATGCACTCACTACAAGGCATTGCATGACAAACTAAGCATACACCCAGCAATTACACCTGGCATGGAAGCTAAACATGGCAAGAACAACAACATATCATGCACGGATCAACTACAACAAGCTTGGCAAAATTGCTAAACATGTTAACAACCTGCCAGGAACATTTTATAGCAAAAGTAGAGCTCGATTAAGTCAAGCTAGGGTGCTCCACAAATGCAAACAAAGACATGGATGGATAGAGCACCACAATATCTACAAAACATCCTTACTGATCATGCTCAAAAGAGGCATGGATCACTATGTAGCAACATGAACATATGACATAAAAATAAAGACAGGGCAGAGACTTAGAATATTGCTAAGTCCCTGAAATCAGCAACATTGAGTAAGCTACTTTGCATGCTTGTGCTAGTCACCACAAAGATCACAAAAATACATGGCATACACCCCTGTAAAGATGTCATGGCATACTTCAAAACATATGTAGAGCTCAAGATCATAGCATGCACGCATTAATCATGGCAAAAATGACAAAAGTGCATTTGCTGATAAGAATCTGAAACTAACATCACATAGCCCTCTTCCAACAGCATTTCGGGCATCAAGATGAGCTCAAATGAACATGATGCAATGAGATGAAATGAAGTACTCGTCGAGACGAACATTCCGATATGCTACACGCACGAATCAGAGCAACGGTGATGAAGTTATGATGCGATGAAGCATGCACAAAATTACTGGGACTTAGTGGAAATTCAACCTTTCTGAGAAAGTCAACGGGATCGGACGGAACAGGATGACGAGATCCAGGACGAGGACGTTGCATTTGGATGGACGAGTGGGTGGATCTGATCCCACTCGGACCAGATCTGACCGGAGAAACTCCGGCGAGTTCTTGAACTCCGGCGAGGGGCGGCCATTCCGGCGATGACCGGTGACGGGCTCCGGTGAGCACTGGCCAGAGGCGGGCTCCGCGGGGAGGATCGGTGACGGAGGGTGCGGCAGGGGCGCGGAAGGCGGCCGGTGAGCCGCTGCCGACTGCGGCGAGCACGAAGGGGCGGCGAGGTGGCCGCGGGCGGCGCCGGCGAGTGCAGCGCGGCGGAGCTTGGCGATAGCGGCGAAGGCGCGGTGCAGGGAGGCGCGAGGAGGCGGCCTACGGGCAGGCGGCGGCGCGGGATCTGGCCCGGTTCGGCCCCGCGCGGGCCGGATCTGGGCCGACGGGCTTCGGCGGCGGGGAGGAGAGAGGAGGTCCGGCGGGATGATGTGGCACCGCGGGATTGGCCTGAGCGGCGGCTGGACATGTCCGGGCGCGTGGAATTTTTGTCCGGTGGCGCGAGGTAGGAGAAGCTAGGGTTTGCACCGCGAATTTTTGGGGAGAGCCACATATATATAGGTAAAGGGAGCTAGGAGAGTGCAAATGAGGTGCGGTTTGCGGCCACGCGATCATGATCGAACGGCCTAGATGATGGAGGAGGTCTAGGTGGGTTTTAGGCCACTTGGGTGGGGTGTTGGTCTGCAACACACACGAGGCCTTTTCGGTTCCTCGGTTAACCGTTGGAGTATCAAACGAAGTCCAAATGGCACAAAACTTGACATGCGGTTTACCAGTAGTAAACCAAGGCCGCATGACAAGTCTCGGTCCAATCCGAAAACTTTTAACACCCGCACACGAAAAGAGGTAGAAAGGGACACCGGAGGACATAGGAACGCCAGATTGCAAAACGAACGACGGGGAAAATGCTCGAATGCATGAGACAAACATGTATGCAAATGTGATGCACATGATGACATGATATGAGATGCATGACACACAAGCAATGACAAGGCAACAACAGCGAATACTGGAAGACACCTAGCACATCGGTCTCGGGGCATTACATTACCTTAGTCCGAGAACCTAGGGTTACAAATCCTAGCCGACTTTGTCAGTGGACACAGAGTCCTTCACAATTCTGCTATCTTTGTCTTGTACGACTAGTCATCCATGGGTCTTCCTAAATGCATCACAGGCCGACCAATGTGGTGCAGGACGGAACAGAACGAAGGGCCTCACCTCGACCCACCGGACCTCACACGGTGACACACCCTCTGCCCCCATGTCTCATTATCTTCTCACACCCACACATACCAACACAAACACCACACACACAGAAAATTTCTCCTGGTGCCTCTATTCCCTCCCCCCTTGCATATACACACTCAAGGGAATGGAATCTCTTGTCGTGATGTCATATTCGCCTCTCTCTCTCTCTCTAGACCACTCTCAT
>NC_041390.1:160923241-160931632 GCF_002162155.2 Triticum dicoccoides | reverse complement strand
CTCTCGAATATGTAATACACACACATACCTCTCTAAGCCCCGCCAAATGCATCAACTACACATTCACACATGTTACATCACGTACCCCATTGATCTAAAAAGCCCTCTCTTCACGTTTATTTCGCATACAACATTCCTTTTGAATAAAGTGTGGCCAAAAAATTATTTTAGAGTTTCTACATATATGGAGGAGTACGAACACTAATTTGCATTGCATGGTGCCCGCAATGATATTTATTCCGCACTGTGAATTTGTATATTTTTATACTATATACAAAGTTAGTCATAATAAAGAGAAACGAAGAGCATCTCTCTCTCCATCGCATACCCCCCCCCTGTACGCCCCTTTCACGTATGCACACAAAACTATCTCCAGGTCCTCTAAAAGTAAGCTCCTAGAAAATTCACGCATGTTTCATCTTTCTCTCGCGATATATGCAATGACGATCATTGTATTTTAAGCGAAAGCACGATACGTACATTGGACTTCAGAATCCACTCATTGCGGTCACCATTTTACGTTTAGTGGTTATTATGCAGTCACGGGCTCACCGTACAACTCTGCATTTGCTCACATGACTAGTTGACCAGTTAAACGCTCCACGTGGCACCTCTAGTGTTGCATCACATTATCTCACTACCATCGTGCCCACTTGTCGACTTGTATCTACTCTACATCTACACTCTTATAAAATACATAAAATACACTCTTATAAAAACAGAGTTGGTGATGATGGTGTGCCTGCCATCCTGCAATATAGGCCGTCTGATTTATATCTGGCGGATAGGAAAGAAACTATGGAAATTTTGCAAAAAGGCACCCACACACCTCTCCACATTTGAAAATAAGGCCTTCCCTCGTTCATCCTTTTCTCTCACAAGATAAACAAGTCATACAAATGCATCTTAATGTTACATGCAACGCACGGGCGTCTTGCTAGTAAGAATGAAAACAAACGACAAAAAAATATTTGGACGGTGGTTCGAAGTCATGACCACGGGCACAGCGGACAAGGTGGCCTTGTATTGGTATGCTGAGCCGTCTATTTTAACACACAGGAGCTGGTGTGGTGATTATACACACACGCACGCATGCACACGAACTGCATCCACGCAACACTCACACAAACACATGCACCCACGCACACACGCAACACTCACACGTACACACGCAGCCACGCACGTAACACTCACACGCACACACGCATGCCTGCATGCACACACCAGTACACCACACGACCAACACACACTCTCACGCTCAAGTGCTCAACCTACACGTGCATGCGCACACATCAGGCCCTGACAGACACATACACAACCAGGTGATTCCCGCGCACGGGTTGGAGCCTTGTCGCGCCTGCGTAAATTTGTGTTTATCTGACCTTTTGCCTATGCGAACTGATAGGTGGGACCCACAACGAACGTGGTCAATTTAACTAGCCAACATGGCACCACCCAGACTATTTGGCCGGTCAACAGAGTGCAATCCGATGCTGAGCTGTGAGCAAGTGACCGTATAATCACCGCAAAACGTATATAGTGACCGTAATCAGCTTATTCTGAAGTTCGGTGACCGTATTACGCTTTTCTCTCTGTAGGCCCTCCAAAACTACACCTCTACACGTTCTCGCATGTTACATCTAACAACTATGCAATACGGCACTACTACTACACTCTAACACAATAAATCATATGTGTTTTTAGTTTTACTAGATATCATATTGTTACTTATAATTATTCAGTTTGCATACATTAAAATTGCCTTTGAAATGTATGGCCAGTATCATCTACCGCGCGGGAAAAATCCCGCCCTTTCCTGTTTAATCGGGTTTGTATCGATGGATCGTGCGAAACAGCAAAACTATAGTACTATACAGTACAAGTGACAGTTCACTGGGCCGTCGTGTCGTCTACTCCTCCATCGTAAGAGTGGAGCGCTCGCTTTCATAAATCTTCTAGTCCCTTTCGCCAACATGTGGGACATCAAGCTACCGGGTCCGCGTGCCATACCGGAATACAGTGCAGAGCAGCCGGGGTGAAGCACCCCAGTCATGGCACCGGCGTAGCAATGAGAAATGAGGCGTCAAATCACAAAGCTGCACCTTTCCCGCAGTTAAGTTGGAGGGACGAAGCAACCATCATTTCACCCGTTGCTGAATCCGCTTCTCCCTCATCTTCTTCAACTAAAACACGTGTTGCTTCTACCGTTGTTCTGCCACATGTGGGATGTGAATCGGCTTGGTAAAGCACTGACACGTGGGACCGCATGTTAGCAAACCGCCAGGACAACGTCCTCCGAAAATAAGAAGCCTAATCCTAAACTTACAAAGGGCTACGTAGCTGGTACGTATACTATCCATCTAATCTATATATGCCCCCCTGATTTTCAGGTGGGGTGGGCCTAATCCTCTCCTTTAATCCAATCAAATAGTCCCACATCACATCAGTTTGTAACTTTACGTAAACCATTACATGGATGTAGCATTGCTCAAATAAGAAACCTCCCCCGCCATCCGCGCGGCAAAATCACCTCCTTTTTACTCATCTCGATTCTATAATTTTTTAGATCAATATAATTGAGATTTGTATAGATAGCACACAGGAGCAAAACCAAGTGGTACGGTTAAGGGCATCCACAATGTGTAGCCAAATGTGAAAATAGCTTTTGGCATCATGGGAACCATTGTGGACGGTGTTGCCAAAGCCAAAAAGATGGAACCGAAGCTCCCTGATTGATTGATTGAAGGAATAGAAAAATGCAACGTCTCTCCTCTTTCTCCCATGCTTGGACGCATGTAGTACAGTATAGAGCACAGAGTCTACTCCCCTGTCCCTTCTATCACAAATCACAAAGTAGTGAGGCGTCAAATCACAAAATCACGGACGAAGCAACCATCATTTCACTCTTCGCTGACTCCGCTTCTCCATCGTCTTCTTCGAGAAGCCATCTCACCGCATTAGTTACTCCTAGTAGTACTAGTAAAGGATTTCCTAGATGCAAATAAGGCGGTTGTATCGGCTTGCAGGCGGCACTTGCGAACGACTTACCGTGGTCTCCCTCAATGGTGTTCTCCGTCGAACGCACTTTACCAAAAACCAAAAATAAATAAATAAATATCATCGACGTCACCGCAATGGGAAGGAAGTCAAATATAGTTACTACCTCCATTTTTTTGTACACAAGGCCAGTATATCAAAATTACAATTTCAAAGGGCCACTAACACTAATCGAGGCAAAATTGATGGGGTTAGCAACCAAGGACATTAATATCCCTTGCATGCATGCGGAAGTGAGAAGGTTGGTTTGCATGGCGCTGCATTAATCAAGCGATGAGGAGTGAGATGGTTAGCTCTTTGGTCTTTGTAGAAAAAAATACGCATTAATTGACACGTGAAACAAGGATTTGTATCGATTAAATCCCATGATGGAAAACCCAGCCTTTCTTTTTTAACACTAGTACTCCTAGTACGTACATACTTGTCTTGTTTGGGTCTAGGCCTTGCACTGCCAAACTTCGCCACACATTTTTGCCAAGCTTGCCAAAAGTTTTCAAAATGAGAAGGAGGTACACTTGCGCACGGCTATCGCGGTCGCACCGCACCCTCACACGGTCGCTCCTGCACGCCGCGGTCGCACCGCACCCTCACACAGTCGCTCCTGCATGCCGCAAACCCAACCAAGGGAACGCACCCTCACTAACACGTGTTGTCGCATGTGAACAGACCAAACTCAGCCATCCTATCACTGACACATAATTTTCGTTCATAGAGTATGTTTATCCAACCGCACGTTGGGGAGTATCCATATGACCCGTGCGGTGGTCTGTTGGGGAAGAAGAAGAGGTGAGGAAGAAGGAAAGAAGGGTTAGGAGACGTAGGATATTCATCCAACCGCCTTAAATGGTAGACTGACCCAAGTCAGGCGACTTGCATAAAAAATATATGTTTTTACACAGCAAAAGATCCATAAAAACAACAACATAAAGAAATCTATCACTGCTCGCGGAAAGAGACGACCTCGTCGTCTTTGGCTGCCGGCGCGAACCAGTCGTCGCTGCCGACGTGTGTCTCCGCACCGTGGTTGTCCTCGGCCTCCATCTACTCGTTCAAGAGGAGCATGCTGGTGCTCTGCACGGACGAGAGCATAGCCCGGTTCAAGTCGAGGACGTCTGGTTCCGCTTGCAGGAGGGCCTCGATGGCAGCGGCATCTGCGCGCTCCGCGTCGAGTCGAGCCTCCGCCGCCCGGTTCAAGTCCAGGACGTCTGGTTCCTCCTGCAGGAGGGCGTCGATGAGAGCGGCATCCGTGCGTTGTGCATCGAGTCGAGTCTGTGCCACCTGGTTCAAGTCTAGGACATCCGGTTCCGCCTGCAAGAGGGCCTCGATGGCAGCGGCATCCGCGCGCTACGCCTCAAGTTGAGCCTCCGCCGCCTGGTTCACATCCACGACATCCAGTTCCGCCTGCAGGAGAGCCTCAATGGCAGCGACATGCGCGCGCTCCGTGTTGAGTTGAGCCTCTGCCTCCCGGTCCTCCTTTAGTATCGCCATGTTGAACCGCCGGTCCGCCTGCACCATGGGGGACTCGGACGCCGGCACGAAGTCGACGTCCATCGTCTCATACCCATCGGGGGCCTTCTGCGCCGCGACCTCCGCCATGAGCATTGGATCGGCTTCCTCCTCCTCGTAGCTTGGCTCCAGAGAACTAGGGGATTGGCCCGCCGCAAAGCAAGCTTGGGAACGGAGGTTTGTGGCGCCGACCGCCGCCGCGATTTCTGCGCGCCGCTCCAGCGTCAGCATCTTGTAGTAAGTGATCTTGCAGCGCACCATGGCTTTCCGGCGAACTAGGGGATGCTTGATGCGGGATAGGGGATCGAAAGGTGGGGGAATGGGCTGGAGATTTGGTGTGGTTTTAGGGTAGTGGCTGGCGTAGGCCGAGCAGCGAAGGTTCTGGTGTGAATAGTGGTTCCGGTGACGACCGATCAATCGGTTTTGACTATACATCGCTCTTGTCGCGTTCGCGTTGCAGCCCGGCACGCTGGACCCTCCATGTCGCTCACCGAATGGAACGCGCTTCGTCTTGCGTTTTCGCTTGCTTGTGGGACCGCAGTTGAGAGCAAACCGACGTCCCTCCCCCTCCCCTGCGTGCGTCATTTATTATACCACCACTCCCTCCGTTTTATGCGGAGTAAATAAAAACAGAGGGAGTATACTACGGATGAGGATCCCCTGACGTGGCCGAACCCATTAAGTAACTGACATGCGGGGCCTAGCAAGCATGGGGTCCGCCAGTAAGTGACCGAAAGGGAGGGTAAGGCAGGGATACCTACGTCAGAGGATCCACTTCCACTATACTACTTTGACCAAATGTTAGAGTAATAATATATGACATGCAACTTACACAAATGTTAGAGTAATAATATATGACATGCAACTTACACAAAGCATACAGGGTCTAATGCGTTTTTTGAGGCTAACTTTGACCAAATGTTAGAGTAATAATATATGACATGCAACTTACACAAAGCATACGGTCAAATTCGTATGTGAAAGGAGTTTCCAATGATATAATTTTCACATTATACACCTCATGTACTATTAATCTTGTCAATAGTCAAATTGGAAACCATCTCGAGTACAAATCTAGGAGTACGTACGAATCTAACAATATTGATTGGGTGTTGTTGAATGTTGATAGCTTTTTGATCAAAGTAGATGTACTTTGACTACACATAAAACTTATATGTAAACTAGAAAGGATAGGAGGGAGTATATTGTACGTTCAAAAACGAAACGAACATTGAATACCCTTTATATATGATTTGCGGATGCTATGATCACCGGTTCAAAATTTTGAATCCGCCTTAGGTATCACGTGCCCCCACTCGTTCCCTCTCGATTTCATCTCGGGGTCCGGAGATCTACTGAAAGAGGACTAGGGTGGGTACATGCGAATGATACTCGGCGGAATGTTCAAATGAGGCATGCGGGAGGATGGACTCGACTGGAGGGCGACATGATCGATGGAGAAGAGGGTTGGAGAGGAATGAGAAATAAGCAAACGCCACATGATTATACTTGAATGGCTCAAATAAACAATAAGTTGTCTCACTTGGCCTACATAGTGAAAGGCCTAATGCGCAACGTGGAGCACTGACGCTCGAATATGGTCGGGAAAACAGGGAAACAGACATGTGGGGCACACCCGTCGGGACAATGTAGCGCAGACTAGTCCAATGGAGGAGCTAGCCCACGACCTACTCGCCACCGACAACCGTTCATGTGGGTCGTTGGGGCCAACAACGGGGCGCAGCTCCAGCACCGCCTCTGGACACTACGACCGCGGTGAGCGACACGCTCCTATCGTCGCTAGACACGGTCGGTTTCAGTTTGCCGAGGGTGGCGTTAGTGCTGTGGCACGATCAATGGTATGTTTGGTTTGTGCCCAAGGTTGCCCCATCAAAGCATTGGGTAGCCAAAATTTTGGTTGAGGTATTGGTTGCCCATGATTTGGCCGACATTGGCAAGAAAAATGAACTTGAGTTGGCTAGAGTTCATTGGCATGCCAAAGAAATGGCAACCATCCAAACAAAGACCAATCTTTGGGTCATGACCAAAATTTTGGTTGAGGTATTGGTTGCCCATGATTTGGCCGACATTGGCAAGAAAATGAACTAGAGTTGGCTAGAGTTCATTGGCATGCCAAAAAATGGCAACCATCCAAACAAAGACCAATCTTTTAGTCATGACCAAAATTTTGGCAAGGTGCACTTTGGCCACAATCCAAACACACCCCAACACCCGGCTCGTTGAGGATGCACGGGGCGCCGCGACGCGTCCGCGGAGTGGTGTAGCGCGACCAACTGCATCCTCTGGATCTGAGACCATGTCGGGTCGTCTTGTTTTTTTAATGACATGCGGGGATCACATGTGAGCAAAGGGCATCTCCAATGTTGCCACGAACGCAGGTGACTACCCTGGCACACCAAAATCCTCGTCCCTCGCACCGTCGCGCGGTGCATTCCCAGCCGGCGCCAGCTACCCGCATTCATGTCGTTTGTTCGTATGTCGTCATTAAGAGGCTCGGTGCCCGTGGAACCAACTCCGGCTACTTAATGACGCACTCGGACGCTTGGCCTCACCGGAATGCACTACTTAAAGTGGCAACGCCCAGCTAACCTCCACACCATAGCGCATCGTCCTCCTACCTGGAACCACATCCTCCATGACCACAAGCGCGAACGCTCTGTGGGAGAGCTTGTCTTCGGGGATGGAGCTCGAGGTCGCCGCCCTCGCTCAAGTCGCCGCACAAGCGGTGGCCACGCTGGCGGCCGACGACGGGAGCACAGTCAGCCATGCGTCCTACTTGCCGCCGTCCAACGTCCGGCACCGCCGAGGTCGGGGACTCCTCCGAGGATGAGTAGGGCATGGGAGGCAGCAGGGAATGGTGTGCAAACTGGTCGGTCCGTCTCCCGTGTTCTATTTTTCCTCGCCAGAGACCGCACCTTCACTTCACGGGTCTTGAACCCCGCCCCCGTACATGGAGATCACAGATGGAGGACGTCGGTTTCCGCCGTAGAATAGGTTTAGGGTTGGGTTTCTTTTATTTTTTTTGTCCTATAAAAGTTCGAAATGTAATGAAAATCTGCGGTGTTTACATTAATCTCGGCCGGTGTATATAAACTTTCACAATAATATACATATTGTAGGAGTACTAGCAAGACGCCCGTGCGTTGCACGAAAGATCAAGATCTTGTGGGAGAAAAGGATGAACGAGGGAAAGCCTTATCTGCAAATGTGGAGAGGAGTGCGGGTAAATTGTCATAGTTTCCTTCCTATCCGTTAGATATAGATCGGACGGCCTATATTGCAGGATCGGACACATCTTTCTACATCTACGGGAACCTACGAAAGGGTTAACGTAAATTGTCTCTCTCTCTCTCCTCCCCTGATTTTCATGGTGGTGGGCCCCTCCCTCCCCCCAATCTACAATCAACAGCTCACACGTTTCACATTACGTTAATTATGTAACTGGGATTACGTAGGTGTAGCATTACTCTTCCTAAAAAAACCAACTAAGCCAACCTCCCAGCATATCGCGCGGGAAAAGACCCGGCCGCGCCATTTTAGTCGGGATTACCGGATTACTAGTAGTAGTATCGATGGATCGCGCCAAGCAACAATTTTTTTTTGAGGGGGCGAAGCACCTAGTTTAAAAGGAAAAAATGCGGTACACTCACAACACTCCTGTCGCGGTCGCATTGCACCCCACACACGTTCGGTCCTGCACACGGCTCATGCAAACGGAACACGCTTCGGCTTGCCTCTTCACTGACACGTGGGACTGCACTTAGAGAAACCGACAATGCGCCAAACTCCCCCCGCCCACTGCGCGAA
>NC_041390.1:160912505-160922815 GCF_002162155.2 Triticum dicoccoides | reverse complement strand
CCTCCACTCCATTCGCTCCGCCAAAGCCGCCCTCCCCGCCGCGCCGATACATCGACGCCGCGGTTCGGCGATCCTCTCGCTCCCAAAGTACGCTCTCGTAGACTGCCATCCTCTAGCCGCGCCGCCACCTCTGGCTATGTTCTTGTGGAGGCGCACGGCGGTCAACGCCGCCACCGCTGGCGACATTCGTGTGGAGACGCACGGCGGTCAGCTTCTCCCATGGTACGCGCATTCTAGATTGAGGCCCCGTTCATGTCGGTGTAGCGCTGAATGTTAGCTGATAGACGCTGTTAATCTCACTGTTTGCCGAAGTAGTTTAGTGTCAATATGCTTTGCTTAAGAAGCTTCCTTGCCCTGTTCTGCACTCAATCTGCTTAGTTGAGATGGCATGCCAAGGCCGATTAGTTGCTAAAATATCCTGCCATATATTTATTGTGATGTAGATTGCCATGGTCTAGTAGCCAATCTGTTAGCTGAAATAGCTCTACACCGTTTTATACTCAATCTTTGTTGCTGCGATGGCCTTCGATAGTTCGATGGCTGTGTGCTCGGCCTCATTGACTGCTGAAACAACCTGCCATAATTTGGCACTCAAATCTGTTTGCTGAATTAGCTTTACATATATTTCGTTACTTAGATCTGCTCGTCCAAATATCTTGCCATAGCTTTAGACATCGACCTAGGTAATTTTTTTCTGGACTTCATAAAAAAGCATATATGTTTTTCCTGTAATATCTAGAAGAAGAACTAATTCGTATGTCTAACAGATGGACAGGACTTGGATAACTTCTGCTCAAAGATTCTCTGCTGCATATGTCGAGGGGGTTGAAAACTTCATGAACTTTATCAGAGCTGAGTACGGTGGTCCGAAATCAGATGTAATCTGCCCGTGTAGTAGTTGTATGAATTCAGTTACAAGACCCCAGTCAACTGTGCAAAATCATCTACACTTGTATGGGATGTCGGTCACATATACTAGGTGGGTTCATCATGGTGAAGCTGTGAACATCAATGTTATTGACTACGTGGAAGCAGCAGATCACCATCTTGATCTGCGTGATGCTCAGGTGGAAGAGGAGGAGGAGGTGGTGGTGGTGGAGCCAGTGAGTTTAACCAACATTGAAAAAATGCTACGAAATGCTCGTGCATTCCGTGAACTTTCACCTACAGAAGAAAAATGGTGGGCCTGCATGTTGGAACAATGCAACATTGCTGTCACTCCAGGAAATAAGTTGTCAGTATTCTCAGCTATGGTCACCTTTCTTCAGGTGAAGACATCTGAGCGGATGACCAACAAATCATTCGATGCGATGTTGGCTGCTTTCCGTGAATCTTTCCTAGATGTGTCTGAGCTGCCACACACCTACAGTAAAATGAAGAATTTCCTTCGTGCAGTTGGAATTGGATATGATATGATCCATGTTTGTAAGAATAATTGTGTTCTGTTCCGGAAGGATTATGCCAACTTAAGTGAATGCCCGAAATGCAAATCATCAAGATGGAAAGATGGCGATGCTGTGAAGAGGATTCCTCATAATGTTCTGAGACATTTTCTAATTACACCAAGATTGCAGAGGTTGTTTCATGATGCTGAAACAAGAGAGGATGTACTGTGGCATTCTAGGAACCAGGAGTATAGAGATCGGAATGTAATGAGCCATCCATCACATGGTAGTGAGTGGAAAAGCTTCAATGATAAACACAAAGAGTTTGCTGCTGACCCGAGAAACATTAGACTTGGCTTAGCTTCAGATGGATTTAACCCATTTGGCCACCAGAGTGCCACATATAGCATGTGGCCAGTGCTTGTTATCCCTTACAACATGCCTCCAAATGTCTGCACCAAAGAATCAAACAACATGATGGCCTTGCTCATCCCAGGTCCAAAAAGTCCAGGAAAGGATTTTGATTTGTTCATGGAGCCTCTTGTGGAGGAACTTCAACAACTATGGAAGGGTGTTCTCACTCCAGACCTATATAGCAGCCCACCAGCTGATTTCTTTCTACATGTTGTTATAAGTTGGTGCATCCATGATTATCCGGCTTTGGGCATTATGTCAGGGCGAACGACACATGGTTACAATGCATGTGTTCGCTGTGACAGGAATCCGCTGTCATACACAATACTTAGCAAGATCTGTTACATTGGACACCGCCGTTTCCTTGCCAAGGACAAGCCGCATCCTAGAAAATACCGAAGACATGTGTTCAATGCAAATCATGAAAACCGTGATGCGCCAAAGAGGCTCACCGCCGATGAGTTGCAAGTGGAATTAGAGAAGGTCAGGCATATTACACCAGGAAACCATCCTGGTAATGGTAGCGGGAAAAGAAAGCGTGGCAGGGTAGAAGAGAGATTATTGTTTACCCGCAGGTCCACTTTGTGGGACTTGGAGTATTGGAAAGATTTGGATCTGAGGCATAATCTTGATGTGATGCACATCGAGAAAAATATATGTGACAGCATTATCGGCACAATTCTTAATATTGAAGGCAAGACGAAAGATACCTTAAAATCTAGGATTGATTTGACACACCTGGGTATCAGAAAGGATTTGCAGGTGCAAGATGAACGTAAACCATGGGATATGGCACCAGCTGTGTACGTCTTGGACAAGGTAAAAATAAAAGAATGCTGCGAGGTCCTGTCACGTGTGAGATTCCCACATGGATTTGCTTCCAACCCTGAAAGGAGAGTCAGTGCAGATGGAAACAAGGTACAAGGGTTGAAAACTCATGACTGCCATGTCCTACTTCGAAGGGTTTTACCTGTTATCCTTAGAGGATTGGGCCGCCCTGACTTATACAGAGCAATAGCAGAGTTGGGACAATTCTTAAGGGAACTCTGCAGTAGGAATATCAGGATAGATGCTTTGGAGCGTCTTAGAGACAAGATACCAACTATCCTATGCGACCTTGAGAAGATATATCCTCCAGCCTTCTTTGATGTGATGGTGCATTTGGTTGTTCATCTACCTGATGAGGCACTACTTAGAGGTCCAGTACAGTATGGCTGGATGTACCCTATTGAAAGGTGGCTAGGCACTTTCAAGGGCTATGTTAGGAACAGAGCTAGACCCGAGGGTTCCATTGCAGAGGCCTACATTGCTACAGAAGCGTTGACATTCTGCTCAAAATACATTGAAACAGCTGATCAGCTTAGCAAAGAGGTGGGTGAAGACAATCCCGGGCTCAACGTTTTCGATTATTCTGTTCGAGTTACAGGGAAGAGACGACAAGAGGACAAACCTAAAGATTTGGACAAAATGGTTTGGTATGTGTTGAATAACTGTCCTGAGATACTACCTTATATCAAGTTAGTGCAGTACTGCAGCTTATACATCGTAATCTACTAAACATGCAGCACATTCTTATATATTTAGATGTTTGACGCGATCACTATGTTGTGCAGCATCTACAAAGAGGAGTTGCTGCCGCAAAATCCAAGAAACATTGACAAACTGGTTATGGCAGGATTTGCGAAATGGTTCAAGAACCATGTAAGCTTTTGAAGTGCACTGTCAGTTTTTTTAATATATTGAGTACATAAGATGATCAGCTTGTCTATTTTCTAACCATAGGTTAAGAAGATGCGGGAGGATGGGCAGGCAGTTGATGATGCCCTTTACTCACTAGCAATGGGTCCTGATAGTTGGGTAAGACATTATGAATCTTGCGTTGTTGGAGATGTGCGCTACAACACCCTTGCACGAGACGAAGGCAGGAAGACACAAAACAGTGCCATCATGAGCACAGATACGTATGACAAAGAGACAACTGAAATGTATGCTAACATAACAGACATTATTCAGTTGCAGTATATCTCCAGTTTCGAGGATCATCAGTGTGTGGTTCTGTTGTGTTGTCGTTGGTATAACCTGTTTTCCAGGATCGCAAAACCTAGAGCTGATGATTATTTCAAATCCATCAATGCCAAGGCGGCGTACCAGACCAACGAGCCTTTTATTTTGGCAAATCAAGCAACACAGATATTTTTCTTGGAAGACACATTTGCACGTAGCGATGACTGGAGAGTATTGCAAAGGTTTGAGCAGAGGAATTCGTTTAATGAAGTTGCACAACAAGATGATGCTTACACTGCTCCTGATATACAAGATAACACAGATGTTCCTAATATCTTTGAGAACCATCACGTCAATGACACCGGCGAAAAGACTGCCTATCATGCTATGGACATACAAGAGTTGATCAAGAAGAAGCCAACGTTCGAGGACGTTGAGGACGAAGAAGAAGATAACACCGTGGGGAACTACGATTCAGACTGATACACATGGCGAAGATGTTGACGCTGCTGCTGCGGATGATGATTACATTGCTTTTGTCGTATTTGCCTGTCAGAAGACGTTTTTTATCTACTATGTGAAATTGTGTTTGCTATGACAACTAAAACCTGATGAACATGTTGTTTAGTATTTTGCTGTGAGAACATCACTTGTTATGTATACAGATTTGTGTTTGGTGATTGTATGAAAACTAAAACATGATGACATTGTTGTTTAGTTGTACTCATATTTGGCTGTGAAACTTGAATTTGATGACATAGTTTGATGTTGGACTGCAATTTGCTCGACGTCTTTGAATGAGAACAAAGCTGACCCGACAGGGCCTCTGCTATTTATTTATTTATATGAGCAAAAGGGGATACCCCCTGATTTCCGTTAATAGAAATCATTAGATGTTCACAACACTACGCCCAGCCTGCTACACAGGTTTCATTCATTACTAGTTTCAGCAAAGTGCTCATGTCGTAGCCACTGAATACATCACGAGTGCTACATACACTGCAAATAAAGAGACAATCATCCTACAGAGCACATCAATTTTGCCCATTATCTTCACAAGCTCTTTCATCTCCTCATTGCTGTCAAGGCCGTTCAGCAGCTGTTGCTTGGCCATGATCAGAGGAACTGCATCTTTAACCTTCTGCTCTGCATCTTCCTCTTCTGTCATTCCTTCAGTTACTTGTCCAACACCCCAACCTGCTGGTATTGGGATTCCTCGGCTAATCAAATAATCAGCATAGTTGCATTCCCCCACATCAGCAACTTCTTAGAAATACAAATCACACGAATCTTCCCTTTTCTGCACGAATCAAATTGGTAGATCATCAACCAAACTATTAAAAAATCAGCAACTGAAAGCAGCAGAACAACACTTAAACATATTATTACCCCATGATTCGGGCATTTGTAGAAGACTCGGCCAGGGTTGCGGATTGTGGTTGAGACGCGACGGATGATTCTACGTGATTTGCAGCAGTGGCACCACACCAACGGCAGCGGGTTGGGATGAGTAATCGATTGCGGTGCGCGTGCCGGCGAGGGTGTGATGAGACCCACAAGCGATGGTACGGGTTGCAACTTGGCGCATATCTGGTTGTTGCCTGCTGAAGAACAGGTGGACGAGCAGCCAGCGGACATGGTTGTTGCGGCCAGGGCTTCTGATGCTAGGCAGAGTAAGTAGAGAAGAGGAGAAGCGAACGTTGGATATGTCAGTTTCATTACTTGCAGAGTAGCATAGCACCATATATAGTCATAGTCTAGGTTTGGATTCGAACCAGCTACAGGAGCACGTCTTTCTTTTTTTCTAAAACTCGGCAACGTCTCTTTACTCGTACACTAGCTTGTTCTGTACGCCTTCCCAAGTCTTTGATTTTCTTTCCCTTTTTTGCGAGTAAGGAAGGAGGACAAAATTGAGAGTTCCTGGGACTCGAACCCAAGACCTCTCGGTTGAAAACCAAGGGTGCTAGTCACTTATGTGGCGAACGTTCCCTGTGAGGAGGACGGCAGGCGAACGCATTTTCCTCGCAGTTTTCTTCCTATATGTAAAAAAGTATGCTACTTGGTGTCCGCTTAGTCAACAAACGATTGTGCCAACCTTGACCGTTGGACTGACATTCAACGTCTATCGCGTTTCTTCAGTCTCTTCTTCCTCGAGCCGCCAAAGCCAAACCAGCGCCGGCGGGACCGCCTGCTCCCGCCTCCCACGGCTGGTTGTGATCTGCCCCGGCTCCTGTTCGTTCCCGTCCGAGGCCTCACCATCGTCCTCCGCCTTGGTTCGCTCACCGCGGTGCAGCCCTCCGGTGTTTTCAAGATGGTCAACAACCGAGAGGAATAAGGAGATGACTGTACATGGTGAGGATGACAGTAGGGACCCAGCAGCGCGCGTAGTAATTTTGTTTTTTCGGGACGGAGAAGGGTATCAACTGGGTTGTGCGGGACCCGTGGCCCGTCTAGCCCAGGCTTTTATTTCATATGTTTAGCAGATGACCAGCCCAGTTTGTTTTTTTCCTTTCTAAAAATTGCTAGCCAGCTATTTTGTTTTTTGCAGAATAACCAACGTAGGCCTACTTGCTTTTCTACGCCCTGCTGGGCCGGAAATCTTTCAAGACGAGGAGGGATGCATTTTTCCTAGAAAATGGGCTATAAGTAATAAGAAATGGGCTATAAGTAATAATAAATGGGCTGTAAAATGAAAAAATACAGCAAACAGACAATTAGTTCCAAAATACTGTTTTCTTTCGAATTTTGATATTTTAAATTTCATTGTTTTTTGCGGGTAAAATTTCATTGAATTTAAATTAAGGTATATTTAGATTTAAAATTAATTTGAATTTGGTTAGAAATTTTAGGTTGTATGTTGTTTGGGACAGATTTGGAGGTTGACTTGTGGGTCTACTAGGTTGACGTGTACTTTGGCTTTGTCAACTTAGTCCACGAACGATTCTAGCAGCAGTGACCGTTGGATATTAATCCAACAGTCATACTGCTTCTTCAATATCTGATCTTCTTGCTCCAGCCACCCAAACCAGCTTCGGTGGGACTGCTAGATCCTGCCTCCCGTGGCCGGCTGTGCTGCCGCACAGGCCGCACCGCCCCACCCTACATGTCGGACCCACCAGCTATATCTTCACACGCAAGGAAGTGCCTCCTTATTATGCACACAAAAATGAATACCCCCTGCTAACTGGGACCCACCATAGTGGGAGGATGACTTGTGGGCCAACAAAGTTGACGGGGACGGAGGGCTTTGTCAACTTAGTCAATATGAACGATTCTAGCTCCAGTGACCGTACGATGTCCATCCAACGGCCGTAGTGCTTCTTCAACCTCTGGTCTTTTGCTCCAGCCGCCCAAAGCTGCGCCGGTCGTGCTGCATGCTCCTGCCTCCCGTGGCCGGCTGTGCTACCGCGGAGGCCTCACCGCCCCCTACTATTCCCACCACTGGCCAGGCCCTACGGCGACGGCAGCTTCACACCGTAGCCGAACCAGTGAACCCTCGTACCCCTCTCCGCGTGGGCTTCCACTGCCGCGTCTTCCCCGGCTCCGCGTCATCCCCTTCCTAGGCCTCGCCGTCGTCCACCGCCGTGGTGCTCTCCGTGCGGCGTGGTCAACGTGGTCAAGGAATGACTTCCATCGAAAGAGTACTGTATGTGGAGAGGCTGACAGCTAGGTCCATGGCCACAACCCAGTTTTTTTGTGATTTGCCAAGTAAGTCGCTTTGTCAAGCCTGTTGGGCTGCAAATCTTTCAAGACAAGGAGAGCTTTCATTCGGCTGACCGAGAAAATGCCCCATCAGTAATGAGAAATGGGTTGTACATTTTTAAAACACATCAACCCGGCAATTAGTTTCAAATATCTTTTTTTCATTTCAAGATTTTAAATTACATTAGTTTTTATGCGTGGAGAATTTGTTGGATTTTATATTGATATACATTTATTTTTAAAATCAGTTTGAATGTGAGTCGAAATTTCGGGATTAAAAACAGTTCGGACCGCACCGAAATATGCAAAATTTCGTATAATTTTTTAACCGTGGCCACAATTTGGGCTGTAATGCTAACAAAAAGAATATGGGCTCCAAAAAAACTTTAAGGATTAGCAAATGGGCTGAAAATTATTAGAAATAATGGCAGATGGGCTGTATGCTGTTTTCCACAGATTTGAGGCTTTCCTAAAAAAAGGTTTACGCACAAGCAGTGATTGTTGGATGTCCATCCAACGGCCATCGTGCTTCTTCAATCTCTGCTCTTCCTGCTCCAGCTGCTCAAACAAGCGCCGGCGGGACTGCCTGCTCCCTCCTCCCCGCGGCCGGCTGTGCTGCCGCGCAGGCCTCACCGCCCCACCGTACTCCCATCGCTGGCCTAGCCATCCCTCTACTCACCCACACCTGCTGTTATTCTCCGGCGACGGCAGACGAACCAGTAAACCCTCATACAGTCGTACTCCCCTCCGCGTGGGAAACAACTGTCGAGTCTTCCCTGCCTCCGTGTCATTCCCTTCCTAGGCCTCACCGTCGTCCATCGCCCTGGTGCTCTCGGCGCGCCTGGTCAACGTGGTCAATGATCGACATGCATCTGAAGTGGACTGTACGTGGAGAGGCCGACAGCTGGATCCATGGCCGCACGTAAGGAAATGCCTCCTTATTACGCGCAAAATAATGATTCCTCCACCTGACATCAGGGACCCACCAAAAGGGCCTCTGTATTTCGCGAAAAAAACCGCCGCTGACAGCTCAGACCCACCAGCTATATCTTCGCACGCAAGGAAGTGCCTCCTTATTACGCACAAAAAAATGAATACTCCCCCTGTTAGCTAGGACCCAGTATAGTGGCAGGCTGACTTGTGGGCCTACTAAGTTGACGGGGACGGAGGGCTTTGTCAACTTAGTAAATATGCACGATTCTAGCTCCAGTGACCGTACGATGTCCATCCAACGGCCGTAGTGCTTCTTCAACCTCTGGTCTTCTTGCTCCAGCCGCCCAAACCAGCGCCGGTCGTGCCTCGTGCTCCTGCCTCCCATGGCCGGCTGCGATGCGGCGGAGGCCTCACCGCACCCTACTACTCCCACCGCTGGCCAGGCCATCCCTCTACTCACCCACACCCCATGTTAGTCTTCGGCGACGGCAGTCTCACACCACAGCAAACCAGTGCCCTCGTACTCCTCTACGCCTGGGCATCCACTGCCGCGTCTTCCCCGCTCTGCGTCGTCCCCTTCCTAGGCCTCGCCGTCGTCCACCGCCATGGTGCTCTCGGCGCGGCGTGGTCAACGTGGTCAAGGAACGGCTTCCATCGGACGTGGACTGTATGTGGAGAGGCTGACAGCTGGGTCCACGGCCGCAGCAAGGAAGTGCCTCCTTATTACGTGCAAAATATTTATTCCTCCACCTGACAGCGGGGACCCACCGGACGGGCCACCGTATTTTGCCCCCTAACTGCTGGGACCCACTAGCTACATCTTCGCATGCAAGGAAGTGCCTGACAGTCGGGACCCACCTGGTCGAAGCGTACGTAGCGTTGTCATTCTAGTAGCAAACGTGTACGTACATATATACTGGTGGATGTAGAGGTGCGCACGTGTCATAGTAGAGGCGGCCATGGTGCAAGAAAGAAAATACGGCCACGTATGTGTACATACGGGCAGGGTCTCGAACGCCTACTCGCGCATACGTACAGCGAGGGCTCGTTGACATGGCTGGGTCGGAACGGAGAAACAGTGTCGTCGTCATGTTCATGGGGAGGCAACGGAATGTGTTGTGTTCATGGGGAGGCAATGGAATGCGTCGTGTTCATGGGGAGGCAACGGAATGCCTCGTGTTCATCGGGAGGCAACGGAACGCGTGGGAGCCAACCGGCTGGGTCGGAACAGAATGCGTGGTCGTGTTCATCGGGAGGGCTTGGACGGAACAGGCGATGGAAACGAGTCCTGGCGTACCGCACAATGGAGGAAATGGACCTCCT
Organism: Triticum dicoccoides; assembly: GCF_002162155.2. Lineage (NCBI taxonomy): Eukaryota > Viridiplantae > Streptophyta > Magnoliopsida > Poales > Poaceae > Triticum > Triticum dicoccoides. The sequence goes on along the minus strand of NC_041390.1, from coordinate 160,913,054 downwards.
ACGTTCGGAACGGGGTCCTGTTGATCGGGAGGGGTCTGGCGTACCACAAAACGGAGGAAACGGACCTCCTACGGTCGAAACAGGGGTCCTGTGTATCGGGAGGGGTTTGGCGTACCGTAAAACGGAGGAAACAGACTTGTGTTGGAGCGCTACGGTCGAAACAGGGGTCCTGTTAATTGGGAGGGGTGTGGCGTACCGCAAAACGGGACTCCACGGGATACTGTTCATCTCCACCGTCGACCCCCTCCAGCCTCCACGAGCTACTGTTCATCCACCGTCGACCCCCTCCAGCCTCCACCTGCGACTGTTCATCCACGGGCTCCTGTTCATCCAGCCTCCACCGCGCGCTACTCCACCGGCTACTGTTCATCCAGCCCTCTTGACGGGCTCCTGTTCAACCACCCCTCAATGGGCTACTGTTCATCCTGCCCCCCACCATCTACTCTTCATCCTACCCTCCACGGGGTGGTCCTGTTCATCCAGCCCTCCACGGGGTCCTGTTCATCCAGTCCAAACGGCTCGATCGATCGGGGTCCTGTTCAACCACCC
>NC_041390.1:160902509-160912293 GCF_002162155.2 Triticum dicoccoides | reverse complement strand
GGCTTCAGCTAGCAGCAGTAGCAAAGGAATCGCTCGATCGGGTTCAGTTAACAGCCATCAATCGATCACTCGGGTTCAATAACGCGTAGCCTGCAGTGCAATCGATCGGGTTCAGTTTGAGCCCAACGCCTCGCTCGGGTTCAGTTACAGCCAACGCCACGCACACACGCGCGTACGTGTACGAGAGAAACGCGCATCGCTCGGCCCCCGACCTCCCACCATAACCGGGAACTCCCCAAAATTTTCCTCGCCCTCGCCTCGCTTCTACCACGGTTTTTTTCCGTCATGGACAGCCCAAAGAATGTCATGCAGCTGTGTCTCCGGGCCGCCTAGGACGAAAAGCCCATTTTCTGTCATGATTTTTTGTCATAGAAGTAGGAGCCCACCACATCTATGATGATACTGGGTTTTGTCACAATTATCGTCATAGAAGTGTCATATGTATGACAGAAAATATTCATTCGGCCGAAAATGTCACGGATGTGTCTTTTTTTGTAGTGTTAGTGCTAACCTTTCAGAGCATGAAGAAGAGAGATTATTGAAAACTCTGAAGAAGCATTGTGCTGCTACTGGATATACTCTCGATGATCTTAAGGGCATTAGTCCCACACTATATCAACACAAAATAAATCTGGTAAAAGATGCCAAACCAGTTTGTGATCACCAACGACGACTGAATCCTCAGATGAAAGAAGTGGTAAGAAAGGAAATATTAAAGCTCCTTGAGGCAGGTATAATTTATCCCGTTGCTAATAGTCAGTGGGTAAGTCCTGTCCATTGTGTCCCTAAAAAGGGAGGTATTACTGTCGTTCCTAATGATAAAGATGAATTGATTCCTCAAAGAATTATTACGGGTTATAGGATGGTAATTGATTTCCGCAAATTAAATAAGGCTACTAAAAAGGATCATTACCCCTTACCTTTCATTGATCAAATGCTAGAAATATTATCCAAACATACACATTTTTGCTTTCTAGATGGTTATTCTGGTTTCTCTCAAATACCTGTGTCGGCTGATGATCAATCTAAGACCACTTTTACCTGCCCGTTCGGTACTTTTGCTTATAGACGTATGCCTTTTGGTTTATGTAATGCACCTACTACCGTTCAAAGATGCATGATGGCTATATTCTCTGACTTTTGTGAAAAGATTTGTGAGGTTTTCATGGACGATTTCTCCGTATATGGATCCTCTTTTGATGATTGCTTAAGCAACCTTGATCGAGTTTTGCAGAGATGTGAAGAAACTAACCTTTTCTTGAATTGGGAGAAGTGCCACTTTATGGTTAATGAAGGTATTGTCTTGGGGCATAAAGTTTCTGAAAGAGGTATTGAAGTTGATAAAGCTAAGGTTGATGCTACTGAAAAGATGCCATGTCCCAAGGACATCAAAGGTATAAGAAGTTTCCTTGGCCACGCCAGTTTTTATAGGAGGTCCATTAAGGACTTCTCGAAAATTTCTTGGCCTCTGACTAATTTATTAAAAAAAGATATACTATTTGTTTTTGATGATGACTGCGTAGAAGCATTTGAAATACTTAAGAAAGCATTGATCTCTGCACCTATTGTTCAGCCACCTGATTGGAATTTACCCTTTGAAATTATGTGTGATGCTAGTGATTATGCTGTAGGTGTTGTTCTAGGGAAAGAGTTGATAAGAAATTAAATGTTATTCAATATGCTAGTAAAAACTCTAGACAATGCCCAGAGAAATTATGCTACTACTGAAGAAGAATTCTTAGCAGTTCTATTTGCTTGTGATAAGTTCAGACCTTATATTGTTGATTCTAAAGTAACTATTCACACGGATCATGCTGCTATTAAATATCTTATGGAAAATAAAGATGCTAAACCTAGACTTATTAGATGGGTTCTCTTGCTACAAGAATTTGATTTGCATATTATTGATAGAAAGGGAGCTGAGAACCCCGTTGCAGACAACTTGTCTAGGCTAGAGAATGTTCTTGATGACCCACTACCTATTGATGATAGCTTTCCTGATGAACAATTAAATGTCATAAATGCTTCTCGTACTGCTCCATGGTATGCTGATTATGCTAATTATATTGTTGCTAAATTTATACCACCTAGTTTCACAAACCAGCAAAAGAAAAAGTTTTTCTATGATTTGAGACATTACTTTTGGGATGACCCATATCTTTATAAACAAGGAGTAGATGGTGTTATTAGATGTTGTGTACCTGAGCATGAATAGGAAAAGATCCTACGCAAGTGTCACTCCGAGGCTTATGGAGGACACCATGCTGGAGATAGAACTGCACACAAGGTATTGCGATCCGGTTTTTATTGGCCTACTCTCTTCAAGGATGCCCGTAAGTTTGTCTTGTCTTGTGATGAATGTCAAAGAATTGGTAATATTAGTAGACGTCAAGAAATGCCTATGAATTATTCACTTGTTATTGAACCATTCGACATATTTTAGTTGCTGTTGATTACGTTACTAAGTGGGTAGAAGCTATTCCAACTAGTAGTGTTGATCATAACACCTCTATTAAAATGCTTAAAGAAGTTATTTTTCCAAGGTTTGGAGTCCCTAGATATTTAATGACTGATGGTGATTCACATGTTATTCATGGTGCTTTCCGTAAAATGCTTGCTAAATATGATGTTAATCATAGAATTGCATCTCCTTATCACCCACAGTCTAGTGGTCAAGTGGAATTGAGCAATAGAGAACTCAAATTAATTTTGCAAAAGACTATTAATAGATCTAGAAAGAATTGGTCCAAGAAACTTGATGATGCATTATGGGCCTATAGAACTGCATATAAAAATCCTATGGGTATGTCTCCGTATAAAATGGTCTATGGAAAAGCATGTCACTTACCTCTCAAACTAGAACATAAGGCTTATTGGGCAATTAAGGAGCTCAAATATGATTTCAAACTTGCCGGTGAAAAGAGGTTATTTGACATTAGCTCACTTGATGAATGGAGAACCCAAGCCTATGAGAATGCCAAATTATTTAAAGAAAAAGTTAAAAGATGGCATGACAAAAGAATACAAAAGCGTGAGTTTAATGTAGGTGATATGTATTGCTATACAACTCTCGTTTAAGATTTTTTGCAGGAAAACTTCTCTTTAAATGGGAAGGTCCTTACATTATCGAGGAGGCCTATTGTTCCGGTGCTATAAAAATCAACAACTTCGAAGGCACAAATCCGAAGGTGGTGAACAGTCAAAGAATTAAACATTATATCTCAGGTAATCCTATAAATGTTGAAACCAATGTTATTGAAACTGTAACCCCGAAGGAATACATAAGGGACACTTTCCGGAACGTTTCAGACTCCGAAAAGGAATAGGTATGTGGTACGGTAAGTAAACCGACTCCAAAACAGTTCTAATGGCATTTTTCTTCCGTTTTGGAATATTTAGAAAAATAGAAAAATAAGAAGCAGTCCGGGAAGGACACAAGGGCTCCACGAGGGTGGAGGGCGCGCCCTACCCCCCTGGGCGCGCCCCACCTCGTGGGCACCTCGTGTGCTCTCCAGACTCCGTTTTCTTACACATAACGTATTTTGGTCGGTAAAAATTCATTATATAACCTCCCGAAGGTTTTGACCATTGTATCACACAAAAATCTCCTGTCTTTGTTTCGAGCTGTCCTACTGCAGATTAGAGCAACATGTCATCCCATGATTCGGAAGGAGAAAGCTATGTGGCTGACTACCTTGCAGATCCTAAGGTCTATGGGGATGTGGAGCATTGTGGTTGGACTACGGAAGAAGAAGAAGAGGACTATGAACCCAAGGGAAGGGAGGAGATGAGCTCAGAAGAAGATGAAGTCCCATTACCTCAACCCGGGGACATGCATGTGGAGTTCAAAAATTCAAGCCTCCCGGATAGAGTAAAGAAACCTAAGATCGAGTTTATCCCTTTTCGCCTCTTGCAGGAAGACAAGCAGGAACTATGCAAAAAGATACTGAGCCTGGAGCAGGAGATCAAGGACCTAAGGGACCAAAATTTTGTCCTCAAGCACAAATTAAGGAAGAAGCCTACACCATCAACAAAACCATGACCTTCTTCACCAACAAAGAAGAACTGAGTATCTGGTATGGGCACTCCCCTTGGCAACTGCCAAGCTTGGGGGAGTGCCCCGGTATCGTATCACCATCGCTTCTATCTTTACCGTTTTTCTTAGTTCGATCCTTTTGGTAATATCTTGATCTAGTAGCATAAAGTTTTAGTATGAACTAGTTGTGAGTTTTTCTTTATGATCCTTCTATGTAATCGAGTCCGTGAGCTATATATAATAAAGATTAGTGTTGAGTCAAGGGCTTGATTGTTTTGCCATGATCTTGAGTGAATAAAAGAAAAGAGAAAGAATAAAAAGAAATAAAAGAGATCATATGGATCTTATGGAGAGTAATGAGCTCACATATAAAAAGTATGATGAATAAAAGTTGTTGAGAGTTGACAAACATAGTTTTGGTCATCGTTGCAATTAATAGGAAGTAATAAAGAAAGAGAGGTCTTCACATATAAATATACTATCTTGGACATCTTTTATGATTGTGATCACTCATTAAAGTATGACATGCTAAAGAGTTGACGTTGGACAAGGAAGACAACATAACGGTTTATGTTTTCTTACATCTGAAATAAATTATATTGTCATGGATCATCCAACATGATTGAGCTCGCCTTTCCCCCTCATGCTAGCCAAATTCTTTGCACCAAGTAGAGATACTACTTGTGCTTCCAAACACCCTTAAACTAGTTTTGCCATGAGAGTCCGCCATAGCTACCTGTGGATTGAGTAAGATCCTCCAAGTAAGTTGTCATCGGTGCAAGCAATAAAAATTGCTCTCTAAATATGTATGACTTATTAGTGTGGGAGAAAATAAGATTTATACGATCGTGTGACATGGAAGAAATAAAAGCGACGGACTGCATAATAAAGGTCCATATCACAAGTGGCAATATAAAGTGACGTTCTTTCGCATTAAGATTTTGTGCATCCAACCATAAAAGCGCATGACAACCTCTGCTTCCCTCTGCGATGGGCCTATCTTTTACTTTTATCTCCTACCTTACATAAGAGTCTTGGTGTTCCTCACCCTTCCTTTTTTACATTTTATCTTTTGGCAAGCACAACATGTTGGAAATATCCTGGTATATGTGGCTAATTGGATGTGAGTATTCATGAATTATTTTTGACATTACCCTATCTTTCTTTGTGTCTGATTAAAACTCCATACCCATAAGTATTGCGTGAGTGTTAGCAATTGTGAAAGACTATATGATAGTTGAGTATGTGGACTTGCTGAAAAGCTCTTATATTGACTCTTTCCTATGTTATGATAAATTGCATTTGCTCCAATGACTGAGATTATAGTTTGTTAGTTTTCAATGAAGTTTATGATTCATACTTGAAATTGTGATTGAATTGTTACTCTAGCATAAGAGATCATATGACAAGAATTATATAAGTTGATGTTCTAAGAATGATCATGATGCCCTCATGCCCATATTTTATTTTTATCGACACCTCTATCTATAAACATGTGGACATATTTTTCGATTTTGGCTTTCGCTTGAGGACAAGCGAGGTCTAAGCTTGGGGGAGTTGATACGTCCATCTTGCATCATGCTTTTATATCGATATTTATTGCATTATGGGCTGTTATTACACATTATGTCACAATACTTATGCCTATTGTCTCTTATTTTACAAGGTTTACATAAGGAGGGAGAATGCCGGTAGCTGGGATTCTAGGGTGGAAAAGGAGCAAATATTAGAGACTTATTCTGCACAGCTCCAAAAGTCCTGAAACTTCACCGAAGTCATTTTTAGAATACAAAAAAATATTGAGCGCAAGAAGTTCCTGAGGGGGGCCACACCCTGCCCACGAGGGTGGGGGCGCGCCCTACCCCCCTGGGCGCGCCCCCTGCCTCGTGGGTCCCCTAGTGGCCCTCTGATGCCCATCTTCTGCTATATGGAGTCTTTTGATGAGGAAAAAATTATAAGCCAACTTTCGGGACGAGACTCCGCCGCCACGAGGCGGAACCAATCTAGGGCTCCGGTGGAGCTATTCTGCCAGGGAAACTTCCCTCCGGGAGGGGGAAATCATCGCCATCGTCATCACCAATGATCCTATCATCGGGAGGGGATCAATCTCCATCAACATCTTCACCAGCACCATCTCCTCTCAAACCCTAGTTCATCTCTTGTATCCAATTCTTGTCTCTAAGTCTGGGATTGGTACCTGTGGGTTGCTAGTAGTGTTGATTACTCCTTGTAGTTGATGCTAGTTGGTTTACTTGGTGGAAGATCATATGTTCAGATCCTATATGCACATTAATACCCCTCTGATTATGAACATGAATATGCTTTGTGAGTAGTTACGTTTGTTCTTGAGGACATGGGAGAAGTCTTGCTATTAGTAGTCATGTGATTTTGGTATTCGTTCGATATTTTGATGAGATGTATGTTGTCTTTCCTCTAGTGGTGTTATGTGAACGTCGACTACATGACACTTCACCATTATTTGGGCCTAGAGGAAGGCATTGGGAAGTAATAAGTAGATGATGGGTTGCTAGAGTGACAGAAGCTTAAACCCTAGTTTATGTGTTGCTTCGTAAGGGGCTGATTTGGATCCATATGTTTCATGCTATGGTTAGGTTTACCTTAATACTTTTGTTGTAGTTGCGGATGCTTGCAATAGAGGTTAATCATAGGTGGGATGCTTGTCCAAGTAAGGGCAGTACCCAAGATCCGGTCCACCCACATACCAAATTATCAAAGTAACGAACGTGAATCATATGATCGTGATGAAACCTAGCTTGACGATAATTCACATGTGTCCTCGGGAGCGCTTTTCTCTATATAAGAATTTGTCCAGGCTTGTCCTTTGCTACAAAAAGGATTGGGCCACCTTGCTGCACTTTATTTACTCTTGTTACTTGTTGCTCGTTACCAATTATCTTATCACAAAACTATCTGTTACCTATAATTTCAATGCTTGCAGAGAATGCCTTGCTGAAAACCGCTTATCATTTCCTTCTGCTCCTCGTTGCGTTCGACACTCTTACTTATCGAAAGGACTACTATAGATCCCCTATACTTGTGGGTCATTAGTATGTCTTGCACGTGCTTATCTGTGGTGACAATGGGATATCATGTGATCCGCTTGATGTATGTTTTGGTGATCAACTTGTGAGTTCCGTGACCATGTGAACTTATGCATAGGGGTTGGCACACATTTTCGTCTTGACACTCCGGTAGAAACTTTGGGGCACTCTTTGAACTTCTTTGTGTTGGTTGAATAGATGAATCTGAGATTGTGTGATGCATATCGTATAATCATACCCAGGGATACTTGAGGTGAAATTGGAGTATCTAGGTGACATTAGGGCTTTGGTTGATTTGTGTCTTAAGGTGTTATTCTAGTACGAACTCTATGATAGATCGAATGGAAAGAATAGCTTCGTGTTATTTTACTACGGACTCTTGAATAGATCGATCAGAAAGGATAACTTTGAGGTGGTTTCGTACCCTACCATAATCTTTTCGTTTGTTCTCCGCTATTAGTGACTTTGTAGTGAGTCTTTGTTGCATGTTGAGGGATAGTTATATGATCCAATTATGTTATTATTGTCGAGAGAACTTGCACTAGTGAAAGTATGAACCCTAGGCCTTGTTTCCTAGCATTGCAATACCATTTGTGCTCACTTTTATCATTAGTTACCTTGCTGTTTTTATATTTTCATATTACAAAAACCATTATCTACTATCCATATTGCACTTGTATCACCATCTCTTCACCGAACTAGTGCACCTATACAATTTACCATTGTATTGGGTGTGTTGGGGACACAAGAGACTCTTTGTTATTTGGTTGCGGGGTTGCTTGAGAGAGACCATCTTCATCCTACACCTCCCACGGATTGATAAATCTTAGGTCATCCACTTGAGGGAAATTTGCCACTATCCTACAAACCTCTGCACTTGGAGGCCCAACAATGTCTACAAGAAGAAGGTTGTGTAGTAGACATCAGTTTGTCATGGTCTAGTAACATGACTTCCAGAAAGGATTACTGTACCACTCTAGTGCGGACCATACTCTGGTTGACCTATGAGGTTCGATAGTAACTTGATCTGAAGTTTTATGATCATCATCATTAGTTTCCTCACTAATTGTTGTAGGAATCACTTGAGCTGATTTCTATGATGAACTACTTTCCAATTCTGGAGAAGGTACAATTACCTCATCAAGTTCTACATTCCTCCCACTCACTTCTTTCGAAGAAACTTCTTCTCTAGAAAGGATCCATTCTTAGCAACAAATATCTTGCCTTCGGATCTGTGATAGAAGGTGTACCCAGCAGTTTCCATTGGGTATCCTACGAAGACGCATTTTTCTGATTTGGGTTCGAGCTTATCATGTTGAAATATTTTAACATAAGCATCACAACCCCAAACTTTAAGAAACGACAGCTTAGGTTTCTTGCTAAACCACAATTCATATGGTGTCATCTCAACGGATTTAGATGGTGTCCTATTTAACGTGAATGCAGCTGTCTCTAATGCATAATCCCAAAACGATAGCGGTAAATCGGTAAGAGACATCATGGATCACACCATTTCTAATAAAGTACGGTTATGATGTGCAGACACACCATTACGCTGTGGTGTTCCAGGTGGCGTGAGTTGTGAAAATTATTCCACATTGTTTTAGATGAAGGCCAAACTTGTAACTCAAATATTCGCCTCCGTGACCAGATCGTGGAAACTTTATTTTCTTGTTACGATGATTCTCCACTTCACTTTGAAATTCTTTGAACTTTTCAAATGTTTCAGACTTGTGTTTCATTAAGTAGATATACTCATATCTGCTCAAATCATCTGTGAAGGTTAGAAAATAACGATACCCGCCGCGAGCCTCAACACTCATTGGACGCATACATCGGTATGTATTATTTCCAATAAGTTATTCGCTTGCTCCATTGTTCCGGAGAACGGAGTCTTAGTCATCTTGCCCGTGAGGTATGGTTCGTAAGCATCAAATGATTCATAATCAAGTGATTCCAAAAGTCCATCCGCATGGAGTTTCTTCATGCGCTTTACACCAATATGACCTAAACGGCAGTGCCACAAATATGTTGCACTATCATTATCAACTTTGCATCTTTTGGCATCAATATTATGAATATGTGTATCACTATGATCGAGATTCAATAAACCATTTACGTTGGGTGTATGACCATAGAAGGTTTTATTCATGTAAACAGAACAACAATTATTCTCTAACTTAAATGAATAACCGTATCGCAATAAACATGGTCCAATTGTCGAAGTAATGGGCCACGGGTAGCCTAATCCGAGTCCCTGAGCATTTCAAGACATTGGGCCGGCTGCGCCCAACGGGCGTCAAGGATGAAGCGCCGCCTTCTGGTGGTCGGCTGGCTCAAAGCGGCCGGCTACCAGAGGACGGCCAAGTACCAGCAGACGGCCCCAAGACGAGCCGACTCCCAGCAGGCGGCCCACGGCGCCCTCAAAGTCTGCGCCCCCATAAAGAAGACAAGACAGGGTGTGGCTACAGTATAGCCCATCACCCCCGCATCTAGGGCGGGGCGCGGCCACAGTGTCCCATACCGACCGAGATCTTCGGACGGCGCGACACTGTTGCCATCTCACCCTTGACGTCACCCCTGTCAGGAAGACCCCCTGTTCCCACGACGGCCTGTCGGTACGGCCTTCAAGCGGAGGGCCCTACCAGACAGCGAGAAACCAGAGAGCGGCAGCGCCTGACCAGTC
>NC_041390.1:160895562-160902247 GCF_002162155.2 Triticum dicoccoides | reverse complement strand
AGCATTATGGCTACAACAACAAGCAGCCAGCCAGACCCGCAAGCGGTGGAGGCGGCCTATCGGCTCTGTACCAGACCAGCTGGCAGGGCCCACCAGGCGGCGGGCCCCAGCGGCCGGCGGAGGAGCCGGCGCAGAAGACACATGCAAAGGGTTCCCATTGTACCATTATACCCCTGGGGGTAGGCCTATATAAACCCCCAGGGCACCCATGCAAAGGGTTCCCAACCTGTTAGACCTAGACACACATAGAGGGAGAGGAGAGCCAGCCCCGCTTTCTTCTACCCCTAGCATACAGCTCAAGGTGCACCATTGCACTTGCTAGCTCCTTAGTGATAATGCGGAGACCCCGCAGAGTGGGACTAGGGGTGTTATCTCCTAGGAGAGCCCCGAACCTGGGTAAGATTCGCCGGCGTGCATGTCTTCACCTCATCCCGTTTCCTGGCACCGGCGACGTCCTACTAGCCCTCATCATGATTAGCCATCCTTTGGCATATGTCGCACCAAACCCCCGACATTTGGTGCCCACCATGGGGCTAGGTGCACCGTCGTCCGAAGATCTGTTCTGGACGGGAACCCTCTTCCTCCCTGCTGAGCGCAGTCAGCCAGGCACGACGGATGGCGTTTGCACCGACGTGTTGCATGGCGCGGAGGTCGCCTGCGCGGTGAGCTGCCTCGCCGACCTTGTTGGAGAGATCCGCCTCTCCAACAAGCCTGCATCCGACGCGGGCAACGACAGCCCCGAGAGCCACCTCATCAGCTTCCTCGACCAGCTCCACGTCGCCGACGAGCCGGCCGTCGACTTGGAGTCGTTCGGCTCCACCGACCCGATGCTCGTCGACTCCGACACGGCGTCGCTCGACGCGTTCCCTACCAACATGGTGATCGTTGATGATCCCCTCCCCCGCGCCGACAGTGGCGGCAGCACCGTCACAAAGGTGCCCGTGATCAGCCATGATGGAGTTTTTGGTGACGGTGCCCGAGACCCGCTCCAGGCAAGGCTGCAAGACCTGTCTGCACCCATCACAGAAGATGCCGACGCCAAGACGCTGGAAGCCCGCCGCATCCAACTTGTTGAGAGCGCCAAGAATCTAGTTAGCATGAGACGCCTTTCGGAGGCTTATCAGCGTGAGATGGACCGCGTCGTTGGCGGCACGCCGGCTCCTGGCGGGCCCAGCCGCATTGGTATGGTCCGGCAGCACGGTGCGGCCATTGCCGGCATGTTTAGGGCCGATCGCCCCATCTACGCCATGCCTTTGGAGAACATACGAGCTGCCCAAGCGGCAGCAGATGAGCTGGACAACCTCGAAGGCGACGAGCGTCGCCACATGACGGAGCGCGTCCAGCAACTCATCGATGCGGCTGCCGAGCGGCAAGAAGCCGGCTGCCGCATCGAGGACCCCAATCGGCACAACGACGACCCACCTCCCCGCCAGGATCATGGCGCGACGTCCCAGACACCGACTGATGGCAACCACAGACGATGAGACAAGGAGTCGGCTACCAGCCGCAGCCGGATGCACATCACCATCGAGCGCGACCAAGACGGCCGCCCTCGTGCAGTGGAACGACCAGGCGGCTACCAGCCTCCCCAATGCAGAGAAAGGCGCGTGTCTCCATCGCCTGTTGATCATCTGAGTCTTGGAGGCCAGCTTGGCCCTCGAGAAGGAATCAGAGAGAATGATGCCCGCCACCAGATCGATCGTCTCAACCGATCCCTGGCGCTAGAAGAAGACGCGCTGGACCCGCCTTGCTTCTGCCCCCACATCAGAGATGAGCCCTTCCCCAAAGGGTTCACGCTCCCAAGAGATATGCCCAAGTATACTGGATCTGTGAAGCCGGAGGACTGGCTGGTCGACTACTCCACAGCCGTCAGCGTTACAAACGGCAACAAGCGTGTTGCCGTGAAGTACGTTCCACTCATGCTCCAGGGAACCGCCCGGACATGGTTGAACAGCCTGAAGCCCCGCAGCATCAACAACTGGGTAGATTTCACCGAGGCCTTCGTCCGCAACTTCACCAGCACGTACAAGCGGACGCCCAAGCCTCGCCAGCTCTCCCTGTGCGTCCAGGGCCCCAACAAATCGACTCGCGACTACCTCATGCGTTGGGCCGAGCTGCGCAACTCTTGCAAGGGTGTGCACGAGGTGCAGGCCATCGAGTACTTCACGGGCGGGTGCAGAGAAGGCACTTTGCTCAAACACCGGCTCCTCCGCGACGAGCCAATGACCCTCGACGAGCTGCTAATCATAGCGGACAAGTACGCCACGACCGATTCCTCCATGAATACGGAGATTCAGTTGATGCATCTGGCAAGGTGGCTCCTCAGGCTCCTCCGACCCCCGCTGGCGATACCAGTCGGCACCAGCAGCAAAGTGACACCAAGCGAAAAGCCCCGATGCCGGCTCCCACCGGCCAGCAGGTGGCTGCAGTTGAAGACCGGCAGCTGGAAGGGCAGCCTCTTCCGAAGCGCCAGATGGCGGCAAGCCCAACTGGTTACCCACTTTCTCCTACGAGCAGACTCTTGACGCTTCCTGGAAGTTCCACAGCGGCGCGAAGCCGTCCAACCACACCACCCGGAAGTGTCATTGGCTCACACGAATATCCAAGGGCGAAGGGCTGCAACCACCGCCGCCTACTGGCCAGCCGCCTCCGCGTCCTCAGCAGTCGGTGGCCCATCCAGAAGTCGACGCCGTTCAAGATCAATTCCTTGAAGAACATGGAACATATGTTGTTTTCACCAGTGTGGTCGATGACAGGCGCAGCCGGCACCGACAGTCTCGTAGGGTGAATGTCGTGGCCATTGAAGCTCCAGAGTTCATGCATTGGTCGGAGATGTCAATCAGTTGGAGCCGGGCCGATCACCAGGAAGTAATGCCTTCCCCGGGCTCTTACGCTTTGGTGTTGGAGGCCACATTTGCCACGGAGAGGTGAGCTACTTGTTTCTCCCGAATCTTGATAGATGGCGGCAGCAGCATCAACATCCTGTACCGTGATACCATGGAGAAGTTGAAGATCAAACCCAAGCATCTCCTGCCCAGTCGGACTGTCTTCCACGGCATAGTTCCTTGCCTTTCTCACTGACCAATCGGCAAGATCCAGATAGATGTCCTCTTCGGGGATAAAGACCATTTCCGCTAAGAGCCCATCTGGTTTGAGGTGGTTGACCTGGAAAGCCCGTACCACGCACTGCTTGGCCGACCTGCTTTGGCCAAGTTCATGGCGGTGCCACATTATGCCTACCTCAAGATGAAGATGCCGAGTTCCAAGGGAGTCATTACCATCTCCGGAGATTATCAGAAGTCGTCCGATTGTGCGGCCGCCAGCAGTCGGCTGGCCGAGTCCCTTGTGATCGCTGCCGAGAAGCGGCTCCTTGACCGGGTTGTGGCCATGGCCGGCAAGCGGCCGGACATGTCTCATGATCCCAAGGAGGCAGAAGCTGAAGGATCCTTCAAGCCGGCCAAGGAGACAAAGAAGATACCATTGGACCCAGAGCACCCGGAGAGGTACGCTGTCATAGGCGCAAACCTTGACAGCAAATAGGAAAGCGAGCTCGTCAATTTCCTCCATGAGAATCGGGACATCTTCGCATGGTCTCCAAAAGACATGCTAAGTGCTCTGACTGATTTCGCCAAGCACAAGCTACACGTCAGAGAAGATGCCAAGCCAGTCAAGCAACCCCTCCGCCGGCTGTTGGAGGAAAAGAGAAGAATTGTTGGGGAAGAGATCGCCCGTCTGTTGGCAGCCGGCTTCATCATGGAAGTTTTCTTCCCAGAATGGCTTGCCAACCTAGTCCTTGTACTGAAGAAGAATAACAAATGGCGCATGTGCATTGACTACACCAGCCTCAACAAGGCTTGCCCAAAGGATCCGTTTGCTCTGCCACGGATAGACCAAGTGATAGACTCCACAGCCGGATGCGAGTTGTTGAGTTTTTTGGATGCCTACTCAGGATATCACCAGATCAAATGGAACCCAGCAGACCATCTGAAGACCGCATTAATCACACCAATTGGAGCCTTATGCTACCTGACTATGACATTCAGCCTGAGGAATGCCGGTGCCACTTTTCAGTGTTGCATGCAGAAGTGCCTCCTCAAGCAACTCGGCAGAAATGCCCACGTCTATGTAGATGATATCGTGGTGAAGACGAAGAATCACAACACACTCCTCAAAGATCTCAAGGAAACCTTTGAAAATCTGCGCCAATTTCAAATCAAGCTCAACCCAGAAAAGTGCATGTTCGGAGTACCAGCCGGCCAGCTCCTTGGCTTCCTGGTCTCAGAATGCGGCATTGGGTGCAACCCTGTGAAGATCAAAACCATCAAGAGGATGGAGAAGCCCACCCGACTGCAAGCGGCGGGTATGGCCTGTCGGCTCCGTACCTGACCAATCGGCGGGCCCCAGCAGTCGGCAGAAAGGCCGGCAGGCGAAGAGACTGATGGCTGGGCCCTGCGCCTAGTCGGTTTACCATTGTACCCCTGGGGGGTAGGCCTATATAAACCCCCTAGGGCACCCATGCAAAGGGTTCCGGTCCATTAGAACTAGACCAAACCTTAGAGAAGGACGGTAGCTGGCCTAGTCTCCTCCTGTCCACAGATACAGCTCGAGGAGCATCATTGTACTCACTTTTGCCTTAGTGATCATGCAGAGACCCCGTAGAACAGGACTAGGGGTGTTATCTCCTAGGAGAGCCCCGAACCTGGGTAAAGTACGCCGGCGTTCGTGTCTACGCCTCATCCCGTTTCCAGGCACCGGCGACGTTCTACTCGCCCCCAACATGATAAGCCATCCATTGGCATATGTCGCACCCAACCCCCGACATTTGGCACCCACCGTGGGGCCTGGTGCACCGTCGTTCAGAGACCTGTTCTGGACGGGAACCCTTTTCCTCCCTGGCGAGCGCAGCCAGCCCGGCACGCCAGACAGAGTCTGTGCCGACGCGCTGCATGGCGCTGAAATCGCCTGCGCGGCCAGTTGCCTCGCCGATCTTGTAGGCAAGGTCTGCCTCTCCAACGAGCCCGCATTCGATGCAGGCACAGGCGGCCCCGAGAGCCTCCTCGTGGGTCCCTCGATCAACTTCATGTCGCCAGCGAGCCAGCTGGGGACTTGGAGTCCGTAGGCTCCACTAATCCGATGTTGGTCGACTCCGACACCGTGTCGCTTGACACGTTCCCCACCAACGTGGTGGTCTACGACGAGCCGCTTCCTCGCGCGGAGAGCGGTACAAGCACCGTCATGGAAGTGCTTGTCATCGATCATGGCGAGCACTCCGACGGGGGTGATTACGACCCGCTCCACGCAGCGCTGCAAGACCTGGCAGCGCCCATCCCTGAAGATGCCGACGCCGAGACGCTGGAGGCACGCCGCCTTCAGCTAGTCGAAGGCGCCAAAAAGCTGGCCAGCATGAGACGCCTGTCAGAAGCCTACCAGCATGAGATAGAGCGTGTGGTGGGCGGCACGCCAGCTCCAGCTAGGCCTAGGCGCCTTGGCACGGTCCAGCAGCGCGGTGCGGCTATCGCCGATCTGTTCGGGGCGAATCGCCCCGTCTACACCACACCTACGGATAATATTCGAGCCGCCCAGGCAGCAGCGGATGAGCTAGACAAGTTCGAGGGCGAAGAGCGTCGCTTGATGACGGAGCGCGTCCAGCGACTTCTTGACGCGGCTGCTGAGCAGAATGAGGCCGGCTACCACACTGATGCACCGCGCCGACGGAATGACAACCTGCTGCCGCGCCGAGACCAAGGCGCGGAGTCCCAGACACCGACTGGCGGCGTCCACGAAAGAAAAGACAAGGAGCCGGCTGCCAGCCGCAGTCGGACTTGCATCACCATAGAGCGCGACCGAGATGGCCGCCCAAGAACAGTGGAACGACGGGACGATTGTCCGTCTCCTCCCCCTCGGAGGGAAAGGAGAGTCTCCTCGCCGCCTGTTGATCACCCGACGCTCGGCGACCGCCTTGGCCGCCGAGAGGGAGTCGGTGAGAACGACGCCCGCCATCGGATCGACCGTCTCCACCGATCCCTAGCGCTCGAGGAAGAAGATGAGTTGGGTCCGCCATGTTTTGGCCCCCGCATCCGAGACGAGCCCTTCCCCAAAGGGTTCACGCTCCCCGGAGACACACCCAAGTACAGCGGCTCCGTGAAGCCGGAGGACTGGCTGGTCAGCTACTCCACGGCCGTCAGCATAGCAAACGGCAACAAGCGTGTTGCTGTGAAGTACATTCCACTCATGCTCCAGGGCACGGCCCGGACATGGCTGAATAGCTTAAGGCCCCGCAGCATCAACAGTTGGGTCGACTTCACCGACGCCTTCGTCCGCAACTTCACCAGCACGTACAAGCGACCTCCCAAACCCCTCCAGCTCTCCTTGTGCGTGCAAGGCCCCAGCGAGTCAACTCGCGACTACCTCACGCGCTGGGCCGAGCTCCGAAACTCTTGCGAGGGCTTGCACGAGGTGCAGGCTATTGAGTACTGCACTGCAGGATGCCGAGAGGGCACCCTCCTCAAGCACAGGCTTCACTGCGATGAGCCGGAAACCCTCGACGAGCTGCTGATCATAGCAGATAAATACGCCACGGCCGACTCCTCCATGAAGACGGAGATTCAAGTCAGCGCGACCGGCAAAGTGGCTCCTCAGGCTCCCCAAACCCCAGCCAGAGACACCAGTCGGCGTCAAAAGCAGA
>NC_041390.1:160876125-160895190 GCF_002162155.2 Triticum dicoccoides | reverse complement strand
GGGAAGCCTCCGCCCAGACGTCAGAAGGGCGGCAAGTCCAACTGGCAGCTGGCTTTCTCATATGAGCAGACTCTGGATGGACCCTGCAAGTTCCACAGTGGCGCGAAGCCGTCCAACCACACCACTCGGAAATTACACTGGCTCACCAGGATCGCCAAGGGAGACGGCCTTTTGCCTCCCCCACCTGCTGGGCAGCCGCCTCCCCCTCCGCCCAAGCAGCCGGCGGTCAGACCAGTCGGCGCAATGCAAGACAAGTACCCAGAAGAGCAGGGAGCATACGTCGTGTTCACCAGTGTGGCCGACGATCGACGCAACAGATGGCTGCAGAAGGAGGAGGTGAATGCAGTAGCTTCTGACACACGGAGTTCATGCACTGGTCTGAGAAGCCCATCAGCTGGAGTCGGGCTGACCACCCCGAAGTAATGCCCAGCCCCGGCTCCTGTGCTTTGGTTTTGGACGCCACCTTTGCCACGGACAAGCGAGCTGCTTGTTTTTCCAGAGTCCTGGTAGACGGCAGCAGCAGCATCAACATCTTGTACAAAGACACCATAGAGAAGTTGGGAATCGGGCAGAGGCAACTGCAGTCCAGCCGGACGATGTTCCATGCCATAGTCCCTGGCCTTTCCTGCTCGCAAATCGGCAAGATCTTGATCGATGTCCTCTTCGGAGACAAAGATCATTTCCGCCGTGAATCAATATGGTTCGAGGTGGTGGACCTAGAGAGCCCATACCATGCACTGCTTGGCCGGCCAGCCCTGGCCAAGTTCATGGTCGTCCCCCACTATGCCTACTTCAAGATGAAGATGCCGAGTTCCAAAGGGATTCTGACCATAATTAGCGACTACAAGAAGTCGTCCGCCTGCGCATCAGAGAGCAGTCGGCTGGCCGAGTCCCTCGTGATCGCAGCTGAGAAGCGGCTGCTAGATCGAGTTGTGGCGATGGCAAGCAAGCAGCTAGAAATGTCGCCTGATCCCAAAGAGTCGGAAGCAGAGGGCTCGTTCAAGCCAGCCAAGGAGACAAAGAAGATACCTTTGGACCCGGAGCACCCAGAGAGGTACGCTGTCGTAGGCGCCCACCTCGACAGCGAATAGGAAGGCGAGCTCATCGATTTCCTCCGTGAGAATCGAGACATCTTTGCATGGTCCCCCAAGGACATGCCAGGTGTCCCGACGGAATTCGCCGAGCACAAATTACACGTCCGATCTGATGCCAAACCAGTCAGACAGCCTTTACGCCGCTTGTCAAAAGAGAAGAGGAGAGTTGTTGGAGAAGAGATAGCACGGTTGCTCGCAGCCGGCTTCATCATGGAAGTATTCTTCCCAGAATGGCTGGCCAACCCGGTCTTGGTACTGAAGAAGAACAAGCAATGGCGAATGTGTATTGACTACACAAGCCTCAACAAAGCATGCCCCAAGGACCCATTCGCCTTGCCAAGGATCGAACAAGTGATAGACTCCATAGCCGGATGTGAGCTATTGAGTTTCTTGGATGCATATTCAGGATATCACCAAATCAAGTTAAACCAGCCGACAGGCTGAAGACTGCCTTCATCACGCCATTTGGAGCTTTCTGCAACCTAACCATGACGTTCGGCTTGAGGAACGTCGGCGCCACCTTCCAACGACGCATGCAGAAGTGTCTCCTCAAGCAGCTCGGCAGAAATGCCCACGTCTACGTGGATGATGTGGTGGTAAATATGGAGAAGCATGGAACACTGCTGGAAGACCTCAAGGAGACCTTCGAGAACTTGCGCCGATTTCAGGTCAAGCTCATCCCGGAGAAGTGCGTCTTCAGAGTACCAGCCGGCCAGCTCCTTGGTTTCCTGGTCTCCGAATGCGGCATAGAATGCAACCCTGTGAAGATCAAGGCAATTGAAAGGATGGAGGTACCTAGTCGACTACTGGATGTACAAAAATTCACCGGCTGTTTGGCGTCAGTCAGCCGGTTCATCAGTCAGCTGGGCGAGAAGGCTCTTCCCCTGTACCAACTCATGAAGAAGACCACTTTTTCGAGTGGAACCACAAGGCGGACGAAGCATTTGTCCAACTAAAGAAGATGCTGGCAACTCCACCTATTCTGGCGGCTCCGACTCCTAAGGAGCCCATGCTCCTCTACATCGCCGCCACCAGCCGGGTGGTCAGCACAGTCATAGTTGTGGAACGTGTTGGGGAACGTTGCAGAAAATTAAAATTTTTCCTACGGTTTCACCAAGATCCATCTATGAGTTCATCTAGCAACGAGTCACGGGAGAGTGATTGCATCTACATACCACTTGTAGATCGCGTGTGGAAGCGTTCAATGGAACGGGGTTGATGGAGTCGTACTCGCCGTGATTCAGATCACCGATGACCTAGTGCCGAACGGACAGCACCTCCACGTTCAACACACGTACAGAGCGGATGACGTCTCCTCCTTCTTGATCCAGCAAGGGGGAAGGAGAGGTTGATGAAGATCCAGCAGCACGACGGCGTGGTGGTGGATGCAGCAGAACTCCGGCAGGGCTTCGCTAAGCAACTACGGGAGGAGGAGGAGGTGTTGCAGGGAGGAGGGAGGCGCCAGGGCTGCTTGGTGCGGCTGCCCCTCCCTCCCCTCCCTTTATATAGGGTCAAGGGAGAGGGGGGGCGCAGCCTTGCCCCTTCCTCCAAGGAAGGGGTGCGGCCAAGAGGGGGGAGGAGTCCATCCTCCCCAAGGCACCTCGGAGGTGCCTTCCCCCTTTAGGACTCTCCCCTGTCTCCTATCTCTAGGCGCGTGGGCCTCTAGGGGCTGGTGCCCTTGGCCCATATAGGCCAAGGCGCACCCCTACAGCCCATGTGGCCCCCCGGGGCAGGTGGACCCCCCCGGTGGACCCCCGGACCCCTTTCAGCACAACCGGTACAATACCGATAAAATGCGAAACTTTTCCGGCGACCAAAATAAGACTTCCTATATATAAATCTTTACCTCCGGACCATTCCGTAACTCCTCGTGATGTCCGGGATCTCATCCAGGACTCCGAACAACATTTGGTATTCTGCATACTCATATTCATACAACCCTAGCGTCACTGAACCTTAAGTGTGTAGACCCTACGGGTTCGGGAGACACGCAGACATGACCGAGACGACTCTCGGGCAATAACCAACAGCGGGGTCTGGATACCCATGTTGGCTCCCACATGCTCCTCGATGATTTCATCGGTTGAACCACGATGTCGAGGATTCGATCAAACCCTGTATACAATTCCCTCAATCGGTACGTTACTTGCCCGAGACTCGATCGTCGGTATCCCAATACCTTGTTCAGTCTCGTTACCGGCAAGTCACTTTACTCGTACCGTAATGCATGATCCCGTGGCCAACACCTTGGTCACCTTGAGCTCATTATGATGATGCATTACCGAGTGGGCCTAGAGATACCTCTCCGTCATACGGAGTGACAAATCCCAGTCTCGATCCGTGTCAACCCAACAGACACTTTCGGAGATACCTGTAGTGCACCTTTATAATCACCCAGTTACGTTGTGACGTTTGGTACACCCAAAGCACTCTTACGGTATCCGGGAGTTACACGATCTCATGGTCTAAGGAAGAGATACTTGACATTGGCAAAGCTCTAGCAAACGAACTACACGATCTTTGTGCTATGCTTAGGATTGGGTCTTGTCCATCACATCATTCTCCTAATGATGTGATCCCGTTATCAACGACATCCAATGTCCATAGCCAGGAAACCATGACTATCTATTGATCACAACGAGCTAGTCAACTAGAGGCTCACCAGGGACATATTGTGGTCTATGTATTCACACGTGTATTACGATTTCCGGATAATACAGTTATAGCACGAATAACAGACAATTATCATGAACAATGAAATATAATAATACTTTTATTATTGCCTCTAGGGCATATTTCCAACAGTCTCCCACTTGCACTAGAGTCACCAATCTAGTTACATTGTGATGAATCGAACACCCATAGAGTTCTGGTCTTGATCATGTTTTGCTCGCGAGAGAGGTTTAGTCAACGGATCTGCGACATTCAGATTCGTATGTACTTTGCAAATTTCTATGTCTCCATCTTGAAAATTTTCACGGATGGAGTTGAAACGACGCTTGATGTGCCTGGTCTTCTTGTGAAACCTGGGCTCCTTGGCAAGGGCAATAGCTCCAGTGTTGTCACATAAGAGTTTGATTGGCCCCGACGCATTGGGTATGACTCCTAGGTCGGTGATGAACTCCTTCACCCAAATCGCTTCATGCGCTGCCTCCGAGGCTGCCATGTACTCCGCTTCACACGTAGATCCCGCCACGACGCTCTGCTTGCAGCTGCACCAGCTTACTGCTCCACCATTCAACATATACACGTATCCGGTTTGTGACTTAGAGTCATCCGGATCTGAGTCGAAGCTAGCGTCGACGTAACCCTTTACGACGAGCTCTTCGTCTCCTCCATAAACGAGAAACATGTCCTTTGTCCTTTTGAGGTACTTCAGGATATTCTTGACCGCTGTCCAGTGTTCCTTGCCGGGATTACCTTGGTATCTTGCTACCAAACTCACGGCAAGGTTTACATCAGGTCTGGTACACAGCTTGGCATACATAATAGATCCTATGGCTGAAGCATAGGGGATGACACTCATCTCTTCTTTATCTTTTGCCGTGGTCGGTGACTGAGCCGAGCTCAATCTCACACCTTGTAACATAGGCAAGAACCCTTTCTTGGACTGATCCATTTTGAACCTTTTCAAAATCTTATCAAGGTATGTGCTTTGTGAAAGACCTATGAGGCGTCTCGATCTATCTCTATAGATCTTGATGCCTAATATATAAGCATCTTCTCCAAGGTCCTTCATTGAAAAACATTTGTTCAAGTAGGCCTTAATGCTGTCCAGAAATTCTATAATATTTCCCATCAAGAGTATGTCATCTACATATAATATGAGAAATGCTACAGATCTCCCACTCACTTTCTTGTAAACGCAGGCTTCTCCATATGTCTGCATAAACCCAAACGCTTTGATCATCTCATCAAAGGGAATATTCCAACTCCGAGATGCTTGCACTAGCCCATAAATGGATCGCTGGAGCTTGCATACTTTGTTAGCGTTCTTAGGATCGACAAAACCTTCCGGCTGCATCATATACAGTTCTTCCTTAAGATGCCCGTTAAGGAATGCCGTTTTGACGTCCATCTGCCATATCTCATAATCATAGTATGCGGCAATTGCTAACATGATTCGGACGGACTTTAGCTTCGCTACGGGAGAGAATGTCTCGTCGTAGTCAATCCCTTGAACTTGTCGATAACCCTTAGCGACAAGTCGAGCTTTATAGATGGTAACATTGCCATCCGCGTCTGTCTTCTTCTTAAAGATCCATTTGTTTTCTATCGCTCGCCGATCATCGGGCAAGTCTGTCAAAGTCCATACTTTGTTTTCATACATGGATTCTATCTCGGATTTCATGGCTTCAAGCCATTTGTTGGAATCTGGGCCCGCCATCGCTTCTTCATAGTTCGAAGGTTCACCGTTGTCTAACAACATGATTTCCAGGACAGGGTTGTCGTACCACTCTGGTGCGGAACGTGTCCTTGTGGACCTACGAAGTTCAGTAGCAACTTGATCTGAAGTACCTTGATCATCATCATTGGTTTCCTCTTCAGTTGGAGTGGGAATCACAGGAACATTTTCCTGAGCTGCACCACTTTCCCGTTCGAGAGGTAGTACTTCATCGAGTTCTACTTTCCTCTCACTTACTTCTTTCGAGAGAAACTCTTTTTCCAGAAAGCATCCGTTCTTGGCAACAAAGATCTTGCCCTCGGATCTTAAGTAGAAGGTATACCCTACAGTTTCCTTAGGGTATCCTACGAAGACGCATTTTTCCGACTTGGGTTCGAGCTTTTTAGGTTGAAGTTTCTTGACATAAGCATCGCATCCCCAAACTTTTAGAAACGACAGCTTAGGTTTCTTCCCAAACCATAATTCATATGGTGTCGTCTCAACGGATTTAGACGGTGCCCTATTTAAAGTGAATGTAGCTGTCTCTAGAGCGTATCCCCAAAATGATAGCGGTAAATCGGTAAGAGACATCATAGACCGCACCATATCCAATAGAGTGCGATTACGATGTTCGGACACACCGTTACGCTGAGGTGTTCCAAGCGGCGTTAGTTGTGAAATGATTCCGCATTTTCTTAAGTGTGTACCAAATTCGTGACTTAAGTATTCTCCTCCATGATCTGATCGTAGGAATTTTATCTTTCGGTCACGTTGATTCTCTACCTCATTCTGAAATTCCTTGAACTTTTCATAGGTCTCAGACTTGTGTTTCATTAAGTAGACATACCCATATCTACTCAAGTCATCAGTGAGAGTGAGAACATAACGATATCCTCCGCGAGCCTCAACGCTCATTGGACCGCACACATCGGTATGTATGATTTCTAACAAGTTGGTTGCTCGCTCCATTGTTCCGGAGAACGGAGTCTTGGTCATTTTGCCCATGAGGCATGGTTCGCATGTGTCAAACGATTCATAATCAACAGACTCTAAAAGTCCATCAGTATGGAGCTTCTTCATGCGCTTGACACCAATGTGACCAAGGCGGCAGTGCCACAAGTATGTGGGACTATCGTTATCAACTTTACATCTTTTGGCATCCATACTATGAACATGTGTAATATTACGCTCGAGATTCATTAAGAATAAACCATTGACCATCGGAGCATGACCATAAAACATATCTCTCATATAAATCGAACAACCATTATTCTCAGACTTAAATGAGTAGCCATCTCGTATTAAACGAGATCCAGATACAATGTTCATGCTCAAACTTGGCACCAAATAACAATTATTAAGGTTCAAAACTAATCCCGTAGGTAAATGTAGAGGTAGCATGCCGACGGCGATCACATCGACTCTGGAACCATTCCCGACGCGCATCGTCACCTCGTCCTTCGCCAGTCTCCGCTTATTCCGCAGCTCCTGCTGTGAGTTACAAATATGAGCAACGGCACCGGTATCAAATACCCAGGAGTTACTACGAGTACTGGTAAGGTACACATCAATTACATGTATATCAAATATACCTTTCGTATTGCCGGCCTTCTTATCCGCTAAGTATTTGGGGCAGTTCCGCTTCCAGTGACCCTTCCCCTTGCAATAAAAGCACTCAGTCTCAGGCTTGTGTCCATTCTTTGACTTCTTCCCGGCAACTGGCTTACCGGGCGCGGCAACATCCTTGTCGTCCTTCTTGAAGTTCTTCTTGCCCTTGCCCTTCTTGAACTTAGTGGTCTTATTGACCATCAACACTTGATGTTCTTTCTCGATTTCAGCCTCTGCTGACTTTAACATAGAGAACACTTCAAGAATGGTCTTTTCCATCCCCTGCATGTTGTAGTTCATCACAAAGCTCTTGTAGCTTGGTGGGAGCGACTGGAGGATTCTGTCAATGACCGCCTCATCAGGGAGGTTAATATTCAGCTGGGTCATACGGTTGTGCAACCCAGACATCTTGAGTATGTGTTCACTGACAGAACTATTTTCCTCCATCTCACAACTGTAGAACTTGTCGGAGACGTCATATCTCTCGA
This sequence comes from Triticum dicoccoides, assembly GCF_002162155.2. NCBI lineage: Eukaryota > Viridiplantae > Streptophyta > Magnoliopsida > Poales > Poaceae > Triticum > Triticum dicoccoides. Next base: position 160,887,616 of record NC_041390.1, on the reverse strand, counting down.
CCCGGGCGTGAGCTTGAAAAACTAGTCTTAGCTCCTCGAACATCTCATATGCTCCGTGATGCTCAAAACGCTTTTGGAGCCCCGGTTCTAAGCTGTAAAGCATGCCGCACTGAACGAGGGAGTAATCATCAGCACGAGTCTGCCAAGCATTCATAATGTCTTGGTTCTCTGGGACGGGAGCGTCACCTAGCGGTCCTTCTAGGACATATTGTTTCGTGGCAGCTATGAGGATGATCCTCAGGTTCCGGACCCAGTCCGTATAGTTGCTGCCATCATCTTTTAGTTTGGTTTTCTCTAGGAACGCGTTGAAGTTCATGTTGACATGAGTGTTGGCCATTTGATCTACAAGACATATTTGCAAAGGTTTTAGACTAAGTTCATGATAATTAAGTTCTAATCAAATTATGAACTCCCACTCAGATTAGACATCCCTCTAGTCATCTAAGTGTTACACGATCCGAGTCGACTAGCCCGTGTCCGATCATCACGTGAGACGGACTAGTCATCGTCGGTGAACATTCTCATGTTGATCGTATCTTCCATGCGACTCGTGTTCGACCTTTCGGTCTCCGTGTTCTGAGGCCATGTCCGTACATGCTAGGCTCGTCAAGTTAACCCTAAGTGTTTTGATGTGTAAAACTGTCTTACACCCGTTGTATGTGAACGTAAGAATCCATCACACCCGATCATCACGTGGTGCTTAGAAGCGACGAACTTTAGCAACGGTGCACAGTTAGGGGAGAAGACTTCTTGAAATTGTTGTAAGGGATCATCTTATTTACTACCGTCGTCCTAAGTAAACAAGATGCATAAACATAATAAACATCACATGCAATTATATAGTTGTGACATGATATGGCCAATATCATACAGCTCCATTGATCTCCATCTTCGGGGCTCCATGATCATCTTGTCACCGGCTTGACACCATGATCTCCATCATCATGATCTCCATCATCGTGTCTTCATGAAGTTGTCACGCCAACGACTACTTCTACTTCTATGGCTAACGCGTTTAGCAATAAAGTAAAGTAAGTTACATGGCGTTCTTCAATGACACGCGGGTCATACAAAAAATAAAGACAACTCCTATGGCTCCTGCCGGTTGTCATACTCATCGACATGCAAGTCGTGAATCCTATTACAAAGAACATGATCTCATACATCACAATTCATCATTCATCACAACTTCTGGCCATATCACATCACATGATCAATCGCTGCAAAAACAAGTTAGACGTCATCTAATTGTTGTTGCATCTTTTACGTGGCTGCAATTGGGTTCTAGCAAGAACGTTTTCTTACCTACGAATAACCACAACGTGATTTTTTCAACTTCTATTTACCCTTCATAAGGACCCTTTTCATCGAATCCGCTCCAACTAAAGTGGGAGAGACAGACACCCGCCAGCCACCTTATGCAACTAGTGCATGTCAATCGGTGGAACCGGTCTCACGTAAGCGTACGTGTAAGGTTGGTCCGGGCCGCTTCATCCCACAATGCCGTTGAAGCAAGAAAAGACTAGTAGTGGCAAGTAAGTTGACAAGATCCACGCCCACAACAAAATTGTGTTCTACTCGTGCAAAGAGAACTACGCATAGACCTAGCTCATGATGCCACTGTTGGGGAACGTTGCAGAAAATTAAAATTTTTCCTACGGTTTCACCAAGATCCATCTATGAGTTCATCTAGCAACGAGTCATGGGAGAGTGATTGCATCTACATACCACTTGTAGATCGCGTGCGGAAGCGTTCAATGGAACGGGGTTGATGGAGTCGTACTCGCCGTGATTCAGATCACCGATGACCTAGTGCCGAACGGACAGCACCTCCGCGTTCAACACACGTACAGAGCGGATGACGTCTCCTCCTTCTTGATCCAGCAAGGGGGAAGGAGAGGTTGATGAAGATCCAGCAGCACGACGGCGTGGTGGTGGATGCAGCAGAACTCCGGCAGGGCTTCGCTAAGCAACTACGGGAGGAGGAGGAGGTGTTGCAGGGAGGAGGGAGGCGCCAGGGCTGCTTGGTGCGGCTGCCCCTCCCTCCCCTCCCTTTATATAGGGGCAAGGGAGAGGGGGGGCGCAGCCTTGCCCCTTCCTACAAGGAAGGGGTGCGGCCAAGGGGGGGGGGGAGGAGTCCATCCTCCCCAAGGCACCTCGGAGGTGCCTTCCCCCTTTAGGACTCTCCCCTCTCTCTTATCTCTAGGCGCATGGGCCTCTAGGGGCTGGTGCCCTTGGCCCATATAGGCCAAGGCGCACCCCCTACAGCCATGTGGCCCCCCGGGGCAGGTGGACCCCCGGACCCCTTTCGGCACTCCCGGTACAATACCGATAAAGTGTGAAACTTTTCCGGCGACCAAAATAAGACTTCCTATATATAAATCTTTACCTCCGGACCATTCCAGAACTCCTCGTGACATCCGGGATCTCATCCGAGACTCCAAACAACATTTGGTATGCTGCATACTCATATTCATACAACCCTAGCGTCACCGAACCTTAAGTGTGTAGACCCTACGGGTTCGGGAGACACGCAGACATGACCGAGACGACTCTCGGGCAATAACCAACAGCGGGGTCTGGATACCCATGTTGGCTCCCACATGCTCCTCGATGATTTCATCGGTTGAACCACGATGTCGAGGATTCGATCAAACCCTGTATACAATTCCCTATGTCAATCAGTATGTTACTTGCCCGAGACTCGATCATCGGTATCCCAATACCTTGTTCAGTCTCGTTACCGGCAAGTCACTTTACTCGTACCGTAATGCATGATCCCGTGGCCAACACCTTGGTCACCTTGAGCTCATTATGATGATGCATTACCGAGTGGGCCTAGAGATACCTCTCCGTCATACGGAGTGACAAATCCCAGTCTCGATCCGTGTCAACCCAACAGACACTTTCAGAGATACCTGTAGTGCACCTTTATAATCACCCAGTTACGTTGTGACGTTTGGTACACCCAAAGCACTCTTACGGTATCCGGGAGTTACACGATCTCATGGTCTAAGGAAGAGATACTTGACATTGGCAAAGCTCTAGCAAACGAACTACACGATCTTTGTGCTATGCTTAGGATTGGGTCTTGTCCATCACATCATTCTCCTAATGATGTGATCCCGTTATCAACGACATCCAATGTCCATAGCCAGGAAACCATGACTATCTATTGATCACAACGAGCTAGTCAACTAGAGGCTCACCAGGGACATATTGTGGTCTATGTATTCACACGTGTATTACGATTTCCGGATAATACAGTTATAGCATGAATAATAGACAATTATCATGAACAATGAAATATAATAATACTTTTATTATTGCCTCTAGGGCATATTTCCAACAGAACGCAAGGAAGATGGCAAGGCATTACGAGTCTAGAGGTCGTTGTATTACCTAAGTGAAGTGTTGTCCGCCTCCAAGCAGAACTACCCCCACTAGCAGAAGATGTGCTACGGTGTGCATTTCGCCACCAAGAAGCTGAAGTCGTACTTTCAGGAGCACCCAGTCACTGTTGTCTGCACCGCCCCACTCGCTGAGATCATTGGCAACAGAGATGTTTCTGGCCGAGTGGCCAAATGGGCCATCGAGATGGCCCCCTACACCATCTACTACCATCCTCACACCGCCATTAAGTCCCAAGCACTGGTTGATTTCCTCGTCGACTGGGCCGAGACCTAGTACCTGCCGCCAGCGCTGGACTCCACCCATTGGCGAATGCATTTTGATGGTTCAAAGACGCGCACTGGTTTGGGAGCCGGCATCATCCTCACCTCTCCCAAAGGCAACAAGCTCAAGTACACGTTGCAAATCCATTTTGTCGCCTCCAACAATGTGGCCGAGTATGAAGCACTAATACACAGCCTTCGGTTGGCCAAGGAAATGGGCATCCGCCGGATCCTATGATACGGCGACTCCGACCTGGTGGTCCAGCAGTCTTCTGGTGACTGGGACGCCAAGGATGCAAATATGGCAAGCTACCGTTTTTTCATCCAGCAACTCAGTGGATACTTCGAGGGTGCGAGTTCCTTCATGTGTCAAGAGCCGACAATGAGCAAGTAGATGCCTTGGCACGAATTGGCTCCACCCGGCAAGCAATACCAGCTGGTGTCTCCCTTCAGCGCCTCCTCAAGCCGTTGATCAATCCCTCTCCGGAGTCGGAGTCCATCTTTGTGCAGGCTCTTCCCAAGGCCGACGAATCCGACTCTAGGGCTGCAGCAGCCGGCTCGCGGACCTCCGCGGTTGGGGCGGATATTGTGACAGACGCACCCGGCCCGGAAACTTCACAACCTGGCCCCGGGACTGCAACAGTCGGCCCAGCGACCTCACCAAGCGGCTCGGGGACTGCAGCAGTCGCACTCGGCCCGGGGACTTCAGGACCCGGCCCGAGGGCTGTGGAAGCCGGCCTGGGGACTTCATCGACATAGCAGGCGGCAGTCGACTCCAACCCGCTGCCTCCCAGCCCAACCGCCCTCGTGCAAGTTGCAGTTCTAGCAGTCAAAGAAATAGCAGCACCTTCATGGGCACAACCCATCCTCAACTTCCTGATAAATAGAGAGCTGCCGACTGATGAGATCTCAACCCGACAAGTGCAACGTCGAGCAACAGCATACACCATTGTCAACAGAGAACTTGTGAGGCGCAATGTCACTGGTGTGTACCAGCGCTGCGTGGATCCGGAGAAAGGCCAAGCAATCCTCAAAGACATCCACCAAGGCGAGTGCGGCCACCACGCGGCTTCCAAGTCACTAGTGGCCAAAGCTTTCCGCCATGGTTTCTTCTGGCTGACTGCCTTGGAGGATGCCAAGGATCTAGTCAAGCATTGCAAAGGGTGTCAGAAGTTCAGCTCGAAGCAACATCTACCAGCTTCTGCACTCAAGACCATCCCCTTAACATGGCCTTTTGCCGTCTGGGGCTTGGATATGATGGGACCATTCAAGACAGCACGCGGCGGCATGACCCATCTGCTTGTCGCCGTGGACAAATTCACTAAGTGGATAGAAGCAAATCCAATCAAGAAGTTGAATGGTTCGATTGTCATGACCTTCATTGCAGACATCACCACTCAGTATGGAGTACCACACAGCATCATCACGGATAATGGCACAAATTTGTCCAAAGGAGCATTAGCCTATTTCTGCGTGACGCAGGGCATCCGACTGGACCTAGCGTCCATTGCCCATCCGCAGTCAAACGGCCAAGTTGAGCGAGCAAACGGCCTCATCCTTTCCGGCGTCAAGCCCCGACTGGTCGAGCCCCTGGAGCGGTCGGCCGGCTGCTAGATTGATGAGCTGCCTGCCGTCCTCTGGAGCCTCCGCGCCACTCCGAACAAGTCAACCGGCTTCACTCCATTCTTCCTCATCTATGGTGCCGAGGCCATCATCCCGACGTACATTGAGTTCGACTCACCTCGCGTGACCATGTACACCGAGGCGGAAGCAAAAGAAGCGCAAGAAGACAGCGTCGATCTATTGGAGGAGGGCCGACTGTTAGCACTCGGCCGGTCTGCCATCTACCAGCAGAGTCTACGCCGCTACTACAACCGGAAGGTTAAGACAAGATCTTTCCAGGAGGGAGACCTTGTGCTCCGACTAATCCAGCGAATAGCCGGCCAGCACAAGCTCTCGGCACCTTGGGAAGGCCCATTCATTGTTAGAAAAGTTTTGGGCAATGACTCCTACTACTTGATCGATGCTCATAAGCCCAGAGCACGCAAGAGAGACGACTCCGGCGAAGAGACAGAGCGGCCATGGAATGCAAACCTCCTTCGAAGATTTTACAGTTGATGCAGTATGTACCACGCTATCCTTTGTATTAAGTACGAAGACTCCGGGTCCCCCGAGAAGAGCTCGGGGACTACCCTCTTTTCGATATATGATAAATGTTATGCCTATGAATGTGTTATTTCATTATTTCTGCCTGACACCGGGTTCGACCGGTCGACCCGGGGGCTCGCCGCCTTGTATGATGTGGTGCTTCCTGCAGTTGGACAAGTAGTGTGTTGGCACCTAAGCCTTCTCCTGCCAGAAGCCGCAGCTTGCAGAGCGACTGTCCGGTGGGCAGGAGTTACAGGCAGGAAAGGGTGTCCGCATGAAAAATGGCTAAGGACCCCAAGCATGCACATAGTTCAGGCCGGCTTCCCGCCTCATCGGCCAGCTGCTGAAACAGCCAGCCGGCCGGTGTCTACTTAACTTGTTAATGCTCTAGTCAGCTAAGTACTTTCCCTCCTGAAAGCAGCTGAGTACTTGACCAGACAACAGTCCGCAGAGCGGCTGTTGCCTGGCAAGACGGCAGTCAAGGGAGGGCGGCAAAGGAAAAAGGCCAAGGGGCAGAAAACAAGACAAGTCAGAACTCGGCAAAAGCATAACTTCAGAGAAAGCATATTTACATAACAAAATGCCCTTGGACAACATTCGACAGAGTTTGAAATACACCCCGCGGGTGGAATTGTGCAAATTTAACAAAGTTTGCCGAGACTGATAAAACAAGGAAAATAAAGATAAGTTGGTGGCCTAGGGAGCTGCAGAGGGGTCTGGCTGGCTGGCAGAGTCGGTGGTGCCGGTTGGTGGAGTGGACGGCTGGTCAGTCTCCGCTTGGTCGCCCCTAGCCACAGTTGGCGCGCTCGAGTGCGGCTCGTTGTTCGAGGCACGATCAAGTTGGGGCTGGCCATCCGCTCTGACCTATGGCGCATCTTCTTCGCCTTCCTCGTCCTCCTCGTCTCCCTCTCGTCTTCCCCCTCGTCGCTAGAGTCGATCACCTCGGCCGAGTCTTCGTCGTCCTTTGGGTTTAGTCCGAACCACTCCGGTGGCGCCTCGACTCCATCCTCAGCCAGCTCAGGAACAAAGATGCTGTTGTCGGTGTAGTCGGCGATCGCCGCTGCCCGTCTGACAAGGTCGCACTCCACCGCCACTAGCTCCTCTTGGGCCTCCTGCCGAAACGTGGCCAACTAGGCTAGGTTTAGCCCAAGATGCCATGCCTTGACGAACTCCAAGGCCCGGCACGCTCCAGCCCGGGCCGAAGAGCCCTTCCAAGCCTCGAGTCGGCCGGCTGCCACCTCCAACCAGTAGGAAATCTGACTGCGAGTGCACGGAGCTGGCATGTCTGGCCAAAGGGCAGAGATCGCCTGGGCCCCAACACACTGAAGGCGGCGCAGCATCTGATGAGCCGACCGAAGGCGGGCTTGGATGCTGAGAAGCTGCTTGCTAAGGGTCCGGGGGCATCGGCAGTGATCTGCACGCGTTCTGCCCTCCGTTCCTCACGATAAGCCTCGATGGCCTCATTGGCGGCGGCGGAATGGCTAGGAAAGAAGTCTGCACAGACAGAAAGCAAAGAAGTCAGAAGTCAGAAGTCAGAAGCTGGAGGCCGGCTCGATCGGCAGCCGGCTACCGAAAGAAAAAGAAAAAGAATAAAACTTACTATCAACCATGTCTTCAATCCTGCTGAAGTCGGATTTCAGCAATGCCTCCTTGTCGGTCCAGGTGGAGCGTTTGGTCTCGAACTCGGCAAGGAGATTGGACTCCTTCACCTCCGCCTCCTTCCAGGCCGTCTAGAGAAGCTCCGCCTGCTCCGCCAGTTGTGTGGCCAGTCGGTCGCACTCCTGGGCCAGCTAGTTGCACTCTGCCTCCTTGGTTCGCAACACAGTGTTGGCTTCACCCAGCTGCCGCTGCAAGGCGGCATTGGCCTCTGCAAGAGCGGAGAAAGAAAAAAAGATGTCAATAACCAACAAAGAAGAAGTATAGTTGCCGGGGAGATCCGGCCCGACTGCCCAGCAGTCGGCCCGAATCTCAGGGACTACAGCCCGCGGGTGCGCTATCGCACCCCCGCAGAGAAAGAAAACAGTGACTTACTCCGGCTTTCCGCCAAGTCGACGGTCGGTCGGTCCAGATCTCGGACGTTGGAGTTGAAGGTGGCCGCGTGAATATTATGATAGTCCTGCAATGAAGATAGAAGAAAACTTAGCACACGGAGCCCGCCAAGTAAAGTTCCGGACCGCCTGCTCAGCAGCCAGCCCGAAACTCGAGGGCTACACCTAGTGGGTGCGCTAGCGCGCCCCCACAGAGAAGTACAAAAATCAAAGACAAAGAAGTGAGAAACATACCCAAATGGTCGCTCGTGAATCCAGGAACGTCCTGTTGCACTGCTGAAGAGCGGTGGCCTCAGCTCGGAGTTTGGTCTGGACGTCTAGGATTGCTTGATTAAAACCGCCCGTCCCGCCTCCACGCACCCATTCAGCAGGAGCGGCGCTGGTTGCTTTGGCATCCGGGGCTGACAAGCTCGCAGCGCTGGCTTCCAGCAGTCATGGCGCCGAAGTCCCCTTCATGCCTCGGCGGCGCGATGGTGTGCGGACCTCAGGAGTCGGGCCCGTCACCACCTTGTTCCCGGCTGGCGGTGCCGGCAGGGCGGCCGGCTGCTTATCGCGCAATCTGTCAACCGGCGGCAACGAAGGCACGGCTACCTCCGGCATGGCGACGTCACCGGCCCCCCTCTCCATGACCGGTTGTTTGTCGCCGGCTCCCCTAGTCGGCGCCGTGAACTCCGGAGGCGGCGGCGTGGAGTTCAGGGGATGACAAACAATGGCTCTTGGCGGTACGCGGCTTCTTCAGGCCGCTTCTTCGCCGCGGCATCGGCCTCAGCCTCCGCAAGCTTCTTCAGCACGGCGGCCTCCGCCTTGTCCGCCTCCGCCTGCTCCCTGCGGGCGGCTTCCCGCTCCTCGCGCACCTCCCGCGTGTTTTGTTCCTGCGCCTCCCGGAGGTCGGCTGCGGGTTCGATTCGTTGGGTGGTGGCAGAAGTCTCCCCCGACCCGATGACAAAGGCGGCGGCCGACTTGTCAAGAGAGAGCTGAGCCCTAAGACAAGAAAGTAAAGCAGAAAAACTCAGATAGAATCAACAACAGAGAAAAACACAAGGAAAGGGCACTTACCCTGACACCATGGGAGGCGCTTTCGGAAGCTTCTGAAATTTGGTCGCTTTCGCGGCGGCCTGCTTCCGCTTGGTCGCGCGGACGGGTTCTTGGGCTTCTTCGGCGTGCTACCAAACAAGGCGACGCCTTGTTTGCACTTGCGCGTGGCGCCTTGAGCAGCCGGCTCGCGGAAGGGCCTGCGTCCGCCATGCTGGCGCCTCACGCATGGCGCGGCTCGTCTTCATCTTCGTCGTCATCGGGCCGGGTCTCGATGCCGCCCATGTCTTCGGAGGCGCCCGCTCCATCGCCGCCGCCTATGGCGTCTTCCTCCAAGGCGGCCGCCCCCAAGTCGGGGTCATCCACATCGCTCACTGCCCGGTCCGGCAGGTAGTCTCCACCTGGCCCTATGATGGCGGCCGTCGCCGGAGACATGAAGATCTGTGTTCACAAGACCGATTATTCAAGACGGCAAGACCAAAACCAAAACAAATACTAAAAAGGAAAGAGTTGAAGAACTTACATGAGGCGGCGGGTTGGCCCGGGAGTATGGCCGCATACCAAACCGCCAAGACCCCTCCAACAACTTGAGGTCGGAGATCTCGTTCACCATTCGGGTGACCTCGGCAGTCGGCATGTCCCTCGTGCATGTCCGGCTTGGGTCCCGGTGTTCACTCATCCGACAGATCAGATGAGGCCGGCCTTGGAGCGGGAGAACCCGGCGCTCGACGAAGGCGATCAGCAGGTCGGATGCCTTGAGGCCTGCCGCGTACGTCCGCACCCAGAGCCGGTTGATGGCGGCGGTGGCGTCGGCTGACAAGGACTTCGGCTTGTAGCCCCAGTTGGCCCGAGGTTCAGCCGGAGGGCCGGCTTCGTAGGGCGGCAAGTTGATGAAGTCGAGGGCGGGGTCGATGTTCTCCACGTAGAAGTATGATTTCTGCCACAGTTTGACCGACTATGATAGCTTGATGGCGGGGAAAGCGTTCTTCACGGACGAGTGGCGCACCGCGACGAAGGCGCCGCACTAGGCTGCCTTCTCCCTGGCGGAGGTTCCCAACTTGGTGTAGAAGAATGCTCCCCATAACTTGATGGTGGGGAGGATGCCGAGGTAGCCCTCGCACATCGTGACGAAGGCGGACAGCAGCGACACGGTGTTGGGCATCAGATGATGTGGCTGGAGGTGGTAGAAGTTGAGGAAGGAGCAAAAGAATCCGCTCGCCGGCAGGCCGAAGCAGCAGAGGAACTGCGAGCGGAAGATAACCGGCTCGCCTCCTTGTAGCACCGGCGAGATCTCTGCCTCCGGCGGCACACGCACCTTGACGTAGTTCGCGCCGGGGATCCGCCGTGTGGCGCGAAGAAAGGCGAGGTGGTCGTCGATGACGATCGAGCCATCCCAGTCCCCTCCCCTCTCGCGCGTCATGGAGTCCGAGCTCGGCAGGGAAATGGCGCGGCGGCAGAGGCGAGGACCGCGGCAAAGCAAGAAGCTTGGCGCGAGGGAGGTTGTTGCCGACGAGCTGCAGCAGTGCTTCGGCGGAGTGCAGAAGTGCGGCAGCAGCGAGAGGAGGAGGAGGTTGGAAATGGCAAACGGGAGGATGGCGTGCGTGCTCCGCCGCTCCCCATTTTCCCCCTACTCATAGCCCCTGGGCTGCGAAGCCGAGGGGGCGGGGCGTGGGATCGTGGGATTAACTGCGCCCACGACCCCACGTTCCCATGGTTATTGCACGAGTTACTGTGTGCAGTAACTCCGCGCGGAATCGCAATGGTCCACCTCGGCCGCAGCGGATCCACTCGCGCGCCGAGGCCCGGTCGTGGCGGGCCTAGCCTGCTGTCGCGTCCCATCGCGTGCATGGGCTGGCAGGCTGGCCCGGCTAGTTGGCGACGTGTGGCGTACTCGCAGCGGGCGGTGGGCTAGAGGCTTAGATGGCACGTCACCTAATTTCCCGCCCTGACATTTCAAGATCACCAGACGAGTCTGCCTGGTCATGGGCGCGTTAGGCAAGAGAATTCGGAGAAGGAAACTGCTGAGGCACCTCGGCTTGACAACCGCGACGCCTCACCAGCTTCAGGGACTACTATCGGGGTAATGGGCCACGGGTAGCCTAATCCGAGTCCCTGAGCATTTCAAGACATTGGGCCGGCTGTGCCCAACAAGCGTCAAGGACGAAGAGCCGCCTTCTGGTGGCCGGCTAGCTCAAAGCGGCCGGCTGCCAGAGGACGGCCAAGTACCGGCAGACAGCCCCAAGACGAGCCGACTCCCAGTAGGCGGCCTCCAGAGAGGCCGACTTCTGGCAGGCGGCCCACTGCGCCCTCAAAGTATGCGCCCCCATAAAGAAGATAAGACAGGGTGTGGCTACAGTATAGCCCATCACCCCTGCATCCAGGGTGGGGCACGGCCACAGTGTCCCGTACCAGCCGAGATCTCCGGACGGCGCGACACTGTTGCCATCTCACCCTTGACGCCACCCCTGTCAGGCAGACCCCCTGTTCCCACGACGGCCTGTCGGTACGGCCTGCAAGCGGCGGGCCCTACCAGACAACGAGAACCCATAGAGCGGCAGCGCCTGACCAGTCGGACCCGACGGGCCTCCA
>NC_041390.1:160855849-160875711 GCF_002162155.2 Triticum dicoccoides | reverse complement strand
GCGGAGGCGGCCTGTCGGCTCTATACCAGACCAGCCGGCAGGTCCCACCATGTGGCCGGCGGAGGAGCCAGCGACATAAGACACATGCAAAGGGTTCCCATTGTACCATTGTACCCCTGGGGGTAGGCCTATATAAACCCCCAGGGCACCCATGCAAAGGGTTCCCAACCTGTTAGACCTAGACACCCATAGAAGGAGAGGAGAGCCAGCCCCGCTTTCTTCTACCCCTAGCATACAGCTCGAGGAGCAGCATTGTACTTGCTAGCTCCTTAGTGATCATGCGGAGACCCCGCAGAGTAGGATGCTACCTCTTGAGCACTTGCGTTGGTTTTCCCTTGAAGAGGAAAGGGTGGTGCAGCAAAGTAGCACAAGTATTTCCCTCAGTTTTTGAGAACCAAGGTATCAATCCAGTAGGAGGCTACGCGCGAGTCCCTCGCACCTACACAAAACAAATAAATCCTCGCAACCAACGCGATAAGGGGTTGTCAATCCCTACACGGTCACTTACGAGAGTGAGATCTAATAGATATGATAAGATAATATTTTTGGTATTTTATGATAAAGATGCAAAGTAAAATAAAAGCAAAGCTAATAACTAGGTATTGGAAGATTTAATATGATGAAGATAGACCCGGGGGCCATAGGTTTCACTAGTGGCTTCTCTCAAGAGCATAAGTATTTTATGGTGGGTGAACAAATTACTGTTGAGCACTTGACAGAATTGAGCATATTTATGAGAATATCTAGGTATGATCATGTATATAGGCATCACGTCCAAGACAAGTAGACCGACTCCTGCCTGCATCTACTACTATTACTCCACACATCGACCACTATCCAGCATGCATCTAGACTATTAAGTTCATAAGAACACAGTAACGCCTTAAGCAAGATGACATGATGTAGAGGGATAAACTCATGCAATATGATGAAACCCCCATCTTGTTATCCTCGATGGCAACAATACAATACGTGCCTTGCTTCCCCTACTGTCATTGGGAAAGGACACCGCAAGATTCAACCCAAAGCTAAGCATTTCTCCCATTGCAAGAAAGATCAATCTAGTAGGCCAAACCAAACTGATAATTCGAAGAGACTTGCAAAGATAACCAATCATACATAAAAGAATTCAGAGAAGATTCAAATATAGTTCATAGATAAACTTGATCATAAACCCACAATTCATCGGTCTCAACAAACACACCGCAAAAGAAGATTACATCGAATAGATCTCCACAAGAGAGGGGGAGAACTTTGTATTGAGATCCAAAAAGAGAGAAGAAGCCATCTAGCTAATAACTATGGACCCGAAGGTCTGAGGTAAACTACTCACACTTCATCGGAGAGGCTATGGTGTTGATGTAGAAGCCCTCTGTGATCGATGCCCCTCTGGCGGAGCTTCGGAACAGGCCCCAAGATGGGATCTCATGGATACAGGAAGTTACGGCGGTGGAATTAGGGTTTTGGCTCTGTATCTGATCGTTTGGGGGTACATTGGTATATATAGGAGGAAGAAGTATGTTGGTGGAGCAACAGGGGGCCCACGAGGGTGGAGGGCGCGCCTCAGGGTGGGGGGTAGGCGCGCCCCCTACCTCGTGGCCTCCCTGTTGGTTGCTTGACATAGGGTCCAAGTCTACTGGATCATGTTCAGTGAGAAAATCACGTTCCCGAAGGTTTCATTCCGTTTGGACTCCGTTTGATATTCCTTTTCTTCGAAACCCTAAAAAAGGCAAAAAAACAGCAATTCTGGGTTGGGCCTCCGGTTAATAGGTTAGTCCCAAAAATAATATAAAAGTGGATAATAAAGCCCAATAATGTCCAAAACAGTAGATAATATAGCATGGAGCAATCAAAAATTATAGATACGTTGGAGACGTATCACGGGACTAGGGGTGTTATCTCCTAGGAGAGCCCCGAAAGTGGGTAAGATTCGCTGGCGTGCATGTCTTCGCCTCATCCCATTTCCTGGCACCGGCGACGTCCTACTAGCCCCCATCGTGATTAGCCATCCTTTGGCATATGTCGCACCAAACCCCCGACACCAATCATATTCATGCTCAATGCAAACACCAAATAACATTTATTTAGGTTCAACACTAATCCCGAAGGTAGAGGGAGTATGTGATGGTGGTCTTATCAACCTTGGAATCTCTTCCAACACACATCGTCACTTCTCCCTCAACTAGTCTCTATTCATTTTTTGTAACTCCTGTTTTGAGTTACTAATATTAGCAACAGAACCGGTATCAAATACCTAGGGGTTACTATGAACACTAGTAAAGTACACATCAATAATCGGTATATCAAATATACCTTTGTTCACTTTTCCATCCTTCTTATCCGCCAAAGTTTTGGGGCAGTTCCGCTTCCAGTGACCATTTCCTTTGTAGTAGAAGCACTCAGTTTCAGGCTTAGGTCCATACTTGGGCTTCTTTACGGGAGCAGCAACTTTCTTGCTATTCTTCTTGAAGTTCCCCTTCTTCCCTTTGCCCTTTTTCTTGAAACTAGTGGTCTTGTTAGCCGTCAACACTTGATGCTCTTTCTTGATTTCAACCTTCGCTCATTTTAGCATTGCGCTCGGGAATCATTTTTGTCATCCCTTGCATACTATAGTTCATCACGAAGTTCCAGTAACTTGGTGATAGTGACTAGAGAATTTTATCAATCACTATCTTATCTCAAAGATTAACTCCCACTTGATTCAAGCGATTGTAGTACTCAGACATTTTGAGTACATGCTCACCTGTCTGAGTACATGCTCTGTAACGCCCCAAGACTGGAGCTTCAGATGCCTTCCGTGGTTTCCGGGTTTCGTCATGTGATTTGTTTGGTTCTTTGCATTCATCATTGCATCATGTGCATTGCATCATGTCATCATGCAACCCGTTTTAAAACTCAATTAAATAAAATTGCATGGATCTTCGGTCCATTTAAATCGAGGGAATTCACATGGTGATTCTCTTTATAACATATCCTCCCGATATTAGGGAGCTATATTGAATATTCCATTTTCAGACTCACCCATGAACACACTTGCAAATAATCACATGTCTTTTCTGCTTCGAGTTTGCTCCTCAAACTTCGCCCATAAATTCTTTTATCTTTTTCCGGAGGTCTACCAAAAATCTCAACATTTTGGGACCTTTCTAACGCCCACTTCTTTTTCGAACTCATTTGAATTTAATTCAAACGAGTTCCAATCCAAACTTTGTACACATGCCCATTTATATTTTTCTTGGATCAAGATCATTCTTGCGGGTCCAGTAAAATTATCCCCATGCCCAAATTGTTGTCCACTCATTTATTTTCTCTCCCTTTCTTTCTTTGCTTTTCTGCTGTTAAAAGAGAGTTGGAGGGGGAAAGAGCAGCCTAGGCCGGCCTGCTAGGCTCAGCCGGCCCATCTTACTCCTCCAACACCTGGGTCGGCCCCAAGGCCACCTTCTCCTAACCCTAGGCCCGAGCGACCCTCAGCCTTTCTCCTCATCCTCTCCCTCTCGTTCCCGTGCCCGCCGCCAGGGAGGCGCCCCAGCGCTCGATCCCATCTCTCCCCTGCCGCTGCCTACTCCCGCATCGCTCTCTCCCTCTCCCATCGCTCCCTCGCGTCCTCCTGCTGCCGCCGCCACTCGCAGAGAGGAGAGAGCGGCGCCCGACCTCGCTCCCCTATCTTCCCCGTGACCCCGAGCCCCATGGCGCCCACGGCCCCCTGCTCCGGTGAGCCCTTTCTCCGCCGCCATCGGAGGTTGAACCCACGCCCGATCTCCTCCGTGTCCTTCTTCCTCGATCCATAGAGCCGCGAAGGTCCACCCCGCAGCCGGGCCATCTCCATCTCGTCGGCGCCCCAAGTTTTCCCCCTCCGTCGTGCCTCCTCCCCTCTGCAGGCCCTATCCATGGCATCCCTTCTTCCCCACGCGCGACCGCACCTCGACCTCTGCCGCCGGTAGCAGCAGCAGCTGCTGAACCCTCTCGACGCGCCCTGGCCCTGCTCCACCTCGTCGCCTCGCATCCGCAGAACCAGGCCACGCCATGGCCGCCTCCCTCCTTTGCATCTGGCCTCGGCTAGAGTCGCCCCTGACAGCAACCAGCACGACCAAGAGGCTGCCCTCTCCTTCCACCGCACAGAAGCTCGCAGCTACTACCATCACCTCCTTGCTGTTGGCATACCGAGGCCCCTTGTGCTGTTTTGTGTTGGACGTCAAGGCCACCAAGTTCGACTACATGGACCGCCAAGTTCGCCTTCCGCCGTCTCCGAAATCGCCAAGTACCACGACGATACGAGAACAACTACCGTCGACGTGCATTTTGCCAAGTACCACTACCGTCGACCCTCGAAGACTCCATGGACATCAAGTTCTCGTCGTACCCATGAACATCTAAGGAAACTTGTGAGACTAAGAATGTGAACGACTACCATCGCCAAGTACCACTACTTCCCACGACGATCGTGAACGACTACACCGCTTGACCCGAACCGTTCCAATAACGCACGCTTCGAAGGTATAACCCCAAGACGACACCGTGGACCGAATGCATATGTTATATGAAATGCTCGTGTTTGCTCCGTCTCGGAGTTGTTCGGTGCATGTTGACCCTCTTTTGCCTTGCCACCGACATGTGGGAACCCCGTAATCGGGAGCACCCCACCATCCTTGCATGACACGCTCCCATCACTTCCTTTTGCACCGGTATCCCCATGGGCTACCGGATAACCGAAATGTTGTCGTGGCATCATTTTCGGATTCGTCGTTGTGGCACCCTTTTCCTTTCCACCACGATGTCAAATGCTTCATAATAATGCTCTTGTCAAGTTTTAATAAAAATTGCATAAACTTCTTCATGCCATCCGCATCATGTTAACAACTTTATGTTTAAAATTGTTGTTGCACCAAATTGATAAATGCATATGGGGATTTACCGGATTTGTTGTTGGTTATATCTGGCCTCATTTAAATTGTTAGATGGTATAGTTTTGTTATGCTTCACCTCTTTCCATGTTTAAACAACATTTAATATTGTTGAGTACCTAACGAGAGAGAACTAAATAAGTCATGTGGTGTTTCATCAATATGCAACGGAGTTGCATGTTGAGCTCCACTTAATTTTTAGGATTGTTTGTGCATTTTTCCATGCCATGCTTCATTAAAAACGGACATGCATCATACTTGGTTGTGCATCGTGCCATGCTCATGTGATGTTTGTTTTCTATGTTGTGTGCTTCTTTCCGGTGTTACTTCTTCGGGTTGGTTCCGGTATGTCGCGTTTGTGAGGAACCGTTCGTCTATGTCCATTTGTCTTCTTCATGGACTCGTTCTTCTTCCTTGCGGGATTTCAGGCAAGATGACCATACCCTCGAAATCACTTCTATCTTTGCTTGCTAGTTGCTCGCTCTTTTGCTATGCCTATGCTGCGATACCTACCACTTGCTTATCATGCCTCCCATATTGTTAAACCAAGCCTCTAACCCACCTTGTCCTAGCAAACCGTTGATTGGCTATGTTACCGCTTTGCTCAGCCCCTCTTATAGCGTTGTTAGTTGCAGGTGAAGATTGAAGTTTGTTCCTCGTTGGAACATGGAGATGTTGTTCCTTGTTGGAACATGTTTACTTGTTGGGATATCACAATATATCTTATTTAATTAATGCATCTATATACTTGGTAAAGGGTGGAAGGCTCGGCCTTATGCCTGGTGTTTTGTTCCACTCTTGCCGCCCTAGTTTCCGTCATATCGGTGTTATGTTCCCGGATTTTGCGTTCCTTACGCGGTTGGGTATAATGGGAACCCCTTGACAGTTCGCTCTGAATAAAACTCCTCCAGCATGGCCCAACCTTGGTTTTACCATTTGCCACCTAGCCTTTTTCCCTTGGGAGTCGCGCATCCCGAGGGTCATCTTTATTTTAACCCCCCGGGCCAGTGCTTGTCTAAGTGTTGGTCCAAACTAGAGCCCCTTACAGCGCCACCTCGGGGAAACTCGAGGGCTGGTTTTAGTTGTACGGATTGCTTATCCGGTGATGCGCTGAGAACGAGATATGTGCAGCTCCTATCGGGATGTCGGCGCATCGGGTGGTTTTGCTGGACTTGTTTTACCATTGTCGAGGATGTCTTGTAACCGGGATTCCGAGCCTGATCGGGTCTTCCCGCTAGAAGGAATATCCTTCGTTGACCGTGAGAGCTTGTGATGGGCTAAGTTGGGACACCCCTGCAGGGATTTGAACTTTCGAAAGCCGTGCCCGCGGTTATGGGCAGATGGGAATTTGTTAACATCCGGTTGTAGAAAACCTGAAGTTGACCTTAATTAAAATGAATCAACCGCGTGTGTAATCGTGATGGTCTCTTTCCGGCGGAGTCCGGGAAGTGAACACGGTGTTGGAGTAATGCTTGACGTAGGTAGTTCAGGATCACTTCTTGATCATAGTTTCTCGACCGCGCTTTGCCTTCTCTTCTCGCTGTCTTTTGCGTATGTTAGCCACCATATATGCAAGTCGCTTGTTGCAGCTCCACCTCATATCTTTACCTTACCCATAAGCTTAAATAGTCTTGATCGCGAGGGTGTGAGATTGTTGAGTCCCCGTGACTCACAGATACTTCCAAAACCAGTTTGCAGGTGCCGTTGAGTCCATGCAGATGACGCAACCAAGCTCAGGAGGAGCTCGATGGAGATCTTGTCCTTTGTGTTGTTCCGTTCTAGTAGATCAGTAGTGGAGCCTAGTTGGGGTCGATCGGGGACCTTTGTCGCATTTGGGGTTCTTCTTTTATTTTGGTTCCGTAGTCGGACCTTGATTGTATTTGGATGTTGTAATGCTTTATTCATGTGATTGTGTGAAGTGGCGATTGTAAGCCAACTATGTATCTCTTTCCCTTATGTATTACATGGGTTGTGTGAAGATTACCTCACTTGCGACATTGCTTTCAATGCGGTTATGCCTCTAAGTCGTGCTTCGACACGTGGGAGATATAGCCGCATCGAGGGCGTTACATGCTCACTGGTTGAGCTATTATCCTCCATTTTGTAGGCAAAGTACTTGTCAGAGGTCTCATACCTCTCAACTCGGGCATGAGTCTGAAATACCAATTTCAACTCTTGGAACATCTTATATGCTCTGTGGCGTTCAAAACATTTTTGAAGTCTCGGTTCTAAGCCATAAAGTATGGTGCACTAAACTATCAAGTAGTCATCATACCGAGCTTGTCAAACGTTCATAACGTCTGCATCTGCTCCTGCAATAGGTTTGTCACCTAGCGGTGCATCAAGGACATAATTCTTCTGTGCAGCAATGAGGATAATCCTCAGATCACGGACCAAGTCTTCATCATTGCTACTATCATCTTTCAACTTAATTTTCTCTAGGAACATATCAAAAAATAAACGGGGAACTACATGGCGAGCTATTGATCAACAACATAATTTGCAAATACTATCACGACTACGTTCATGATAATTTAAGTTCAATTAATCATATTACTTAAGAACTCCCACTTAGATAGACATCCTCGAGTCATCTAAATGATCACGTGATCCATATCTACTAAACCATGTCCGATCATCACATGAGATGGAGTAGTTTTCAATGGTGAACATCACTATGTTGATCATATCTACTATATGATTCACGCTCGACCTTTCGGTCTCAGTGTTCTGAGGCCATATCTGCATATGCTAGGCTCATCAAGTTTAACTCGAGTATTCTGCATGTGCAAAACTGGCTTGCACCCATTGTATGTGAATGTAGAGCTTATCACACCCGATCATCATGTGGTGTCTCATCACAAAGAACTGTCGCAACGGTGCCTACACCGGGAGAACACTTGTACCTTGAAATTTAGTGAGGGATCATCTTATAATGCTACCGTTGTACTAAGCAAAATAAGATGCATAAAGGATAAACATCACATGCAATCAAAGTAAGTGATATGATATGGCCATCATCATCTTGTGCCTTTGATCTCCATCTCCAAAGCACCGTCATGATCACCATCGTCACCGGCTTGACACCTTGATCTCCATCGTAGCATCGTTGTCGTCTCGCCAACTATTGCTTCTACAACTATCGCTACCGCTTAGAGATAAAGTAAAGCAATTACATGGCAATTGCATTTCATACAATAAAGCGACAACCATATGGCTCCTGCCAGTTGCCGATAACTGTTAAAAAACATGATCATCTCATACAACAATTTGTATATCATCACGTCTTGACCATATCACATCACAACAAGCCCTGCAAAAACAAGTTAGGCGTCCTCTACTTTATTGTTGCAAGTTTTACGTGGCTGCTACGGGCTTCTAGCAAGAACCCTTCTTACATATGCATCAAAACCACAACGATTTATCGTCAAGTGTGTTGTTTTAACCTTCAACAAGGACCGGGCGTAGTCAAACTCGATTCAACTAAAGCTAGAGAAACAGACACCCGCTAGCCACCTCTGTGCGAAGCACGTCGGTACAACCAGTCTCATGAACGCAGTCATGTAATGTCGGTCCGGGACGCTTCATCCAACAATACCGCTGAATCAAAGTAAGACGTTGCGGGTAAGCAGTATGACTATTATCGCCCACAACTCACTGTGTTCTGCTCGTGCATATAACATCTACGCATAGACCTGGCTCGGATGCCACTATTGGTGAATGTAGCATGCAAGTTCAAAAAAATTCCTACGCTCACGCAAGATCTATCTAGGAGATGCATAACAACGAGAAGGGGAGAGTGTGTCTATGTACCCTCGTTGATCTGAAAGATTCAAGATAAAAGTTTAATATTGACATAGAAATAATAATACTTCAATCATACTAACTAAGCAATTATGTCTCTTCAAAATAACGTGGCCAAAGAAAGTTATCCCTACAAATCATATAGTCTGGCTATGCTCTATCTTCACCACACAGAGTATTTAAATCATGCACAACCCCGATGAAAAGACAAGCAATTGTTTCATACTTTTGACTTTCTCAAAACTTTTTCAATCTTCACGCAATACATGAGCGTGAGCCATGGACATAGCACTTTAGGTGGAATAGAATGGTGGTTGTGGAGGAGACAAAAAGGAGAAGATAGTCTCACATCAACTAGGCATGTCAACGGGCTATGGAGATGCCCATCAATAGATATCAATGTGAGTGAGTAGGGATTGCCATGCAACGGATGCACTAGAGCTATAAGTATATGAAAGCTCAAAAAGAAACTAAGTGGGTGTGCATCCAACTTTCTTGCTCACGAAGACCTAGGGCATTTTGAGGAAGCCCATCATTGGAATATACAAGCCAAGTTCTATAATGAAAATTTCCCACTAGTATATGAAAGTGATAACAAAGGAGACTCTCTACTATGAAGATCATGGTGCTACTTTGAAGCACAAGTGTGGTAAAAGGATAGTAGCATTGTCCCTTCTCTCTTTTTCTCTCATTTTTTTATTTGGGACTTTTCTCTTTTTTATGGCCTCTTTTTTTCGTCCAGAGTCTCATCCCGACTTGTGGGGGAATCATAGTCTCCATCATCCTTTCCTCACTTGGGACAATGCTCTAATAATGGTGATCATCACACTTTTATTTTCTTACAACTCAAGAATTGCAACTCGATACTTAGAACAAAATATGACTCTATGTGAATGCCTCCGGCGGTGTACCAGGATATGCAATGACTCATGAGTGACATGTATGAAATAATTATGAACGGTGGCTTTGCCACAAATACGATGTCAACTACATGATCATGCAAAGCAATATGACAATGATGAAGTGTGTCATGATAAATGGAACGGTGGAAAGTTGCATGGCAATATATCTCGGAATGGATATGGAAATGCCATGATAGGTAGGTATGGTGGCTGTTTTGAGAAAGGTATATGGTGGGTGTATGATACCGGCGAAAGGTGCGCGGTATTAGAGAGGCTAGCAATGATGGAAGGGTGAGAGTGCGTATAATCCATGGACTCATCATTAGTCATAAAGAACTCATATACTTATTGCAAAAATCTACAAGTTATTGAAGCAAAGTATTACGTGCATGCTCCTAGGGGATAGATTGGTAGGAAAATACCATCGCTCGTCCCCGACCGCCACTCATAAGGAAGACAATCAATAAATAAATCATGCTCCGACTTCATCACATAACGGTTCACCATACGTGCATGCTACGGGAATCACAAAATTTAACACAAGTATTTCTCAAATTCACAACTACTCAACTAGCATGACTCTAATATCACCATCTCCATATCTCAAAACAATTATCAAGTTTCAAACTTCTCATAGTATTCAACACACTCATAAGAGAATTTAGTTATTAATCTTGTATACCTAGCATATAAGGATTATTTAAGCAAATTACCATGCTATTTAAGACTCTCAAAATAATCTAAGTGAAGCATGAGAGATCAATAGTTTCTATAAAACAAATCCACTTCCACCACTGTGCTCTAAAAGATATAAGTGAAGCACTAGAGCAAAACTATATAACTCAAAAGATATAAGTGAAGCACATAGAGTATTCTAATAATTTCCGAATCATGTGTGTCTCTCTCAAAAGGTGTGTACAGCAAAGATGATTGTGGTAAACTAACAAATAAAGACTCAAATCATACAAGACGCTCCAAGCAAAACACATATCAAGTGGTGAATAAAAATATAGCTCCAAGTAAAGTTACCGATAGAAGTAGACGAAAGAGGAGATGCCTTCTGGGGCATCCCCAAGCTTTGGCTTTTAGGTGTCCTTAGATTATATTGGGGGTGCCATGGGCATCCCCAAGCTTAGGCTCTTGCCACTCCTTGTTCCATAATCCATCAATTCTTTACCCAAAACTTGAAAACTTCACAACACAAAACTTAAAGAAGAAAATCTCGTGAGCTCCGTTAGCGAAAGAAAACAAAATACCACTTCAAGGTACGGTAATGAACTCCTTCTTTATTTATATTGGTGTTAAACCTACTGTATTCCGACTTCTCTATGGTTTATAAACTATTTTACTAGCCATATATTCATCAAAATAAGCAAACAACACACGAAAAACAAAATCTGTCAAAAACAGAACAGTCTTTAGTAATCTGTAGCTAGCGCAAGATATGGAACCCCAAAAATTCTAAACTAAATTGCTGGACGTGAGTAATTTATCTATTAATCATCTTCAAAAAGAATTAACTAAATATCACTTTCCAAATAAAAATGGCAGCATTTCTTGTGAGCGCTAAAGTTTCTGTTTTTTACAGCAGATTAACAAGACTTTCCCCAAGTCTTCCCAACGGTTCTACTTGGCACAAACACTAATTAAACACAAAAAACACAGCCAAAACAGAGGCTAGATAAATTATTTATTACTAAACAGGAGCAAAAATCAAGGAATAAAAATAAAATTGGGTTGCCTCCCAACAAGCGCTATCGTTTAACGCCCCTAGCTAGGCATAAAAAGCAAGGATAGATCTAGGTATTGCCATCTTTGGTAGGCAGTCCATAAGTGGCTCTCATAATAGATTCATAAGGTAATTTAATTTTCTTTCTAGTAAAGTGTTTCTTGCCTTTCCTTAACGGAAATTGGAATCTAATATTTCCTTCCTTCATATCAATAATTGCACCAATCGTTCTAAGGAAAGGTCTACCAAGAATAATAGGGCATGAAGGATTGCAATCTATATCAAGAACAATAAAATCTACGGGCACATAATTCCTATTTACAACAATAAGAACATCATTAATTCTTCTCATAGGTTTTTTAATAGTGGAATCCGCAAGGTGCAAGTTTAGAGAGCAATCATCAAAATCACGGAAACCTAACAAATCACACAAAGTCTTTGGAACCATGGAAACACTAGCACCCAAATCACACAAAGCATAGCATTCATGATCTTTAATTTTAATTTTAATAGTATGTCCCACTCATCATAAAATTTTCTAGGGATAGAAACTTCTAACTCAAGTTTTTCTTCATAAGATTGCATCAAAGCATCAACGATATGTTTAGTAAAAGCTTTATGTTGGCTATAAGCATGAGGAGAATTTAGCACGGATTGCAACAAGGAAATACAATCTATCAAAGAGCAATTATCATAATTAAATTCCTTGAAATCCAAAATAGTATGTTCATTGACATCTAGAGTTTTGATCTCTTCAATCCCACTTTTATCAATTTTAGCATCAAGATCTAAAACTCTGAATTTTTGGAAAGCCTTCTAGGTAAAGGTGGATCATATTCAGTCCCATCATTATCAAGATTCATATTGCAAAACAAAGATTTAATAGGGGACACATCAATAACTTTTAGATCTTCATCTTTATTATCATTGAAACTAGAAGAACACGCTCTTATAAAGAAATCTTTCTTAGCACGCATCCTAGCGGTTCTTTCTTTGCACTCATCAATGGAAATTCTCATGGCTTTGAGAGACTCATTGATATCATGCTTAGGAGGAATAGATCTAAGTTTTCAAAGAATCAACATCAAGAGAAATTCTATCAACGTTCCTAGCCAACTCATCAATCTTAAGCAATTTTTCTTCAATCAACGCATTAAAATTCTTTTGCAAAGTAATAAATTCTTTAATATTAGATTCAAAATCAGAGGGCATCTTATTATAATTTCCATAAGAATTTTTGTGGGAATTACCATAATTATTAGAGGAATTACTAGGATAAGGCCTAGGATTAAAGTTTCCTCTATACGCGTTGTTACCAAAATTATTCCTACCAACAAAATTCACATCCAAAGATTCATTGTTATTCTCAATCAAAGTAGACAAAGGCATATAATTGGGATCAGAAGAAACAATTTTATTAGCAAATAATTTCATAAGTTCATCCATCTTTCCACTCAAAACATTAATTTCTTCTATCGCATGCACTTTCTTATTAGTAGATCTTTCAGTGTGCCATTGAGAATAATTAACCATAATATTATCTAGGAGTTTAGTAGCTTCTCCTAAAGTGATTTCCATAAAAGTGCCTCCCGCGGCTGAATCTAAAAGATTTCTAGAAGCAAAATTCAATCCAGCATAAATTTTTTGTATAAACATCCACAAATTCAAACCATGTGTTGGGCAATTACGTATCATTAATATCATCCTCTCCCAAGCTTGTGCAACATGTTCATGATCAAGTTGCTTAAAATTCATAATATCATTTCTAAGAAAGATGATCTTAGCGGGAGGAAAATACTTAGAGATAAAAGCATCTTTGCACTTATTCCACGAATCAATACTATTTTTAGGCAAAGACAAAAACCAAGCTTTAGCACGATCTCTAAGCGAAAAAGGAAATAGCTTCAATTTAACAATATCATTGTCCACATCTTTCTTATTTTACATATCACACAAATCAACAAAGCTATTTATATGGGTAGCGGCATCTTCACTAGGAAGGCCGGAAAACGGATCTTTCATGACAAGATTCAGCAAGGCAGCATTAATTTCACAAGATTCAACATCGGTAAGAGGAGCAATCGGAGTGCTAATAAAATCATTGTTGTTGGTGTTGGTTAAGTCACACAATTTAGTATTATCTTGAGCCATCGTAACAAGCAAGCAATCCAACACACAAGCAAACAAGGAACGGGCAAATAAAACGGCAAATAGAGAAAGAGAGGGGAGAGAGAGAGAGAGAGAGGCGAATAAAATGGCAAGGGTGAAGTGGGGGAGAGGAAAACGAGAGGCAAATGGCAAATAATGTAATGCGGGAGATAAGGGTTTGTGATGGGTACTTGGTATGTTGACTTTTGCGTAGACCTCCCCGGCAACGGCGCCAGAAATGGCTCGTTGTCGGGAGTCAAGTCTTGACTTGCGCGAACCTCCCCGGCAACGGCGCCAGAAATCCTTCTTGCTACCTCTTGAGCACTTGTGTTGGTTTTCCCTTGAAGAGGAAAGGGCGGTGCAGCAAAGTAGCATAAGTATTTCCCTCAGTTTTTGAGAACCAAGGTATCAATCCAGTAGGAGGCTATGCGCGAGTCCCTCGCACCTACACAAAACAAATAAATCCTCGCAACCAACGTGATAAGGGGTTGTCAATCCCTACACGGTCACTTACGAGAGTCAGATCTGATAGATATGATGAGATAATAGTTTTGGTATTTTTATGATAAAGATGCAAAGTACAATAAAAGAAAAGCAAATAACTAGGTATTGGAAGATTTAATATGATGAAGATAGACCCGGGGGCCATAGGTTTCACTAGTCTCAAGAGCAAAAGTATTTTATGGTGGGTGAACAAATTACTGTTGAGCAATTGACAGAATTGAGCATAGTTATGAGAATATCTAGGTATGATCATGTATATAGGCATCACGTCCAAGACAAGTAGACCGACTCCTGCCTGCATCTACTACTATTACTCCACACATCGACCGCTATCCAGCATGCATCTAGAGTATTAAGTTCATAAGAACAGAGTAACGCCTTAAGCAAGATGACATGATGTAGAGGGATAAACTCATGCAATATGATGAAAACCCCATCTTGTTATCCTTGATGGCAACAGTACAATACGTGCCTTGCTGCCCCTACTGTCACTGGGAAAGGACACCGCAAGATTGAACCTAAAGCTAAGCACTTCTCCCATTGCAAAAAGATCAATCTAGTAGGCCAAACCAAACTGATAATTCGAAGAGACTTGCAAAGATAACCAATCATACATAAAAGAATTCAGAGAAGATTCAAATATTGTTCATAGATAAACTTGATCATAAACCCACAATTCATCGGTCTCAACAAACACACCGCAAAAGAAGATTACATCGAATAGATCTCCACAAGAGAGGGGGAGAACTTTGCATTGAGATCCAAAAAGAGAGAAGAAGCCATCTAGCTAATAACTATGGACCGGAAGGTCTGAGGTAAACTACTCACACTTCATCGGAGAGGCTATGGTGTTGATGTAGAAGCCCTCCGTGATCGATGCCCCCTCCGGCGGAGCGCCGGAACAGGCCCCAAGATGGGATCTCGTGGATACAGGAAGTTACGGCGGTGGAATTAGGGTTTTGGCTCTATATCTGATCGTTTGGGGGTACGTTGGTATATATAGGAGGAAGAAGTACGTCGGTGGAGCAACAGGGGGCCCACGAGGGTGGAGGGCGCGCCTGGGGGGGTAGGCACGCCCCCCTACCTCGTGGCCTCCCTGTTGGTTGCTTGACGTAGGGTCCAAGTCTCCTGGATCATGTTCGGTGAGAAAATCATGTTCCCGAAGGTTTCATTCCGTTTGGACTCCGTTTGATATTCCTTTTCTTCGAAACCCTAAAATAGGCAAAAAAAACAGCAATTCTGGGCTGGGCCTCCGGTTAATAGGTTAGTCCCAAAAATAATATAAAAGTGGATAATAAAGCCCAATAATATCCAAAACAGTAGATAATATAGCACGAAGCAATCAAAAATTATAGATACGTTGGAGACGTATCACAGGACTAGGGGTGTTATCTCCTAGGAGAGCCCCGAAACTGGGTAAGATTCGCGTGCGTGCATGTCTTCGCCTCATCCCGTTTCCTGGCACCGGCGACGTCCTACTAGCCCCCATCATGATTAGCCATCCTTTGGCATATGTCACACCAAACCCCCGACACCAATCATATTCATGCTCAACACAAACACCAAATAACATTTATTTAGGTTCAACACTAATCCCGAATGTAGAGGGAGTATGTGATGGTGATCTTATCAACCTTGGAATCTCTTCCAACACACATCGTCACTTCGCCCTCAAATAGTCTCTGTTCATTTTTGTAACTCATGTTTTGAGTTAATAATATTAGCAACTGAACTGGTGTCAAATACCTAGGGGTTACTATGAACACTAGTAAAGTACACATCAATAATCTGTATATCAAATATACCTTTGTTCACTTTTCCATCCTTCTTATCCGCCAAAGGTTTGGGGCAGTTCCGCTTCCAGTGACCATTTCCTTTGTAGTAGAAGCACTCAGTTTCAGGCTTAGGTCCATACTTGGGCTTCTTTCCGGGAGCAACAACTTTCTTGCTATTCTTCTTGAAGTTCCCCTTCTTCCCTTTGCCCTTTTTCTTGAAACTAGTGGTCTTGTTAACCGTCAACACTTGATGCTCTTTCTTGATTTCAACCTTCGCTCATTTTAGCATTGCGAAGAGCTCGGGAATCGTTTTTGTCATCCCTTGCATATTATAGTTCATCACGAAGTTCTAGTAACTTGGTGATAGTGACTAGAGAATTTTATCAATCACTATCTTATCTCGAAGATTAACTCCCACTTGATTCAAGTGATTGTAGTACTCAGACATTTTGAGTACATGCTCACTTGTCTGAGTACATGCTCACTGGTTGAGTTATTATCCTCCATTTTGTAGACAAAGTACTTGTTAAAGGTATCATACCTCTCAACTCGGGCATGAGTCTGAAATACCAATTTTAACTCTTGGAACATCTTGTATGCTCTGTGGCGTTCAAAACATTTTTGAAGTCTCAGTTCTAAGCCATGAAGTATGGTGCACTAAACTATCAAGTAGTCATCATACCGAGCTTGTTAAATGTTCATAACGTCTGCATTTGCTCCTGCAATAGGTTTGTCACCTAGCGGTGCATCAAGGACATAATTCTTCTGTGCAGCAATGAGGATAATCCTCAGATCAGGGACCAAGTCCGCATCATTGCTACTATCATCTTTCAACTTAATTTTCTCTATGAACATATCAAAAAATGAATGGGGAACTACATGGCAAGCTATTGATCAACAACATAATTTGCAAATACTATCACGACTACGTTCATGATAAATTTAAGTTCAATTAATCATATTACTTAAGAACTCCCACTTAGATAGACATCCTCGAGTCATCTAAATGATCAAGTGATCCATATCTACTAAACCATGTCCGATCATCACATGAGATGGAGTAGTTTTCAATGGTGAACATCACTATGTTGATCATATCTACTATATGATTCATGCTCGACCTTTCGGTCTCAGTGTTCTGAGGCCATATCTGCATGTGCTAGGCTCGTCAAGTTTAACCCGAGTATTCTGCATGTGCAAAACTGGTTTGCACCCATTGTATGTGAACGTAGAGCTTATCACACCCGATCATCACGTGGTGTCTCAGCACGAAGAACTGTCGCAACGGTGCATACAGAGGGAGAACACTTATACCTTGAAATTTAGTGAGGGATCATCTTATAATGCTACCGCTGTACTAAGCAAAATAAGATGCATAAAGGATAAACATCACATGCAATCAAAGTAAGTGATATGATATGGCCATCATCATCTTATGCCTTTGATCTCCATCTCCAAAGCACTGTCATGATCACCATCGTCACCGGCTTGACACCTTGATCTCCATCGTAGCATCATTGTCGTCTCGCCAACTATTGCTTCTACAACTATCGCTACCGCTTAGAGATAAAGTAAAGCAATTACATGGCGATTGCATTTCATACAATAAAGCGACAACCATATGGCTCCTGCCAGTTGCCGATAACTGTTACAAAACATGATCATCTCATACAACAATTTGTATATCATCACGTCTTGACCATATCACATCACAACAAGCCCTGCAAAAACAAGTTAGACGTCCTCTACTTTGTTGTTGCAAGTTTTACGTGGCTGCTACGGGCTTCTAGCAAGAACCCTTCTTACCTACGCATCAAAACCACAATGATTTTTCGTCAAGTGTGCTATTTTAACCTTCAACAAGGACCGGACGTAGTCAAACTCGATTCAACTAAAGCTGGAGAAACAGACACCCGCTAGCCACCTATGTGCGAAGCACGATGGTACAACCAGTCTCATGAACGCAGTCATGTAATGTCGGTCCGGGCCACTTCATCCAACAATACCGCCGAATCAAAGTAAGACGTTGCTGGTAAGCACAGCTCACTGTGTTCTACTCGTGCATATAACATCTACGCATAGACCTGGTTTGGATGCCACTGTTGGTGAACGTAGCATGCAATTTCAAAAAAATTCCTACGCTCACGCAAGATCTATCTAGGAGATGCATAGCAACAAGAGGGGGAGAGTGTGTCTACGTACCCTCGTAGACCGTTAAGCGGAAGCGTTTATCAATGTGGTTGATGTAGTCGTACACCTTCACGATTCGTCCGGATCAAGTACCGAACGTACGACACCTCCGCGTTCAGCACACGTTCAGCTTGATGACGTCCTCGCCTTCTTGATCCAGCAAGACAGGCGAAGTAGTAGATGAGTTTCGGCAGCACGACAGCGTGGTGATGGTGTTGGTGAAGAACAAGCACAACGGAAACTATGACGAAGGATAAACTAGAGGGGACGGGGTTGCCCGCACACGGCTTGGTGATTCTTGATGTGTTCCAGGTGCTAGCCCTGCCCCTCTATTTATATGTTGAGCCCTGGGGTCGAAACTTGGAGTAAAAGCCTCCTCAAAGTCGGTTTTGCCCGCAAGGAAGAGTCCTTCTCAGACTTTCAGGACCAGACGCCATGGTCCTTGGCGTCTGGCCCAGATGCCATGGGCCTCGGCGTCTGGCCCAGGGCCAGACGCCAGGGCATCCGGCGTTTGGCCCCCTGGCCTCCACAAAACTCATTTTGCACCGACCTAAACCCCTGTGGGCTTCACCCCTTGGCCGAACCATATCATCCTATATATCAATCTTTACCTCCGGACCATTTCGGATCTCCTTGTCATGTCCGTGATCTCATCCGGGACTCCGAACAACATTCGGTCACCAACATACATAACTCATATAATACTATATCGTCAACGAAGTTAAGAGTGTGGACCCTACAGGTTCGAGAACTATGTAGACATGACCGAGACACTTCTCTGGTCAATAACCAATAGCGAAACCTGGATGCCCATATTGGTTCCTACATATTCTACGATGATCTTTATCGGTCAAACCGCATAATAACATACATTGTTCCCTTTGTCATCGGTATGTTACTTGCCCGAGATTCGGTCGTCGATATCATCATACCTAGTTCAATCTCGTTACCGGCAAGTCTCTTTACTCGTTTCGTAATGCATCATCCCGTGACTAACTCATTAGTCACATTGCTTGCAAGGCTCATAGTGATGTGCATTGTCGAGATGCCGAGAGATACCTCTCCGATACACGGAGTGACAAATCCTAATCTCGATCTATGCCAACTCAACAAACACCATCGAAGACACCCATAGAGCATCTTTATAATCACCCAGTTACGTTGTGACGTTTGATAGCACACAAGGTGTTCCTCCGTTATTCGAGAGTTGCATAATCTCATAGTCAGAGGAACTTGTATAAGTCATGAAGAAAGCAATAGCAATAAAACTCAACGATCATAATGCTAAGCTAACGGATGGGTCTTCTCCATCACATCATTCTCTAATGATGTGATCCCGTTCATCAAATAACAACACATGTCTATGGTCAGGAAACTTAACCATCTTTGAATAACGAGCTAGTCTAGTAGAGGCATACTAGGGACACTTTGTTTTGTCTATGTATTCACACATGTATCAAGTTTCCGGTTAATATAATTCTAGCATGAATAATAAACATTTATCATGATATAAGGAAATAAAATAATAACTTCATTATTGCATCTAGGGCATATTTCCTTCACGGCGGTGGGCGCCATCGACGATGTCTGCCCCGTTCTCCTTGGCGTGGCACCCGCGGCCGAGCAAGCGGTCCCTCCAGGAGCGCCCTGAGCCGCCACTGTTGTTGCCGTCTTCGTGGTCGCGCCGTGAAGCCCCACGAATGGGGCCGCCACCACCCGCAGTCGAGGCGCGCTGAACCGAGCGGCGGCCCGGGCCTTGGACATCTTCTACGCACGCCACCCACGAGCCCGGCTCGACACGCGGCATGGGGCAATCGTCGGAGGAGGAGGAGGAGGAGGAGGGCAGCCCGCTCTAGCCGAAGTGCGACGAGCGTGGCGAGTGCGGGGTCCAGTCCTCCACCAGGTCGAC
>NC_041390.1:160854370-160855455 GCF_002162155.2 Triticum dicoccoides | reverse complement strand
AGGAGTGAAGCCGATCACCTCGCCGACGCGGCCGGCGCCGCGCTTAAGCACCCAGAGCGCGCACCTCATCGGGATGTGGGCCACATCCCAAACCCAGAGCTAGCAGGCGAAATGCTTGGTGTGCCCCCGCTCCAGCGTGTGCGAGTCCAGGCGGTCAATGCGGCCGAAGTCGTCGAAGGCCTCCTCCGCCCCTTCCAAGGACCAGAACTGCATGGGAAGGTCCTCGATGACGAGGCACACGTGCAGGTTCAGCTTGAGGATCGCCGTGTGATCGTCTTCATGCCAGGCTCAGACGAAGTACTTGCCGCCGTCGACCTTGAGCACGCAGCGCCGCACCGCATCGTCCCAGTGCGCGGGGAGGTCGAAGTGGACGAGGAAGGCCTCCAGGTGGTGTGCGGTGACGCGGAGCAGGTGGGCCGGAGTGCTGAGTTGCTCGAAGATGGCCTTGTCGACCGCCATGGGGTTGGAGGAGTGGCGGCGATCATGCGCGGTGAGCGTGACGACGTGCTGGCGTAGGATGAACTCGTCGCGCTCGAGGGCCGGAGTCGCCATGATCACCTTGTTGCTGGAGCGAGGCTGCCGCGCGGGGTCACAGTGCAGCGGGCGGTCCATCGGCGTCGGCTCCGGCGCCGGCGGAAAGCGCAGACAGTCGCGCATGGGGACCCGAGGAGGCTGCGGCCCCAACCTGGCACGGGCGGAGGCGCCTGGACCCCCGTTCTTTGGATTTTGAGGACACTCTTTGCTGAAGTGCCCGGCTCGCTTGCAGATGATGCAGCGCAGCGGGTCTCTGTAGTCGGCACGGCGGTGGAGTTTGCTGAGGCAGCGGAAACACTTGCCCCTGAACTGGCTTAAGAAGGCCTCGCGGCTGCCAACCGCATTGAAGCCCCGGCGACGGTCCGAGCACTGCTCCTCCAACACAATGGCGGTCGGCAAGGCCATCTTCGAGCACGCCTTCCGGTTCTTTCTCGAGGTGTCGAGGTGACCTCTGTCCATCTCCCTCCATCACCCGCTGCTTGGTCGAAGGGGAAGGGCTGACCAAGGGGGAGGGGAAGACCACAACGGATTTGAGGCGGCCATCCTCCATT
>NC_041390.1:160810234-160853936 GCF_002162155.2 Triticum dicoccoides | reverse complement strand
GGGGGGACGGGACTCGCTCAGATCCGCCAGTCCAAGGCGCGCCCCCACCCAAGGCTGGCCATCCCGTCGCAGGATTTGCGGCGTCAAGGCCGAATCTGACACAGCCGCCGTTGACGCAACGGATCCAGAAAAGGGGGCCGAGAGGGACTGCCAGGCCGAGGGGTGCCGCCAGAGGAGGGGGAGCAGCACCGGGAGGGGCCCGCCGCGAGCGGGGGGCGGGGGAGCGGGCCATGCGGCCGGATTTGGTGGCCGCCGGGGCCAGAGCGGCCAGCGGCGGGAGCGTGGCTATCCTAGCGGAACTCCTTTTAATTAGTTGCTTTTCCTATATAACCACTATGTCATCATCACTATCGACGAGATCTCTTTGGACACCATTTGCTTTCTCTACAATTTTTCACTACATCACCTAGATTGTATGGTGGGCGGAGCATTGTTTGTTGACACTCTTTTCTTTTAATACTCTTTGATTTAAAATAAGTGTCGTGATTTTAATTCCATGACCTTTATTTTGAATCAGATGGCGTAACTATTTGTCGACACTCCTGGCTGCTGACTGCCTGACTGCATTCACCGAAACTGCTTTTGCTCTTTGAAACTTGAGTTCAAATTATGTTTGCTATTGCCTACTACTAGTAGCAAAAATTATTATTTTTCCCAAAAAAAGTCGATTCAATGGATCCTTTGCAGCGAAATACAAATCAAAATACAAATTTGCCATCGTACCCGGATTCTCTAAATGTTTAGAGCCATCCATTCCATCTCCACCGTCACCTCCCCCGACTCGGTGTGCTGCAGGTTCAGGGAGACCTCCTGCTTCACCTTGCCTCCGGTCACCATGACAGCGCTGTCGGCGGTTAGAGCGTTATCGTTGGACTTGAGCCACCGGCCGATCTGTATGTCGCCGAGCAGTTCTGGATCTCCAAACGATGCTGCCGCATTGATCATGGGCTGCAGGTCGATCTCGGCCTCCCCCATCAGGTCGTCCTTGGACACCATGTCGTGGTCCAACACTTGCTAGTTGTGGTCAAGAGTTGATAACAAAAGGATCTAGTTAGAAATGTAATTTTTGGCCATAAGATTAGATCTGAGTTTTGCGTTTGTTTCTTAGTGCTAAGGTTCTCATGAGATTATTGTTACCAGCTTCAGAGGCCCGTACTTCTGAGGAACAGAGAGCTTGAGTTCTTCATTCCAGACAGGGTTCAGGTTTCCTTTGATCACTGAAGTCTGTACTTTCTGTACACAACAACGCTCACATTTTCAGATTTGCTAAATGACTCTGCAAGAATGTCGAAATTTCGATGTCAACAAGACTTTGCTATGTGATTACCTGTTGTCCCAGGGTCAAGACAACATAAGGGTCGCTGCTAGACATATCTCTGATAGCTAATTTGGTGCCTCCAATGACTTTGACATTCAGTATCCCGATGAACTCAACCATGCCAATCTGCGGAGAGGAGGAACATGTGATATGTATAACATCCTAAGAAACAAACAGATTGTCTTAATTACTTAATTTTCAATCTTGGGGCAGCCTTGCCTCACTCTTGGAGCTACCAGAATGTGAGTTGGATGCTTGTTTTCCGGCATCGCTAGGATGATTAGAGACGATCCGTAAGCTTGGCTCCAGGAATTCTTGAAGTTCATATTTGGACCTGAAACATTGAGACAGTAGTTAACAGTGGTAGTAATATGGAGTTCATGAACGAACCATTTTATCGATCGGATTGTAAATGCCCTTTATGGAGTTTTTGCAAGGTATACAACCATTTGCTAAGTTATGCTAGGCGATCAAACTGGAAACTGCAAGGTATAAACTGAACCATAAGGAAGTTCCATCTGAGAAACAAGATGAAATACTTGATAAACTTTTGTCGCTCTTCCTGGGCGGAATCTGGGTGTGGCTTGCGGTAGCCTTCTGGGAGAAAGGCCTCATAGATTGCGTTGGCTTGCAAGTTTCCACCAACTTCTACCATCGAGTCAATTTCATCGTCAGACCACTTATCTAGTGTCACTGACATGACCTGGGCCAAGGGAAAAAAAGGTTAACTTACGACTTGTTTGGAACTCATTGATTCTATAAATCAGCTCATTCCCAACAGTTAAATCGCAACAAAACTGATATGGTAATGAAGGTAAGTGTGTTCTATCCTGCAGCTATCTTACATGATGCGTGCTACTTGCAACTACAAACATTGGTTGCAATGTTAATAATTCCTCCGTCCAAAATTACTTGTCGCAAAAATGGATGTATCTAGACGTATTTTTAGTTCTAGATACATCCAATTTTATTCATTTCTGTGACAAGTAATTCGGGACTGAGGGAGTACTAGTTTACACACTTACTAGTTGATAATTTTTTTTAAAAGGGATAAATACACACATAAGATTATCATTGAGTTGCAGCTAGTTTAACCTTTGAGATATGTGTACCGAGACTTCTGTGAACGCCAGAACATTTTACGCATATGAATACTCCAATATTAGCTGACCTGTAAGGAAATACTCGGTTATTTGCAACGAAACATGAGTGAATAAACAAAAATAAAGAAAATTCTAGTACTTTCTTGTGCAAAAGCATATCAGAACCAAAAGGGGGTACGTATAAAATGTCAGAAACAATGAGAATCAGGCTGATAACTAGCTAGTCATTACTGTTTGAATAATGATAGCTTAAATCGTGACTCACGCCCAATTGGGATCAGGTGCGCTGCAGTCAGCACAAATGCGATTTTCACTTTTCTGCAATAACTCCTTCAGCTTTGCCATCTTACCTGCAATTCAAAGGTGAAATTTGAGTTCACGGTGCAAGATGGATTGGGCAAGTGACCTGATTTGATCTTAATAGCCAGCACTCAAATATCTAAGAGATACACATATCTGTGTATATCCCAAGTCCGCGCATGACTGCTAACATTCTTTTAAATCTCTCCCTAATTCATTTACAATAGTGCTCACTGCTCCACAAGTAATTCTCAGTCTTGTGTCACACGAACATTGCCACACCGCACACATGCCCAACCATATTATTTTTTAGAAACTAACTAGTTTTTGCCAAACAACACTACCACAACAAGGGTGCTGCATTGGCGCGACGGAGTGGGCGCGCGGCAGTGATATTTACCACCATGCGTGTAAAAATATTTGAATTCAAGAACTATTAACTGGAGTAGTAACAAAGCGGCCCAATGACGAAAAAGAAGAAGCGAACACGCTATATGCCGTTTACTCCTGCATTTCCTTTGCAACTCCAAGATAAGTCAGTCCTGCTGTATATATACTGTTCTGAAAAGGTCTCTACCTGAAGCCATCCCAGCATCACCATGCCCTCCACTCATCTCAGCTGCCAGCCCCTGCAAAGATGTCTTGCACTCATGTTAGTAATGGGGATCATGCAGATTTAGCAGTTTCCTTCTAGAATCAGTTAAGCAAATTGGGGAATTCAATCCACCCACCCAAAAGAAGTTCAGTTTGCAATCAAGCAAGAAAGGATTAAGGAACTATTTCAATATGGGCTGAACCCCTTTCTATCTATGGATGATACATGATATCCATCGACATTCCAGGAGGTTAATCCTACCCTACTATGGAATCCAACGGAGGACCAAGACGAATTGTCATCGTCAAGCCATGTTGTAGTACTACGGCAGAAACGAAACCAAGAAATGGTCTTGTTTTTCCCTCGTATTAGGATCGGATCATATGGAATCAGAGATTGGAGAAACCAAGAAAGAATTTGCTGGGTTGCCTACCTCGGATCTCTCCCCTTCCGGTTGCCTGCGAGAGGGTTCTTCAGGGCTACCAACCTGACTCCTCAGATCTCTCTCTCCCTCTCTCTCTCTCTAGAACAGCTACGGTCCACGTGGCCTGGTCGGTAACTTCACCTAATACGCAGTACGCAGATTATCCATTAAAAAAGCTTGGCTTTGCACTTGGCGTTCATGCTACCTTTGACTTGTATTTTTTTAAACATAGTACAGTTATAAATATTCACATACGCACATACGCTCGTCTTTATGAACGCATGCACATGACTTGCGTTGTACATGCTCTTTTAAACTTTAAGGTCTTCTTTGGTTTAGAGGAATCTTGTAGAAATTTCATAGGATAGGATTTCTATAGGAAAAATTTCTTTAGAGCCCTTTGGTTTGTAGGAAGGGAATTCTATTCCTATGAAGGAATTCTTCCTATCCTCCACATTTCATAGGAAAATAAACATTAGCCTAGACTCAATGGAAAAAATCTTATGATGTGAATCAAAGGGCATCTCTTTTCCTATTCCTACTCATAGGATTTGAGATACATGTCATCTCATTTTCTATGACTTTCCTATTTCTACGATTTTTCTACCCTATGAACCAAAGGAGGCCTAAGTCTTTCTTTGGTTCATATGATAGAAATTTTATAGAAATAGGAAAATCATAGGAAGTGAGATGACATGCATGTTAATTCCTATAGAGAAAGAGATGTCATTTGGTGCATAGGATAGGATTTTTTTCCATTGAATCTAGGCTAATGTTTTTTTTCCTTCAAAACGTGAAGGATTGATTCCTATCCTACATAGGAATAGGAATCCATTCCTACAAACCAAAGGGCTTCAAAGGAATTTTTCCTTTGCAAATCCTATCCTATAGAATTCCTACAAAAATCCTACAAACCAAAGGACTGTTCATCATTTACCTCATGGCTAAAAATCCGACGACTCATTTGCTCAAACAGACCGAATCCCCTTCTTCTCCTCTCTCTCCTCGCACAAGGACTGCGACGACGGCTATGCGGAGGTGGCCGGAGGCGCGCGGCAGTGCCGGCCTGAGGTTGAGGGTGGCTGGATCTGGGCGCTTAGGGGCGGCTTGAGGGCGTAGGGCACGATGACAGCGCACAAAATTGTTGGGCGCGACGGTGTTGCAGCCTAGTGCTGCATGCACGCACCCTCGGGTTAGGTTCCCCAACCAGCTGTTTAGGGATATCTTCTTTTTCTATTTCGTTGGGTAGGATGTGCAAGTGGTTGAAGATAATCATTTGTGTGTTTGGTTCAAAGGATGAGTGATAGATAGGAGTTGTGGTGACCGAAGAGGATTTGCAGCACCTGAGTGCTCCGCACCCGTGTATAAACATTATTTTAAAAAATACTAGAAAATTTAAAAAATATGGGGTTTTGGGATATGGAATTCTATGAAGCTTCATACAGGAGTAGATTGGGCGCCAAGGTTTGAGATCCTAAGATTTTAGATTTTTTTTACTTTTCCTGGTATCTTTTGAATTTAATTTTCATATAGGGGGTGGAGCACCCAGGTACTTCTGTGTATCTTCCTTATGATGACCCTTTTTATTGAGTTGGTGAGATTAGCTCATAATTACAACATAAAAGTACATGTTGATTCTGACAGCAACATAACTGGCAAATCATGTTAATATTTATAGACTGACGTTACAAAAGGCACTATTCAAATTACATGTTGATTTTGGTGGCAAAATAACTGTCAAATCATGTCAATATTTATAGAACTCGGTTTTGTTATACCATTTGTTTGGTTACAGATAGAATTGAGTGGTTATACAAGTTGTTTGATTTGAGGGATAGAACTTGCAAATCATGTCAATATTTATAGGTTGCTTGGGTTCCCCTCGGATCCTTGCATTTACCCAAGGGGTCGAAACCCACGCAGAGACATTCACCAGGGAAACGAGCTCGACATTTCGACTACCAGTTTGAGGTAGGCCTGCCCGAACCCCGCTCTTTCCTCGAGTAGAGGTCCCACGCCTCGATACTCGTGGAAAATTTCCCCACGTCGTTTTTCCCGCATGATCTGAGCTTGTGACCCTCCTCCGCCTCGCTCCGTCTCCCTTTGGCGTTGCCTTTTCTATGCTCTTCTATTCATCCGCTCTACCACCAAATCACCATCCCAAGGCGTAGATCTCCCCTGTGGAAGGAAGGGGGTCACGTGTGCTCTAGAAAGTTTCCCTATCGGGATTTAGTACCCTGAGAACAAATATGCAAAACAACATCTCCCCGGAAAAAACTAAGATTAGGCACCAATCCTGCTGATTAACTAACCCTAGATGGTTACGGCAAACTCTCCCCTCCAGTCTTCACCGGCGAGCCCATAAATTCGACTTCCCTTTGCCTGCCGCTCCGGCGGCTGGTGGCAGGGAGAAAAATCCCGGTGCCTCGCTTTGGCTAGTAGTTTAGGTTAGGGTTTATTAGTCCTCGCAGGTGCGGTGCTCGGGCGGATGGCGGCGCTTCTTCTTCGACTTTGTCATCGGGGCTCCAATCCTCCTCGAGTTTGTCTGTATGGACATAGTCGACAAAGCACCGGTGTATGTCGGGGGAAACGACACCTACTGGATCACGAGGAATCCCTTTTTGCTATGTTTGGCTGGCGCGGGGCTGTGGAAAGAGCAGGATTGAGAGATTAACGCGGGAGGATTATCCAGGTTCGGGCCACAAGTGATGCGTAATACCCTACTCCTGATGGTTTCTGTTTATCTGGTGTTCTTGGACTAGCTACAAGGCATGCAGGGTCCAAAAAATCCGAATCCTCTCTCAGTATGTCGCGAGCCTCCTTTTATAGTCAAAGGGTCTGCCACCGTGGCACACAGGAGGTGGAAAGCTATATACAGTAGTCAAGTCTATCTCCTGGCACCGTAAGACAAACGCATTTAATGCGCTGCCGACTTGCCCTTCTTACTTTATCGGGGACGGCAAGGAAGCTCATCCCAGCTGTCGCCGCCTCGCCTGGCTTCGACGCGCGTCCGAACTGATGAGGCATGTAGCGCCACGCTGGCTGGCTGCTGAGTTAGTGTGGTGGCAGAGTCTTCACGAATATCTGCATGCCAGCACGCAGGTGCTTGCCGAGTCGGTCTAGAGGCCGCACATCGCCATGCAGGCACCTGCCTAGCTGGTGGGCTGGCAGCTACATGGGAAAGGCGGTGGAGTCTTGGCAGACGTGGGCCTGGCTGTGGCCCCGCGGATGTTTTCGGCAAGTCTTGCCGGGGCCTCGGCAAGGGTCTTGTCATGGCATCATGGTCGTCCCCGGCAAGGGTCTTGCCGGGGGTCTCGTGGGTATCCTTGGCGAGGATCTTGCCGAGGATCGCCGTCTTCTGGTTATCATCTAGTCTTGTGTGCTTCTGGTCTCCACAAAGATCTGCATGCCACCATGGAGGCGCCTCCCGAGCCTCGGTTCCTAAGTGGTTGATGGTGTTGGAACTCTTGGGCTCAAGGGTGGCGGCTCTGCTGGCGTTAGGCAAGTTGCCTCGGCATGGTTCTTGTCGGGGGTGTGGAGGCTGCCCCGGCAAGGGCCTTGCGGGGGGGTCACCTCGCCCCTATGGTCTTCGTGTTTTTGGCTTGGAGTTGCTCTGGTTGTCTTATGGCTTTGTTTCCTTCCTCTGCCCCGCTAGGTGTGGCCGCAGGCGTGGCTCCAACTGCCCGCGCGCAAGTAAAGGGGTACAAAATAGGACCCCTCCTTTTGTGCACCGACAGGAGCCTCCGGGCCTGGGCCATACATAGGCGCGACGCGTTGTTGGGCTAGGCCCAAAATGGTGCGCGGGCATGCGGGGCTGAGTTATACTGCTGTAACTCCCTCGCCCGTCGCACTTCACCACGACCTGCGTTGAATGCGCGGCGTGGGGGTCATGCGTGACGTGGGGGTCATGCGTGGGGCGGTTGCTGCCCTCATGCGTCACATCATAGTAAATGGTAAAGAGGCGGCCCGCGCCTTCCCCATAAAAGGGAGGAAAGCGCAGGGGCTCAGCTCATTTACTAGGTGGACTCGGGTCGCGGCCTTCAAGGTGCCCGCGCCCCACGGTCACGGGGTGGAATGCGGTCGCTTCAGTCGTCCTCTTGATTCCGGTTCGCTTTCCACGTGTCCTCCATACCCCAAGGAGGGTAGGTGGTGGACACGGAGGGCACATA
Organism: Triticum dicoccoides; assembly: GCF_002162155.2. Classification (NCBI taxonomy): domain Eukaryota; kingdom Viridiplantae; phylum Streptophyta; class Magnoliopsida; order Poales; family Poaceae; genus Triticum; species Triticum dicoccoides. The sequence goes on along the minus strand of NC_041390.1, from coordinate 160,846,027 downwards.
CCATAATGTGGAGGCGGGAAACTAGGTCGTCGCTGATTGGAGCAGCGGGTCGGTTCCGATTCCCTGCGCCCCTTGGCGGCCAGAGTGGTTGAGCGGGGCGGCCGAGCTTCGGCCCCGTCTCTTTATAAGAAGAAGGGGAGGGGTGTTGGGTTTCGTAGTAATTTCAAAAAATTTCCTACGCACACGCAAGATCATGTGATGCATAGCAACGAGAGGAGAGAGTGTTGTCTACGTACCCTTGTAGACTGTAAGCGGAAGCAATGACACGACATAGAGGAAGTAGTCGTACGTCTTCTCGATCCAACCGATCAAGCACCGAAACTACGGCACCTCCGAGTTCGAGCACACGTTCAGCTCGATGACGATCCCCGGACTCCGATCCAGCAAAGTGTCGGGGAAGAGTTCCGTCAGCACGACGGCGTGGTGACAATCTTGATGAACTACAGCAGCAGGGCTTCGCCTAAACTCCGCTACAGTATTATCGAGGAATATGGTGGCTGGGGGCGCCGCACACGGCTAAGGAATAGATCACGTGGATCAACTTGTTGTACCTTTGGTGCTAGCCCTGCCCCTCTATTTATATGTTGAGCCCCGGGGTCGAAACTTGGAGCAAAAGCCTCCTCAAAGTCGGTTTTGCCCGAAAGGCAAGAGTCCCACTCGGACTCCAGGACCAAACGCCACAATCCTTGGCGTCTGGCCCAGACGCCATGGGCCTCGGCGTCTGGCCCAGGGCCAGACGCCAGGGTCTCCGGCGTTTGGCCCCCTGGCCTCCGCAAAACTCCTTTTGCACCGACCTAAAGTCTCATGGGCTTGACCCCTTGGCCTAACCATATCATCCAATATATGAATCTTTACGTCTCGACCATTTCGAGACTCCTCGTCATGTCCCCGATCTCATCCGGGACTCCGAACTCCTTCGGTACATCAAAACATGTAAACTCATAATATAACTGTCATCGTAACCTTAAGCGTGCGGACCCTACGGGTTCGAGAACAATGTAGACATGACCGAGACACGTCTCCGGTCAATAACCAATAGCGGGACCTGGATGCCCATATTGGCTCCTACATATTCTACGAAGATCTTTATCGGTCAGACCGCATAACAACATACGTTGTTCCCTTTATCATCGGTATGTTACTTGCCCGAGATTCGATCGTCGGTATCCAATACCTAGTTCAATCTCGTTACCGGCAAGTCTCTTTACTCGTTCCGTAATACATCATCTCACAACTAACATATTAGTTGTAATGCTTGCAAGGCATATGTGATGTGTATTACCGAGAGGGCCCAGAGATACCTCTCCGACAATCGGAGTGACAAATCCTAATCTCGAAATACGCCAACCCAACATCGACCATTGGAGACACCTGTAGTACTCCTTTATAATCACCCAGTTACGTTGTGACGTTTGGTAGTACCCAAAGTGTTCCTCCGGTAAACGGGAGTTGCATAATCTCATAGTCATAGGAACATGTATAAGTCATGAAGAAAGCAATAGCAACATACTAAACGATCGGGTGCTAAGCTAATGGAATGGGTCATGTCAATCAGATCATTCTACTAATGATGTGACCTCGTTAATCAAATAACAACTCATTGTTCATGGTTAGGAAACATAACCATCTTTGATTAACGAGCTAGTCAAGTAGAGGCATACTAGTGACACTTTGTTTGTCTATGTATTCACACATGTATTATGTTTCCGGTTAATACAATTCTAGCATGAATAATAAACATTTATCATGAAATAAGGAAATAAATAATAACTTTATTATTGTCTCTAGGGCATATTTCCTTCACCGGCCACCTCTCCTAGTCCTAATAGGACTAGGGGAAGGGGGGGCGCGCAGCCCATCTAGGGCAGCCCCTTCTCTTTTCCACTAAGGCCCACTATGGCCCAAATAGCTCCCGGGGGGTTCCGGTAACCCTCCCGGTATTCCGGTAAAATCCCGATTTCACCCGGAACACTTCCGATATCCAAATATAGGCTTCCAATATATCAATCTTTACGTCTCGACCATTTCGAGACTCCTCGTCATGTCCGTGATCACATCCGGGACTCCGAACAACCTTCGGTACATCAAAATGCATAAACTCATAATATAACTGTCATCGTAACCTTAAGCGTGCGGACCCTACGGGTTCGAGAACAATGTAGACATGACCGAGACACGTCTCTGGTCAATAACCAATAGCGGGACCTGGATGCCCATATTGGCTCCTACATATTCTACGAAGATCTTTATCGGTCAGACCGCATAACAACATACGTTGTTCCCTTTGTCATCGGTATGTTACTTGCCCGAGATTCGATCGTCGGTATCCAATACCTAGTTCAATCTCGTTACCGGCAAGTCTCTTTACTCGTTCCGCAATACATCATCTCACAACTAACATGTTAGTTGTAATGCTTGCAAGGCTTATGTGATGTGTATTACCGAGAGGGCCCAGAGATACCTCTCCGACAATCGGAGTGACAAATCCTAATCTCGAAATACGCCAACCCAACATCGACCATTGGAGACACCTGTAGTACTCCTTTATAATCACCCAGTTACGTTGTGACGTTTGGTAGTACCCAAAGTGTTCCTCCGGTAAACGGGAGTTGCATAATCTCATAGTCATAGGAACATGTATAAGTCACGAAGAAAGCAATAGCAACATACTAAACGATCGGGTGCTAAGCTAATGGAATGGGTCATGTCAATCAGATCATTCTACTAATGATGTGACCTCGTTAATCAAATAACAACTCATTGTTCATGGTTAGGAAACATAACCATTTTTTATTAACGAGCTAGTCAAGTAGAGGCATACTAGTGACACTTTGTTTGTCTATGTATTCACACATGTATTATGTTTCCGGTAAATACAATTCTAGCATGAATAATAAACATTTATCATGATTATAAGGAAATAAATAATAACTTTATTATTGCCTCTAGGGCATATTTCCTTCAGTCTCCCACTTGCACTAGAGTCAATAATCTAGTTCACATCGTCATGTGATTTAACACCAATATTCATATCTGTATATGATTAACACCCATAGTTCACATCATCATGTGACCAACACCCAAAGGGTTTACTAGAGTCAATAATCTAGTTCACATCGCTATGTGATTAACATCCAAAGAGTACTAAGGTGTGATCATGTTTTGCTCGTGAGAGAAGCTTAGTCAACGGGTCTGTCACATTCAGAGCCGTATGTATTTTGCAAATATTCTATGTCTACAATGCTCTGTACGGAGCTACTCTAGCTAATCGCTCCCACTTTCAATATGTATCCAGATTGAGTCTTAGAGTCATCTGAATTAGTGTAAAAGTTTGCACTGATGTAACTTTTACAACAAACTCTTTTATCACCTCCATAATCGAGAAACATCTCCTTAGTCCTTACTAAGGATATTCTTGACCAATGTCCAGTGATCTACTCCTAGATCACTATTGTACTCCCTTGCCAAATACAGAGCAAGGTATACTATAGGTCTGGTACAAAGCATAGCATACTTTATAGAACCTATGACTGAGGCATAGGGAATGACTTTTCATTCTCTTTCTATTTTCTGTTGTGGTTGGGATTTGAGTCTTACTCAATTTCATACCTTTGCAACACAGGCAAGAACTCTTTCTTTAACTGTTCCATTTTGAACTATTTCAAAATCTTGCCAAGGTATGTACTCATTGAAAATCTTATCAAGCGTCTTGATCTATCTCAATAGATCTTGATGCTCAATATATAAGTAGCTTTTTACTGAGGTCTTTTCTTTTTAAAGAACTCCTTTAAAACACTCCTTTATGCTTTGCAGAAAAAATTCTACATCATTTCTGATCAACAATATGTCACTCACATATACTAATCAGAAAGGCTGTAGTGCTCCCACTCACTTTATTGTAAATACAGGCTTCATCGTAAGTCCATATAAAACTATATGCTTTGATCAACTTATCAAAGTGTATATTCCAACTCCGAGATGCTTGCACCAGTCCATAGATGGATCGCTGGAGCTTGCACATTTTGTTAGCACCTTTAGGATTGACAAAACCTTCTGGTTGCATCATATACAACTCTTCTTTAATAAATCCATTAAGGAATGCAGTTTTGACATCCATTTGCCAGATTTCATAAAATGTGGCAATTGCTAACATGATTCAGATAGACTTAAGCATCGATACGAGTGAGAAAACCTCATCGTATTCAACACCTTGAACTTGTTGAAAAACTTTTGCAACAAGTCGAGCTTGGTAGATAGTAACACTACTATCAGTGTCCGTCTTCCTCTTGAAGATCCATTTATTTAACATGGCTTTGCTGATCATCGAGCAAGTCAATCAAAGTCCATACTTTGTTGTCATACATGGATCATATCTCAGATTTTATGGCCTCAAGCCATCTCGCGGAATCTAGGCTCATCATCGCTTCCTCATAGTTCGTAGGTTCATCATGGTCTAGTAACATGACTTCCAGAACATGATTACTACACCACTCTGGTGCAGATCTTACTCTGGAAGACCTACGAGGTTCTGTAGTAACCTGATCTGAAGTTTTATGATCAATATCATTAGCTTCCTCACTAATTGGTGTATTTGTCACAGGAACTGATTTCTGTGATGAACTACTTTCCAATAAGGGAGCAGGTACAGTTACCTCATCAAGTTCTACTTTCCTCCCACTCACTTCTTTCGAGAGAAACTCCTTCTCCAGAAAGGATCCATTTTTAGCAACGAATATCTTGCCTCCGGATCTGTGATAGAAGGTGTACCCAACAATTTCCTTTGGGTATTCTATGAAGACACACTTCTCCGATTTGGGTTCGAGCTTATCAGGATGAAACTTTTCCACATAAGCATCGCAGCCCCAAACTTTAAGAAACGACAACTTGGGTTTCTTGCTAAACCACAGTTCATATAGTGTCGTCTCAACGGATTTAGATGGTGCCCTTTTAACGTGAATGCAGCTGTCTCTAATGCATAACCTCAAAACGAAAATGGTAAATCAATAAGAGACATCATAGATCGCACCATATCCAATAAAGTGCGGTTACGATGTTCGGACACACCATAACATTGTGGTGTTCCAGGTGGCGTGAGCTATGAAACTATTCCACATTGTTTTAATTGAAGACCAAACTCGTAACACAAATATTCGTCTCCGTGATCAGATCGCAGAAACTTTATTTTTCTTGTTACGATGATTTTTCCACTTCACTCTGAAATTCTTTGAACCTTTCAACTATTTCAGACTTATGTTTCATCAAGTAGATATCCCCATATCTGCTCAAATCATCTTGTGAAGGTCAGAAAATAATGATACCTGTTGTAAGCCTTTCATCGGACCACATACATCGGTATGTATGATTTCCAACAAATCTGTTGCTTGCTTCATTGTTCCGGAGAACGGCGTTTTAGTCATCTTGCCCATAAGGCATGGTTCGCAAGCATCAAGTGATTCATAATCAAGTGATTCCAAAATCCCATCAGCATGGAGTTTCTTCATGCGCTTTACACCAATATGACCTAAACGGCAGTGCCATAAATAAGTTGCACTATCATTATTAACTTTACATCTTTTGGTTTCAATATTATGAATATGTGTATCACTAAGATCGAGATCCAATGAACTATTTTCATTGGGTGTGTAACCATATAAAGTTTTATTCATGTAAACAGAACAACAATTTATTCTTTTACTTAAATGAATAACCGTATTACAATAAACATGATCAAATCATATTCATGCTCACCAAATAACACTTATTTAGTTTCAACACTAATCCCGAAATTATAGGGAGTGTGCGATGATGATCATATCAATCTTGGAACCACTTCCAACACACATCGTCACTTCACCCTTAACTAGTCTCTGTTTATTCTGCAACTCCCTTTCGAGTTACTAATCTTAGCAACTGAACTAGTATCAAATACTTAGGGTTTGCTATAAACACTAGTAAAGTACACATCAATAACATGTATATCAAATATACTTATGTTCACTTTGCCATCCTTCTTATCCGCCAATCACTTGGGGTGATTCCGTTTCCAGTGACCAGTCCCTTTGCAGTAGAAGCACTTAGTCTCAGGCTTAGGACCAGACTTGGGCTTCTTCACTTGAGCAGCAACTTGCTTGCCGTTCTTCTTGAAGTTACCCTTCCTCCCTTTGCCCTTTTCTTGAAACTAGTGGTCTTATCAACCATCAACACTTGATGTTTTTCTTGATTTCTACCTTCATTGATTTCATCATCACGAAGAGCTTGGGAGTTGTTTCCGTTATCCCTTGCATATTATAGTTCATCACGAAGTTCTACTAACTTGGTGATGGTGACTAGAGAATTCTGTCAATCACTATCTTATCTGGAAGATTAACTCCCACTTGATTCAAGCGATTGTAGTACCCAGACAATCTGAGCACATGCTCACTAGTTGAGCGATTCTCCTCCATCTTTTAGCTATAGAACTTGTTGGAGACTTCATATCTCACAACTCGGGTATTTGCTTGAAATATTAACTTCAACTCCTGGAACATCTCATATGGTCCATGACGTTCAAAACGTCTTTGAAGTCCCGATTCTAAGCCGTTAAGCATGGTGCACTTAAACTATCAAGTAGTCATCATATTGAGCTGTTCATAACATTTGCATCTGCTCCTGCAATAGGTCTGTCACCTAGCGGTGCATCAAGGACATAATTCTTCTGTGCAGCAATGAGGATAATCCTCAGATCACGGATCCAATCCGCATCATTGCTACTAACATCTTTCAACACAATTTTCTCTAGGAACATATCAAAATAAACACAGGGAAGCAACAACGCGAGCTATTGATCTATAATTTGCAAAATACTACCAGGACTAAGTTCATGATAAATTTAAGTTCAATTAATCATATTACTTAAGAACTCCCACTTAGACAAACATCCCTCTAATCCTCTAAGTGATCACGTGATCCAAATCAACTAAACCATGTCCGATCATCACGTCAGATGGAGTAGTTTCAATGGTGAACATCACTATGTTGATCATATCTACTATATGATTCACGCTCGACCTTTCGGTCTCCGTGTTCCGAGGCCATATCTGTATATGCTAGGCTCGTCAAGTTTAACCTGAGTATTCTGCGTGCGCAACTGTTTTGCACCCGTTGTATTTGAACGTAGAGCCTATCACACCCGATCATCACGTGGTGTCTCAGCACGAAGAACTTTCGCAACGGTGCATACTCAGGGAGAACACTTCTTGATAATTTAGTGAGAGATCATCTTATAATGCTACCGTCAATCAAAGCAAGATAAGATGCATAAAAAGATAAACATCACATGCAATCAATATAAGTGATATGATATGGCCATCATCATCTTGTGCTTGTGATCTCCATCTCCGAAGCACCGTCATGATCACCATCGTCACCGGCGCGACACCTTGATCTCCATCGTAGCATCGTTGTCGTCTCGCTAATCTTATGCTTCCACGACTATCACTACCGTTTAGTAATAAAGTAAAGCATTACATCACGATTGCATTGCATACAATAAAGCGACAACCATATGGCTCCTGCCAGTTGCCGATAACTTGGTTACAAAACATGATCATCTCATACAATAAAATTCAGCATCATGCCTTGACCATATCACATCACAACATGCCCTGCAAAAACAAGTTAGACGTCCTCTACTTTGTTGTTGCATGTTTTACGTGGCTGCTACGGGCTTAAGTAAGAACCAATCTCACCTACGCATCAAAACCACAACGATAGTTTGTCAAATAGACTCCGTTTTAACCTTCGCAAGGACCGGGCGTAGCCATACTTGGTTCAACTAAAGTTGGAGAGACAGTCGCCCGCAAGCCATCTCTGTGCAAAGCACGTCGAGGGAACCGGTCTCGCGTAAGCGTACGCGTAAGGTTGGTCCGGGTCGTCTCGTCCAACAATACCGCCGAACCAAAGTATGACATGCTGGTAGGCAGTATGACTTGTATCGTCCACAACTCACTTGTGTTCTACTCCTGCATATAACATCAACATAAATAACCTAGGCTCGGATGCCACTGTTGGGTTTCGTAGTAATTTCAAAAAATTTCCTACGCACACGCAAGATCATGTGATGCATAGCAACGAGAGGGGAGAGTGTTGTCTACATACCCTTGTAGACCGTAAGCGGAAGCGTTAGCACAACGCGGTTGATGTAGTCGTACGTCTTCACGGCCCGACCGATCAAGCACCGAAACTACGGCACCTCCGAGTTCTAGCACACGTTCAGCTCGATGACGTCCCTCGAACTCCGATCCAGCCGAGTGTCGAGGGAGAGTTCCGTCAGCACGACGGTGTGGTGACGATCTTGATGTTCTACCGTCGCAGGGCTTCGCCTAAGCACCGCTACGATATTATCGAGGTGGACTATGGTGGAGGGGAGCACCGCACACGGCTAAGAGATCCAAGGGATCAATTGTTGTGTCTTTGGTGCTAGCCCTGCCCCTCTATTTATATGTTGAGCCCCGGGGTCGAAACTTGGAGCAAAAGCCTCCTCAAAGTCGGTTTTTCCCGAAAGGCAAGAGTCCCACTCGGACTCCAGGACCAAACGCCACAATCCTTGGCGTCTGGCCCAGACGCCATGGGCCTCGGCGTCTGGCCCAGGGCCAGACGCCAGGGTCTCCGGCGTTTGGCCCCCTGGACTCCGCAAAACTCCTTTTGCACCGATCTAAAGCCTCATGGGCTTGACCCCTTGGCCTAACCATATCATCCAATATATGAATCTTTACGTCTCGACCATTTCGAGACTCCTCGTCATGTCCCCAATCTCATCTGGGACTCCGAACTCCTTCGGTACATCAAAACATGTAAACTCATAATATAACTGTCATCGTAACCTTAAGCGTGCGGACCCTACGGGTTCGAGAACAATGTAGACATGACCGAGACACGTCTCCGGTCAATAACCAATAGCGGGACCTGGATGCCCATATTGGCTCCTACATATTCTACGAAGATCTTTATCGGTCAGACCGCATAACAACATACGTTGTTCCCTTTGTCATCGGTATGTTACTTGCCCGAGATTCGATCGTCGGTATCCAATACCTAGTTCAATCTCGTTACTGGCAAGTCTCTTTACTCGTTCCGTAATACATCATATCACAACTAACATATTAGTTGCAGTGCTTGCAAGGCTTATGTGATGTGCATTACCGAGAGGGCCCAGAGATACCTCTCCGACAATCGGAGTGACAAATCCTAATCTCGAAATACGCCAACCCAACATCGACCATTGGAGACACCTGTAGTACTCCTTTATAATCACCCAGTTACGTTGTGACGTTTGGTAGTACCCAAAGTGTTCCTCCGGTAAACGGGAGTTGCATAATCTCATAGTCATAGGAACATGTATAAGTCACGAAGAAAGCAATAGCAACATACTAAACGATCGGGTGCTAAGCTAATGGAATGGGTCATGTCAATCAGATCATTCTACTAATGATGTGACCTCGTTAATCAAATAACAACTCATTGTTCATGGTTAGGAAACATAACCATTTTTTATTAACGAGCTAGTCAAGTAGAGGCATACTAGTGACACTTTGTTTGTCTATGTATTCACACATGTATTATGTTTCCGGTAAATACAATTCTAGCATGAATAATAAACATTTATCATGATTATAAGGAAATAAATAATAACTTTATTATTGCCTCTAGGGCATATTTCCTTCAAGGGGGACGGCGTCCTTCGATCCTTCAACACTCATCTCCTCCGCCTCGACTTCTTTCTTCCCTTCATCATGGCGAGAGGGCATGCTGGTGCTCCGATGGCGGCGACGAGGGCCTCCGCTCGACAGCGTGCCCTTCCTTCCCAAGAGCTCATGGCGGCGGAGCCAGATGCGAGAGGAAGAGGGAGGGGCGAGGCCGAGGCCGTCGTCTGCGGCCCCTCCTCCAATGGAGGGCCATGTCGGAGACCAGCCCCGCGAGTTCTACGTCAGGCTGCGCGGGCCAGTTCACGGCCGTCTTCATCTCCCCACTCCATTTGCTCGGGATATGGGCCTCAGGCTCTGAGGCTGCATATGAGGGGCTGCGGGAATGGCAGCATGCGGGTCGATGTCAACTTCCCAGCCCCTCATGTTATGTATCTCCGCCGTGGATGAAAGACCTTAGCCCGTGCCCATAGCCAGTCGGAGGAGTTCGTCCTCCAATTCAAATTGATGGAGGACGGCCTACTCTCTGCCAAGGTCTTCGGGCTCTTGGGAACTCGCTTAAGGTGTTGTGCGGAGAGCTCCTCTGACGGCGAACCCTCCTCCTCGGGCGGGAGTGACGAGGAGAACAGCGACAGCAACGATGAGGGCGTCAAGTGATACGTCTCCAACGTATCTATAATTTTTGATTGTTCCATGCTATTATATATTCTGTTTTGGATGTTAATGGGCTTTATTTTACACTTTATATTATTTTAGGGACTAACCTATTAACCGGAGGCCCAACCCAAATTGTTGTTTTTTTGCCTATTTCAGTGTTTCGTAGAAAAGGAATATCAAACGGAGTCCAAACGGAAGGAAAACTTCGGGAACGTGATTTTCGGAACAAACATGATCCAAAGGACTTGGAGTGGGCGTCAAGCAATCAACGAGGCGGCCACGAGGCAGGGGGCGCACCCACCCTCCTCGGCGCACCCTCCACCCTCGTGGGCCCCTCGTTGCTCTAGCGACCTACTTCTTCCTCCTATATATATATATCTACGTACCCCGCAAACATCCAGGAGCACCACGAAAACCTAATTCCACCGCCGCAACCTTCTATACCCAAGAGATCCCATCTTGGGGCCTTTTCCAGAGCTCCGCCGGAGGGGGCATTGATCATGGAGGGCCTCTACATCAACTCCATGGCCCCTCCGATGATGTGTGAGTAGTTTACCTCAGACCTTCGGGTCCATAGCTAGTAGCTAGATGACTTATTCTCTCTCTTTGGATCTCAATACAAAGTTCTCCTGGATTCTCTGGGAGATCTATTCGATGTAATCTTCTTTTGCGGTGTGTTTTTCGAGATCCGATGAATTGTGGGTTTATGATCAAGTTTATCTATGAACAATATTTGAATCTTCTCTGAATTCTTTTATGTATGATTGGTTTATCGTTGCAAGTATCTTCGAATTATCAGTTTGGTTTGGCCTACTAGATTGATCTTTCTTGCAATGGGAGAAGTGCTTAGCTTTGGGTTCAATCTTGCGCTGCTCGATCCTAGTGACAGAAAGGGAAACGACATGTATTGTATTGTTGCCATTGAGGATAAAAAGATGGGTTTTATATCATATTGCATGAGTTTATCCCTCTACATCATGTCATCTTGCTTAAGGCGTTACTATGTTCTTATGAACTTAATACTCTAGATGCATGCTGGATAGCGGTCGATGTGTGGAGTAATAGTAGTAGATGCAGGCAGGAGTCGGTCTACTTGTCACGGACGTGATGCCTATATACATGATCATGCCTAGATATTCTCATAATTATTCGCTTTTCTATCAATTGCTCGACAGTAATTTGTTCACCCACCGTAATGCTTATGCTATCTTGAGAGAAGCCACTAGTGAAACCTATGGTCCCCGAGTCTATTTTACATCATAAAAGTTCCCATCTATTTTATTTTGCAATCTTTACTTTCAATCTATATCATAAAAATACCAAAAATATTTATCTTATTATTATCATCTCTATCAGATATCACTCTTGCAAGTGGCCATGAAGGGATTGACAACCCCTTTATCGCGTTGGTTGCGAGGTTCTTATTTGTTTGTGTAGGTACAAGGTGACTCGCGCGTGGTCTCCTACTGGATTGATACCTTGGTTCTCAAAAACTGAGGGAAATACTTACGCTACTTTACTGCATCACCCTTTCCTCTTCAAGGGAAAACCAATGCAGTGCTCAAGAGGTAGAATCAAGCGGGAGGATGTCGACTCTGACTGACCGCGATGTCCCCCTCCCTCGGCCCCGCGCCCTGCCGAGGGTCTTCCTCGTCAAGCTCTCCATCGGCGTGCTCCCCGCCACTCCCTTTTTGCCTTCATCTGCCGCACCTGGGAGGAAAGGGGCAAGAACGGAGATCACAGGGAACCTATCTTTCTTTTTAAATTGTAGGCACTTGCCAAATCTTAATTTCTATATAATGTAATCTCTTGAGCCCATGCTTGTATCTTGTAACCTTTGTACTTGCATCAGCATATTAATGAAAAAGTTTAGTCCTGCCGGTAACTCGTGCACGTGTATGTTCGTGCGGAGGCGAAATGCTTCCTTAGTGTAAATAAACGAGTCCTTCTGGCAAGCCACCTTACCGGCGCCCCTTGCGCCTGCCGGAGAATCACATCTGCCGGGTTATAGACAAAGGGCCTAGCCCCCCGTCCACCTCTTTTTGACAAGGGTCACCACGACCATTCTGACTGAAGCAACGTTCGAGTCGGAAATGGGAGCTCCCGAGTCCTTAAAGATGAGTGGCGAGGTTTTCTAATGCACAAGTCATAGGTTACGAATACGAATGGGCAAGAGGTAAACTTTATCTGTTTGGTTTGCCGGGGATCGCCATGCCGGGCGGTCTTCTCAACTTCTTGCCGGAGCCGGGTCCTTGGCGGGATCGTGCGTCTTCGCCATGACTAGAAAGAAGTGAGGACAAAAGCACGGAACCTCGGTGGTTCACTAACATTTACTGGAATCAAAAAGCAGTACACTGCCCTGGACAAGCATGCATATACATATATACATAAACATGAAATCGTCAGGAAACTATACATACTAAGGGATTCCTTTTCCCTGACTGCACATAGGGTCTACGCCTGGCTCCGTACATAGGGTTACATGCCTTGGCGGCAAGGCTAGTATGAAACGGGGGTTGCCGAGGCTCCCGGCAACCGCGCCTTAGGGGTAAAACTTGCGAAGATGTTCAATATTCCAGGAGTTGCTCACCGGAATGCCATCTTCGGTCTCCAGGCGGACTGCGCCAGGCCTAGTGATTCGTATTACCCGATAAGGGCATTCCCACTTCGGCATCAACTTGTTTGGATTCTTGGGGGATTGGATCCACCGAAGAACAAGGTCGCCTTCCTCAAGGCTTCAGGCGTGAACCTTGCGGCTATGATAGTGGCGCAAGGCTTGCTGATATTGAGCGGCTCGCACAGCATCCTGAAGACGATCTTCCTCAAGGAGCGTCGCATCATCTTGGCGCAACTTCTCTTGCTCAAGCTCATCATAATCGAGCACTCGAGGTGACCCGTATATGAGTTCAGTGGGGAGAACTGCTTCTGCCCGTATACCAGGGCAAAGGGTGTCTGGCCAGTGGCTTGATTTGGTGTTGTCCTGATTGACCAAAGAACTGTTGGCAACTCATCAATCCAGCACCTTCCGCACTTGTGTACCTTGTCAAAAATCCTGGTCTTGAGGCCCCGCAGCACTTCCGCATTCGCCCTCTCAACCTGGTCGTTACTTCTGGGATGGGCAACAGAAGCAAAACAGACCTTGCTGCCGAGGTCCTGAATGTACTGCATGAAGGTGCGGCTCGTGAACTGCGTGCCGTTGTCGGTGACGACTCTATTCGGCACACCGAAACGACGGACTAGTCCCTTGAAGAACTTGACGACGAACTGTGATGTTACCTTTCTCATTGGCTCCACTTCCGGCCACTTCGTGAACTTGTCGATCGCGACGTACAAGTACTCAAAGCCCCCGACAGCACGGGGGAAGGGGCCTAGTATGTCGAGCCCCCAAACCAAAAATGGCCAGGAAAGAGGGATTGTCTAAAGATCTTGGGCGGGTTGATGAATCTTCTTTGAATGGAACTAGCACGCTTCACACTTGGTTACTAGTGCAGTTGCATCCTGGAGGGCGGTGGGCCAGAAGAAACCTTGCCAGAACACTTTGCCGGCAAGAGCCCTTGACCCTATGTGGGAGCCACACATGCCTCCATGTATTTCTGCCAACAACCTTAGTCCGTCCACCCGAGGAATGCACTTCAATTTCACACTGTTCGGTCTTCTTCTATAGAGGGCATCATCCACAAACTGGTACATGCTGGACCGACGGCTAGTTTCTTTGCTTCTTCCTGCTCCTCGGGGAGCTCTCCTGTTTGAAGGGAACGGACGGTGGGTTGCGCCCATGCCGGAGCCTGGGGATCGACGCCAAGGACTAAAGGCTCATCTTCGGCCGTAAGGGCTGCTGCTTCTATGGCCAGGGTGTGAGGCCCTGCCGAGGGTTGCTGCCCTCCGGCAAGCTTGGGACTCCCGGCAACGTCCTTGCCGGTGGCTCTTGGGAGCTCAGCAAGAAAGTGTTTGCCGGGGCTCGCCTTCCTTCATTTGTTCTGTCCTGCTGATGGTTCAACGGATGGGTGAGTTAACTGAAGCACAAAGGTACCTGGTTCAACAGGCAACTTGAGGGCAGCATGCTTTGACAGGTCATCAGCAATGCCATTCTCTGCTCGGGGAACATGCTCTGCTTGCAATCCGTCAAAGCGCTCTTCCAACTTCCTCACTTCATCCACATAGGCATCCATCAACGGTCTTTGGTAGTCCTTGTTTACTTGCTTGACGATGAGTTGCGAATCACCTCTGACGGTGAGCTTTCTGATTCCAAGGTCTGCCGCGATCCTGAGACCGGCCAACAACCCCTCATACTCCGCCATGTTGTTCGTTGATTTTTCCCGGGGAAAGTGCATCTGGATTACGTACTTGAGGCGCTCTCCGGTGGGCGCAATGAGCAATACGCCGGCACCAGCACCTTGGAGTGAGAAAGCTCCATCAAAGTACATAATCCACTCACTGCTCGTCTCCTTGCCGGGGAGGGTGGTTTCTTGAATCTCCTCGTCGAGCGTGCGGTCCATTCTTCTATGAACTCCGCCAGGGCTCGGCTCTTGATTGTGGAAGTACTTTCAAACTTGAGGCCAAAGCTCGACAGCTCCAATGCCCACTCCACAATCCTCCCAGTCGCATCTGGGTTGTGAAAGATTCGTTGCAACAGGAGGCGCGTGACGACGGTGATCTCATGTGCTTGGAAATAGTGGCGCAGCTTTCTCGAGGCCATGAGGAGGCTGAAAAGTAGGTTCTTCATACCATAATATCTTGACCTAGCCCCCTGCAAGAGGGAACTGACAAAATAGACTAGGTGCTGCACCATATTCTTCTTCTGTCCTACTTTGCTCATCTACTCAGACCCCACCTTGCCGGGATCGGGTCTCGCCGGTGGTTCTGTCTTGCCGTTGTCAGACCCTGCCGAGGATGGCACCGGCCCGCCACTCGATGGCTCCGTTGCTACTGCTGCCTCTTCCTCAAGTTCCCTCTGCGCCACCAGCGCGGCACTGACCACTTGATTCGTTGCTGCCAAGTTTAGCAGCAACGGCTCTTGCGGTTTGGGCGCGACTAGTATCGGCGTGGAGGAGAGATACCTCTTCAAATTTTGTAGTGTAGCCTCTACCTCCGGAGTCCACTTTACTGGACCCGCCTTTTTCAAAACTTTGAAAAAGGGGAGGGCGCGCTCGGCAGATTTGGAGATAAATCTACTCAGGGCGGCAACGCAGCTGGCGAGCCTACGGACGTGTTTGAACCGCTTTGGTGCTTCAATCTGCTCGATCGCCTTGATCTTGTCGGGATTTGCTTCAATTCCGCACTGAGACACAAAGAACCCAAGAAGTTTGCCAGACGGGACACCGAACACGCACTTCTCTGGGTTGAGCTTGAGGTTGATCTTACGCAGATTTGCAAATGTTTCTTCTAGGTCTTGTATAAGCATGGCCCTGTCCTTGGTTTTGACCACTATATCATCCATATAGGCTTCCATATTTCTATGTAGCTGGGGCTTAAAACCAATTTGGACCGCTCGGGCAAACGTCGAACCGGTGCTCTTCAACCCGAAAGGCATCCGTACAAAACGGTACGTACCACATGGGGTAATGAACGCGGTCTTCTCTTCGTCTCCTTTCACCATGAAGATCTGGTGGTATCCTGAATAGGCATCGAGGAATGACAGCAGGTCACAGCCGACAATGGAGTCTACAATCTGGTCGATGCATGGCAGGGGGAAAGGATCCTTTGGACAAGCTTTATTGATATCTGTGTAGTCAATACACAGCCTCCACTTCCCATTTGCCTTACGCACCACCACCGGATTGGCCAACCACGTGGGGTGGAGTACTCCTCTAACCAGGCCTGCCGCCTCCAACTTTCTGATCTCTTCTATGATGAACTCTTGTCGCTCCAAAGCTTGCTTCCTGACCTTTTGCTTGACGGGCCGCGCATGAGGACAGACAGCAAGATGGTGCTCAATCACCTCCCTGGGAACGCCGAGGATGTCGGATGCTTGCCATGCAAACACATCGACATTCGCCCGCAGGAAGGCGACGAGTGCGCTTTCCTATTTGCTGTCAAGGGTGGAGCTTATGGTGAAAGCCCTGCCCGTGTCATCCTCCTTGACGAACACCTTCTTGGTTTCTGGTGGTGTAGCCTTGGACTTCTTGCTCTTGCCGATGGAGCTCTCTGGCACGTCCTCAACGGGAGCACAGCACTCCGAAGAGGTGCGCTTGCCGGAGTGGGTGCAAGAGGTCTCGCCGGAAGACGTCTTGTCGGAAGGGTTCTTGCCGGCCTTCTTCTTCCCTGGAGCTTCAGCGGCAGGGGCAAGTGTCTTCGCGGCAGTTGCTGCAACTGCCTCTCGGTAAAGTTGATCGGCGCAGATGAGCGCATCTTTCTTATCGGAGGGGACGGTGATGATTGTCAGTGGCCCTGGCATCTTTAAAGTGTTGTAGGCGTAGTGGGCCGCCGCCATGAACTTGGCCAGTGCTGGGCGCCCAAGGATCCCATTGTATGGCAAGGGGATCTCGGCGACATCGAAGACGATCTTCTATGTCCTATAGTTCAGCTCGCCTCCAAATGTAATGGGCGGCATGATTTTACCTTTAGGCTGGCTCCTTCCCGGGTTGACCCCTTGAAACGTGCCCGTCTCTTCGAGGTCTCCATCAGGAATCTGCAGCTTCTTGATCACAGCGGGTGAGATCAAGTTCAGACCGGCCCCACCGTCAACCAGCACTTTCGTCACCTTGAGGTTGCGTATTGTTGGCGAGACCAACAACGGCAAACACCCGACCGCAGTTGTGCGATTAGGGTGATCCTCGGTGTCAAAAACGATGGGCGTGCGGGACCACTTCAGGGGCTTCTAGGCATCGAACGACGGCTCTGCCGCAGTGACCTCACGCGCCCACTGCTTCAGCTGGCGGTGTGAGGTGTGCAGCGAGGCGCCACCGTTGACACACATGGCCTCTGTAGCCTTCTGGAACTCGTGCTCGCCGAACTCGTCATCTTCATCGTGATTGTCATCTTCCTCTTTCTTGTCGCGGCCCCAAGCGGGCCTCTCTTGTTGGTTATCTTTGCCGCGGTGACCCCCTTGGCCGCCACGCTTCTTACTGGATCCCTCAGCACCATCCTGGCCCTTCTCCTTGTCTCGCCTTTCATATTCAGCCTTCTGCTTCTCGGCAAGCAGCTCAACTTGTCGGCAGTTCTGGAGGTCATGGCCCTTGGTGTGGTGGATCTTGTAGTACTGCTTGTCGGAGCCTGTTGGCTTGCCGGCGGCCGCCAGGGCCAAGCAGGTGGCACACCCCGCAACCTCCTTGTCGGGGTCTTCAGCCTTGGCCTTTTTGGCGGCGCCGAGCTCGCCGGATCCCTCAATAGCAAGCACAGTCTTGCCCTTGCGCTTCCTATTGCGGCGCCAACCCTTCTTTGCCGGGGCGGCGGTGTCTTCGTCTGTGGAGTCGGTTTCTGCACCGGTGTCCTCACCGGGGTACTTCCTCCCCTCTTCAGCTCGAGCACATCTATCGGCTAGAACATAAAGTTTGGCCACATCCTTGACCTTGTTCATCATCAACTCTTCACGCATCTTGTGGTTGCGCACATTCTGATGGAATGCGCTGATAACTGCGGTGAGATGAACATCTAGGATGTTGTATTGCACTCGGTTGAACCTCTGTATGTACTTGCGCAGGTTTTCTCCTTCTTTCTGGGGGATGAGGTGCAAATCGCTTGCTTGGCCATGAGCTTGGTGGCCTCCAGTGAAGGCGCCAACAAACTCATGACACAAATCCGACCAAGAAGAAATGGAATCCACTGGCAAGTGCATCAACCACGACACGACGTTGGGTTTGAGTGCCAGCGGGAAGTAATTGGCAAGCACCTTGTCGTCGTGGGCTCCAGCAGCTTGCATCCCGATGGTGTAGATGCCGAGGAACTCCGACGGGTGGGTCTTGCCATTGTACTTCTCGCCAACATCGGGCTTGAACGTGCGGTGGGAGGGCCACTGGAACTGCCGCAACTTGAAGTCTACTACACAACCTTCTTCTTGTAGACGTTGTTGGGCCTCCAAGTGCAGTGGTTTGTAGGACAGTAGCAAATTTCCCTCAAGTGGATGACCTAAGGTTTATCAATCCGTGGGAGGCGTAGGATGAAGATGGTCTCTCTCAAGCAACCCTGCAACCAAATAACAAAGAGTCTCTTGTGTCCCCAACACACCCAATACAATGATAAATTGTATAGGTGCACTAGTTCAGCGAATAGATGGTGATACAAGTGGTATATGGATAGTAGATATAGGTTTTTTTGTAATCTGAAAATATAAAAACAGCAAGGTAACTAATGATAAAAGTGAGCGTAAACGGTATTGCAATGATAGGAAACAAGGCCTAGGGTTCATACTTTCACTAGTGCAAGTTCCCTCAACAATAATAACATAATTGGATCATCTAACTATCCCTCAACATGCAACAAAGAGTCACTCCAAAGTCACTAATAGCAGAGAACAAACGAAGAGATTATGGTAGGGTACGAAACCACCTCAAAGTTATTCTTTCCAATCAATCCATTGGGCTATTCCTATAAGTGTCACAAACAGCCCTAGAGTTCGTACTAGAATAACACCTTAAGACACAAATCAACCAAAACCCTAATGTCACCTAGATACTCCAATGTCACCTCCAGTATCCGTGGGTATGATTATACGATATGCATCACACAATCTCAGATTCATCTATTCAAACCAACACAAAGTACTTCAAAGAGTGCCCCAAAGTTTCTACCAGAGAATCATGACGAAAACGTGTGCCAACCCCTATGCATAGGTTCATGGGCGGAACCCGCAAGTTGATCACCAAAACATACATCAAGTGAATCATGTGATATCCCATTGTCACCACAGATACGCACGGCAAGACATACATCAAGTGTTCTCAAATCTTTAAAGACTCAATCCGATAAGATAACTTCAAAGGGGAAACTCAATCCATTACAAGAGAGTAGAGGGGGAGAAACATCATAAAATCCAACTATAATAGCAAAGCTCGCGATACATCAAGATCGCATCACCTCAAGAACACGAGAGAGAGAGAGAGAGAGAGGTCAAACACATAGCTACTGGTACATACCCTCAGCCCCGAGGGAGAACTACTCCCTCCTCATCATGGAGAGCACCGGGATGATGAAGATAGCCGCCGGAGAGGGATTCCCCTCTCCGGCAGGGTGTCGGAACGAGTCTAGATTGGTTTTCGGTGGCTACGGAGGCTTATGGCGGCGGAACTCCCGATCTCTTGTGCTCCCCGATCGTTTTAGGGTATATGGAGATATATAGGAGGAAGAAGTACGTCGGGGGAGCCACGAGGGGCCCACGAGGGTGGAGGGCGCGCCCAGGGGGGTGGGCGCACCCCCTACCTCGTGGCTTCCTCGAAGCTTCCTTGACGTGGACTCCAAGTCTCCCGGGTTGCTTTCCTTCCAAAAATAACTTCTCCAGAAGGTTTCATTCCGTTTCGACTCCATTGATATTCCTTTTCTTCGAAACACTGAAACAAAGAAAAAAACATGAACTGGCACTGGGCTCTGGGTCAATAGGTTAGTCCCAAAAATAATGTAAAAGTGGATAATAAAGCCCAATAATGTCCAAAACAAAAGATAATATAGCATGGAGCAATCAAAAATTATAGATACGTTGGAGATGTATCAGCATCCCCAAGCTTAATTCCTGCTCGTCCTCAAGTAGGTAAATGATAAAAACAGAATTTTTGATGTGGAGTGCTACTTGGCATAATTTCAATGTAATTCTTCTTAACTGTGGTATGAATATTCGGATCCAAAAGATTCAAGATAAAAGTTCATATTGACATAAAAATAATAATACTTCAAGCATACTAACTAAGCAATTGTGTCCTCTCAAAATAACATGGCCAAAGAGAGTTATGCCTACAAAATCATATAGTCTGGCTATGCTCCATCTTCACCACACAACATATTCCAATCATGCACAACCCCGATGACAAGCCAAGCAATTGTTTCATACTTTTGGTGTTCTCAAACTTTTTCAATCTTCACGCAATACATGAGCGTGAGACATGGACATAGCACTATAGGTGGAATAGAATGATGGTTGTAGAGAAGAAAAAAAGGATAAGATAGTCTCACATCAACTAGGCGTATCAACGGGCTATGGAGATGCCCATTAATAGATATCAATGTGAGTGAGGAGGGATTGCCATGCAACGGATGCACTAGAGCTATAAGTGTATGAAAGCTCAATAAAAGAAACTA
Organism: Triticum dicoccoides; assembly: GCF_002162155.2. Lineage (NCBI taxonomy): Eukaryota > Viridiplantae > Streptophyta > Magnoliopsida > Poales > Poaceae > Triticum > Triticum dicoccoides. The sequence continues at coordinate 160,825,466 of NC_041390.1, read as the reverse complement.
GTGGATGTGCATCCAACTTGCTTGCTCACGAAGACCTAGGGCATTTTGAGGAAGCCCATTATTGGAATATACAAGCCAAGTTCTATAATGAAAGAATCCCACTAGTATATGAAAGTGACAACATAGGAGACTCTCTATCATGAAGATCATGGTGCTACTTTGAAGCACAAGTGTGGTAAAAGGATAGTAGCATTACCCCTTCTCTCTTTTTCTCTCATTTTTTTATTATTATTTTTATTTGGGCCTTCTCTTTTTTATGGCCTCTTTTTTTATTTGGGCTTCTTTGGCCTCTTTTTTTCGTCCGGAGTCTCATCTCGACTTATGAGGGAATCATAGTCTCCATCATCCTTTCCTCACTGGGACAATGCTCTAATAATGGTGATCATCACACTTTTATTTACTTACAACTCAAGAATTACAACTCGATACTTAGAACAAAATATGACTCTATATGAATGCCTCCGGCGGTGTACTGGGATGTGCAATGACTCAAGAGTGACATGTATGGAAGAATTATGAACGGGGGCTTTGCCACAAATACGATGTCAACTACATGATCATGCAAAGCAGTATGACAATGATGAGCGTGTCATAATAAGCGGAACGGTGGAAAGTTGCATCGCAATATATCTCGGATTGGCTATGGAAACGCCATAATAGGTAGGTATGGTGGCTGTTTTGAGGAAAGTATATGGTGGGTTTAAGGTACCGGCGAAAGTTGCGCGGTACTAGAGAGGCTAGAAATGCTGGAAGGGTGAGAGTGCGTATAATCCATGGACTCAACATTAGTCATAAAGAACTCACATACTTATTGCAAAAATCTATTAGTTATCGAAACAAAGTACTACACGCATGCTCCTAGGGGGATAGATTGGTAGGAAAAGACCATCGCTCGTCCCCGACCGCCACTCATAAGGAAGACAATCAATAAATAAATCATGCTCCGACTTCGTCACATAACGGTTCACCATACGTGCATGCTACATGAATCACAAACTTCAACACAAGTATTTCTCAAATTAAAAACTACTCAACTAGCACGACTCTAATATCACCATCTCCATATCTCAAAACAATTATCAAGTATCAAACTTCTCTTAGTATTCAATGCACTCTATATGAAAGTTTTTATTATATCCCTCTTGGATCCCCATCATATTAGGACTAGTTTTGCAACCAAAGAAAACTACCATGTTGTTCTAAAGACTCTCAAAATAATATAAGTGAAGCACGAGAGTTCATCTATTTCTTCAAAATAAAACCACCACCGTGCTCTAAAAAGATATAAGTGAAGCACTAAAGCAAATGACAAACTACTCCGAAAGATATAAGTGAAGATCAATGAGTAGTCGAATAATTATGCAACTATATGAAGACTCTCTAACATTTAATAATTTCAGATATTGGTATTTTATTCAAGCAGCAAGAAAAACTAAATAAAATAAAATGACACTCCAAGCAAAACACATATCATGTGGTAAATAAAAATATAGCTTCAAGTAAAGTTACCGATGAACGAAGACGAAAGAGGGCGTGCCTTCCGGGGCATCCCCAAGCTTAGGATTTTGGTTGTACTTGAATATTACCTTGGGGTTCCTTGGGAATCCCCAAGCTTAGGCTCTTGCCACTCCTTATTCAATAGTCCATCGAATTTTTACCCAAAACTTGAAAACTTCACAACACAAAACTTAACAGAAAACTCGTAAGCTCCTTTAGTATAAGAAAGCAAATCACCATCATAAGGTAGTGTAATGAACTCATTCTAAATTCATATTGATGTAATATCTACTGTATTCCAACTTCTCTATGATTCATACCCTCCGATACTACTCATAGATTCATCAAAATAAGCAAACAACACGATGAAAACAGAATCTGTCAAAAACAGAACAGTCTGTAGTAATCTGTAGGTTTCGACCACTTCTTGAACTCATAAAATTATCAAATAAATTGGTGTACCTGAGTAATTTTTCTATTAATCATCTTCAAAAATAATTAACTAAATAGCACTCTCCAATAAAAAATGGCAGCAGTTATCGTGAGCGCTAAAGTTTCTGTTTTTTTAAAGCATGATCATAAAGACTTCACCCAAGTCTTCCCAAAGGTTCTTCTTGGCACAAACACTAATTAAAACATAAAACCACATCTAAACAGAGGCTAGATGAATCATTTATTACTAAACAGGAGCAAAAAGCAAGGAACAAAAATAAAGTTGGGTTGCCTCCCAACAAGCGCTATCGTTTAACGCCCCTAGCTAGGCATGATGATTTCAATGATGCTCATATAGTAGATAAGAATTGTAACATAAAGAGAGCATCATGAAGAATATGACTAGCACATTTAAGTCTAACCCTCTTCCTATGCATAGGGGTTTTATGAGCAAACAACTTATGGGAACAATAATCAACTAGCATAGGAAGGCAAAACAAGCATAAGTTCAAAACTTTAAGCAAATAGAGAGGAAACTTGATATTATTACAATTCCTACAAGCATATGTTCCTCCCTCATAGTAATTTTCAGTAGCATCATGAATGAATTCAAAAATATAACCAGCACCTAAAGCATTCTTTTCATGATCTACAAGCATATAATTTTTATTACTCTCCACATAAGCAAAATTCTTCTCATTCGGAATAGTGGGAGTATCATAAGAGACTCGAATACTATAAATTGTTTCCACATTAAAAGAGTAATGTTAAGAAAAGGTAATCATGACAAGTTTTATAAATATAATCACTACTTTTTATAGCATAAGTATCATCACAATAATCATCATAGGTAGGAGGCATGCTATCATCATTATAAATTTGCATATCAAAACTTGGGAGACTAAAAATATCATCTTCATTAAGCGTAGCATCCCCAAGCTTGGGACAAACATTAATTGCAGCAAATATATTCTCAAAAACATCATCTTCATCAAACATAGCATCCCCAAGCTTGGGCCTTTTCATATCATAAGCATAATCACTCTCATCATTAATAGTATGGATAGCACCAATAGTATAGCAATTATCATATTCTTCCAAGCAAGTGCCAAAAAGATTTTCAATATCATAAGAAGTATCATTATCTTTCACAATTATATTTTCATGAGGCACAATAGTAATAGGAGCAACATTATTTGGGGAGATATCTTTTTACCTCTCTTCCTTTTTCTTCTTCTTCTTCTTCACCACATCATGTGTGGGTTCAATCCTCTTTTGGAGCTCCTTATTAATGAGATTGGTTGAATAGGAGGCTCCTCCTCGTTACCTGATTCATCATAAGAAATAATAGGAGGGTATTGGGAAGTCTCTTCCCTTCCATTAGTATTCTCTTCATCTTCTATTTGTTTTCTTTTCTTTATGTAGTTGGCAATATAAGGATTTTCAATACAATTCACCGCACAATACATATAAATTTCCTCTAGATCAAAACCAAGAAGTTTATAACGGGCAAATTCTGGAAGATGCTTAGTTATACGTTTCATTACTTCGTAGCCCATAAGCAAACTAAGTTCATTATAATGTGCAAGGGAAATCAAGTCATCACAATTTTTGGACACAATTAGATCATGAAACAATTTGCATCGGATAGCTAAATGACCCTGTTCATTGCAAAGTCCACAAGTATGGCCAAGAAAATTTAAATCTTCAGCACAAACATCTAGCCTTTCTTGCAAAAAAATAGTTTCTAAGTGCTTATGCCTCTTGCAATATCTATCTTCCCTATTTGGTGTGTACTTGCAAACCCAATGCACTCCACAAAAATTGACATGTTTATAGGAGACATTCTCATCATAACTAGTGCAATCATCATTAGTACTGTGCATATTCAATGAGTTCATACTAACAACATTGAAATATTGCTCATCATTCAAAGATTTAGTGCCAAACATTTTAATGCATTCTTCTTCTAAGACTTTGGCACAATATTCCTTTCCATCATACTCACGAAAGATATTAAAAAGATGAAGCGTATGAGGCAAACTCAATTCCATTTTTTTGTAGTTTTCTTTTATAAACTAAACTAGTGATAAAACAAGAAACTAAAAGACTTGATTGCAAGATCTAAAGATATACCTTCAAGCACTCACCTCCCCGGCAACGGCGCCAGAAAAGAGCTTGATGTCTACTACACAACCTTCTTCTTGTAGACGTTGTTGGGCCTCCAAGTGCAGAGGTTTGTAGGACAGTAGCAAATTTCCCTCAAGTGGATGACCTAAGCTTTATCAATCCATAGGAGGCGTAGGATGAAGATGGTCTCTCTCAAGAAACCCTGCAACCAAATTACAAAGAGTCTCTTGTGTCCCCAACACACCCAATACAATGATAAATTGTATAGGTGCACTAGTTCGGCGAAGATATGGTGATACAAATGGTATATGGATAGTAGATATAGGTTTTTGTAATCTGAAAATATAAAAACAGCAAGGTAACTAATGATAAAAGTGAGTGTAAACGGTATTGCAATGATAGGAAACAAGGCCTAGGGTTCATACTTTCACTAGTGCAAGTTGTCTCAACAATAATAACATAATTGGATCATCTAACTATCCCTCAACATGCAACAAAGAGTCACTCCAAAGTCACTAATAGTGGAGAACAAACGAAGAGATTATGGTAGGGTACGAAACCATCTCAAAGTTATTCTTTCCAATCAATCCGTTGGGCTATTCCTATAAGTGTCACAAACAGCCCTAGAGTTCGTACTAGAATAACACCTTAAGACAAAAATCAACCAAAACCCTAATGTCACCTAGATACTCCAATGTCACCTCAAGTATCCGTGGGTATGATTATACGATATGCATCACACAATCTCAGATTCATCTATTCAAACCAACACAAAGTACTTCAAAGAGTGCCCCAAAGTTTCTACTGGAGAATCACGACGAAAACATGTGCCAACCCCTATGCATAGGTTCATGGGCGGAACCCGCAAGTTGATCACCAAAACATACATCAAGTGAATCACGTGATATCCCATTGTCACCACAGATACGCACGGCAAGACATACATCAAGTGTTCTTAAATCTTTAAAGACTCAATCCAATAAGATAACTTCAAAGGGGAAACTCAATCCATTACAAGAGAGTAGAGGGGGAGAAACATCATAAGATCCAACTATAATAGCAAAGCTCGCGATACATCAAGATCGTATCACGTCAAGAACACGAGAGATAGAGAGAGATCAAACACATAGCTACTGGTACATACCCTCAGCCCCGAGGGAGAACTACTCCCTCCTCGTCATGGAGAGCATCGAGATGATGAAGATAGCCGCCGGAGAGGGATTCCCCCTCCGGCAGGGTGCCGGAACGGGTCTAGATTGGTTTTCGATGGCTACGGAGGCTTCTGGCGGCGGAACTCCCGATCTATTGTGCTCCCTAATCATTTTAGGTCATATGGAGATATATAGGAGGAAGAAGTACGCTAGGGAGCCACGAGGGGCCCATGAGGGTGGAGGGCGCGCCCAGGGGGGTGGGCGCGCCCCCTACCTCGTGGCTTCCTCGAAGCTTCCTTGACGTGGACTCCAAGTCTCCCGGGTTGCTTTCCTTCCAAAAGTAACTTCTCCAGAAGGTTTCATTCCGTTTCGACTCCGTTTGATATTCCTTTTCTTCGAAACACTGAAACAAGGGAAAAAACAGGAACTGGCACTGGGCTCTTGGTCAATAGGTTAGTCCCAAAAATAATATAAAAGTGGATAATAAAGCCCAATAATGTCCAAAACAGAAGATAATATAGCATGGAGTGATCAAAAATTATAGATACGTTGGAGACGTATCACAGCTCTCGGGTAAAGGCTGGACAACCCACCTCGTAAGGCAGGTCGTTGGGGCCCCCCGCGCCGGGTGGTCCATAGTAGGCCCCGCACACCGATCTGATTGATGGCACATCTCCCGTCGTCGTTCGATGGTAGTTCGAGCGTCTTCCTAGGCCCGTTCCTGAAGGACTTGACGTTGATCGCGGCGGGTTCGTGGGTCAGACAATGCGGTGGAAATGTTGTCACCGACGTCGGGGCGACGGGCCGGTGGCTGTTGTCGCGGCCACGGGGGGGGGGGAGGGAGTGCACCGTGGTCGCAGCATCCCTAGTCCCCAAACCGCCGTCATGCACCGACTCGCCAGGACGCCGGTGCGAGGGTCCCGCTGGGAGCGGCTCGTCTTTGTTGGCGAAGCTGACAAGGCTTCGGATGGTGGCTTGCTACCTCTTGAGCATGCATTGGTTTTCCCTTGAAGAGGAAAGGGTGATGCAGCAAATCAGCGTAAGTATTTCCCTCAGTTTTTAAGAACCAAGGTATCAATCCAATAGGAGACCACGCGCGAGTCACCTCGTACCTACACAAACAAATAAGAACCACGCAACCAACACGATAAAGGGGTTGTCAATCCCTTCACGGCCACTTGCAAGAGTGAGATCTGATAGAGATAATTATAATAATATAAATATTTTTGGTATTTTTATGATATAGATTGAAAGTAAAGATTGGAAAATAAAATAGATTGGAAACTTGTATGATGGAGAATAGACTCGGGGGCCATAGGTTTCACTAGTGGCTTCTCTCAAGATAGCATAAGTATTACGGTGGGTGAACAAATTACTGTCGAGCAATTGATAGAAAAGCGAATAATTATGAGAATATCTAGGTATGATCATGTATATAGGCATCACGTCTGTGACAAGTAGACCGACTCCTGCCTGCATCTACTACTATTACTCCACACATCGACCGCTATCCAGCATGCATCTAGAGCATTAAGTTCATAAGAACAGAGTAACGCTTTAAGCAAGATGACATGATGTAGAGGGATAAAATCATGCAATATGATATAAACCCCATCTTTTTATCCCCGATGGCAACAATACAATACGTGTCGTTTCCCTTTCTGTCACTGGGATCGAGCACCGCAAGATTGAACCCAAAGCTAAGCACTTATCCCATTGCAAGAAAGATCTATCTAGTAGGCCAAACCAAACTGATAAATCGAAGAGACTTGCAAAGATAACCAATCATACATAAAAGAATTCAGAGAAGATTCAAATATTGTTCATAGATAAACTTGATCATAAACTCACAATTCATCGGATCTTGACAAACACACCGCAGAAGAGTTACATCGAATAGATCTCCAAGAGAATCGAGGGGAACTTTGTATTGAGATCCAAAGAGAGAGAAGAAGCCATCTAGCTACTAGCTATGGACCCGAAGGTCTGAGGTAAACTACTCACACATCATCGGAGGGGCCATGGAGTTGATGTAGAGGCCCTCCGTGATCAATGCCCCCTCCGACGGGGCTCCGAAAAAGGCCCCAAGATGGGATCTCTTGGGTACAGAAGGTTGCGGCGGTGGAATTAGGTTTTCGTGGTGCTCCTGGATGTTTACGGGGTACGTAGATATATATAGGAGGAAGAAGTAGGTCAGTGGAGCAACGAGGGGCCCACGAGGGTGGAGGGCGCTCCCCCTGCCTCGTGGCCGCCTCGTTGATTGCTTGAGGTCCACTCCAAGTCCCCTGGATCACGTTTGTTCCAAAAATCATGCTCCCGAAGGTTTCATTCTGTTTGGACTCCGTTTGATATTCCTTTTCTACGAAACACTGAAATAGGCAAAAAAACAACAATTTGGCTGGTCCTCCGGTTAATAGGTTAGTCCCAAAAATAATATAAAAGTGTAAAATAAAGCCCATTAACATCCAAAACAGGTAATATAATAGCATGGAGCAATCTAAACATTATAAATATGTTGGAGACATATCATGGCTCTCCACTCCCCGAGCTTCTCCATAGCGGGGGCAAGTCGAGGAGCAGCTGCACGCGCGCCAGCGCTTCTGCTGGCGTAGGCGGCGGCGAGATCTGCATAGACCGTGATGCGCTCCGACTTCTAACTGGGTTAGAAGGGGCTCTGTCACGGTCTCGCGGTCGCGCGCCGCCTGCACCAGCGTCTGAGCGCGCACGCCGACCTGGTTTGTCCTACGAGTGGCGCATAAGGCTCTTTCCACGGCGGTGCCCGGGGGCTCTGGCATCGCGGTGTTGCTCATCGCGCCTGGCCTGGGAAGAGCGCGGCGCGGGCGCCAGCTGGGGTGCCGTAGAGGCTGTTGCGTCGTCCGTGGGTAGCACCGGCCCACCCCCGAACCCAGCGGCGCGTGGCTCGTCGTCTCGGATTCGGACGATGCCGCTCGCCTGGCTTCGATCGCCAGAATGTCGTGGATGCTCGCGGGCCACGTGTCCGGCCCCATCCGTGGGCACCCGGCCGTCTGCTCACGCTGGTGCGGACGGGCCGGCCCCGGACGAGCCGATCACTGTGATCCCCTTTCTCTTGGGGGCCATGGTGATGATGAAGTCGGTGTGCTAACCTTCAAACCGGATTTTCACAGCTTGCGCCCCCTACCTGGCGCGCCAAAGATGTCGGGGAAACGACACCTATGGGATCACGAGAAATCCCTTTTTTCTACGGTTGGCGGGCGCGGGGTTGTGGAAAGAGCGGGATTGAGAGATTAACGCGGGGGGATTATCCAGGTTCGGACCGTAAGTGATGCGTAATACCCTACTCCTGCTGGTTTTTGTTTATCTGGTGTTCTTGGACTAGCTACAAGGCGTGCAGGGTACAAAAAATCCAAATCCTCTCTCAGTACGCCGCGGGCCTCCTTTTATAGTCAAAGGGGCTGCCACCATGGCACACAGGAGGTGGAAAGCTATACAGTAGTCGAGTCTATCTCCTGGAACCGTAGGACAAACGCATTTAATGCGCTGCCGACGTGCCCTTCTTGCTTTATCGGGGATGGCAAGGAAACTCGTCCCAACTGTCACCGCCTTGTTTGGCTTTGACGCGCGTCCGAACTAACGAGGCGTGTAGCGCCACGCTGGCTGGCTGTTGAGTTGGTGCGGCGGCAGAGTCTTCACGAAGATCTGCATGCCACCATGTAGGTGCTTGCCGAGTCGGCCTAGAGGCCGCACATCGCCACACAGGCGCCTGCCTAGCTGGTGGGCTGGCAGCTGCATGGGAACGGCGATGGAGTCTTGGCAGACATGGGCCTGGTTGTGGCCCCGCGGATGTTTACGGCAAGAGCCTTGCCATGGCATCGTGGTCGTCCCCGGCAAGGGTCTTGCCGGGGGTCTCGTGGGTATCCTTGGCGAGGATGTCGCCGAGGATCGTCATCTTCTGGTTATCATCTAGTCTTGTGTGCTTCTGGTCTCTACAAAGATCTGCATGCCACCATGGAGGCGCCTCCCGAGCCTCGGTTCCAAAGTGGTTGATGGTGTTGGAACTCTTGGGCTCTGTCTTGTGGCTTTGCTTCCTTCCTCTGCCCTGCTAGGTGTGGCCGCATGCGCAGCTCCAACTGCCCGCGCGCAAGTAAAAGGGTACAAAATAGGACCCTTTTGTGCACCGACAGTGTAGATTCCCGCCGCCTCCTTGAGGCGGTGAGATTAGGATTTCTCGTTATGTGACGAGATTTGGTGTCAGATGCTTTAAATCTATGCAAGGGTTCAACGACGACGACTGCGGCTCTAGAGCGCCGGACCTCAGAGGCACATTACGAAGACTTCCTGGCTTTCATCGACAAGGTCAAGCGGCTCCGGAAGGGGAGCGGCGACAGCAGCGCGTTAGTGATCGTTCGGTGGTTTCAGAATCTCGAAGTAAATTTTATTGCGTTTGAAATGCTTTGTTCTTTGATGAACTTTTATAATAGATTTGATCAATGTTTTTCAAATAAAAAGGAATTTAGTATCCTCGCGTTCTCCCCCTGGTCACCAACAAAGCCTGAGACTGGTGCTAATACTTTGAGCGCTTGTTCCGTTAACACTCCTTTCCCAGAGGGATTGGAGGGGATTGACAAGCCCTGACATGGATAACTCTACCATATACTGTATCTGTAACGGTAACGGTATGAAAAATATCGCTCTTTCTGCAACAGCAGAAGCGCCTAAATTCGAGTGAAATATACTTGCAACTTGACAATGTAATTTTGTCGCGCCTAAATGACAGTGAAATATACTTGCAACTGGACATTGTAATTTTGTGGCCCGTGCAGGTGTGCATCTATGCGAACCAACCTGTGGTTGAATGGTTAGAGGAACAGTGATATCCTCAGTCCATCAGGGTCAAATCCTGATGCTCGCATTATTTCTGAATTTATTTCAGGATTTCCAGCGATGCGCTTTTAGTAGGAGATGTTTCCATCGACGACGAGACGCCTACAGTGACTTTGTAAATCTCGAAATGATATGCCAACTCAGTCTCTCAGAGGTGCTCATAAGGGTAGAGTATGCGTGTGTGCATTCATAGGAGGTGACTGTATACGCGTATATATGAGCGCTCGCGTCAGTACTGTGTTAAAAAAAGATGTGCATCTATCTATGCAGAGGGAGGCCACCAGAGAAATAAAGCTCGTCTACTATCTAAGGAAAAAATGTTTAGTTTCTTTCTTTTTTTAAGGAGAAAAAAAGTTTGAATTCACACTAAAAAATTGTTTGATTTCAATGGGAAGAAGACCACCTCTCTTCCAAACTTCACAATTTTGCTTCCAATACCTGAGCGCACAAAGTTTTCAATGGCATGGTTATCTATAATCAGACAACACCAAAGCACAAAGTTTTATCGCCAAATTCTCAACAACTTTGGTTCATTCTATTAACAAAACATAAACAGACATTTGGCAAGGCACCAATGAACATTTTAAACTACTCTTTCATTATCATAAGTAGGAAAGCTGCTGGAGGCTACCGAGGGCTGACATGGCCTATTCAGAATGGCTAGACCTTCAGCTGTGCTTATTCATCATCATCGTCATCTTCATTATCGTCGATCCCCACCCAGCGAGTAAAGGCAAAAAGAAACTCCTTGAAGGTCACCGTTCCGTTCTTGTCCCAATCCATTTCCTCTGGAACCACCAAAGAGTAAACATCAGGGTCAACATAAATGAGGAAACTCTCATAATGTGGGCTGTAATAAGCACTAAGCACCAAACCTCCTATGCAGTTGCCGAACTTAAACAAAATTTCTTCAAAAGCCAAAGCATGAAGGAATATAAATAAACTTGGAGGCATCCCTACTGCTGAGGCTTGGCACCAATGTTCCAAAGGAAATTAAAATTGCCAGCAGCTTGAGACTTGTATCGATTATTTTTAACCCAAAAAGGGTTGCCTATGTCACAAGGCCATTGCAAAGCAGGTAGAGAGAGGTGGTAATTCCAGAAGGAAAAACTAGAAAGGAAGTGAAAACATAGTCATAGTTGTTTTTGCCACCAGATTCACTTTCTAAAAGTGTCCTTCTGAACTGCCGAGATGCCTAGAAAAGTAATGGTGCAGCAGTATAACATATCTAAAGCCAATTAGCATTTGCAATCTAAAGTTAGTTGAGAAACCAAAGATTAACCAACAGAAAAGTATGAGAGTTTGTGTAATACTTCAGATTTTATAGAGGATTCAATATGCCGCTGCAGGTTAGATCACTCACCAAATCTTTTCACGCCTATGCGTCCAGAAGAGCGTTCTCCTGCACTGGTCTCATTTATAGCTTCTATCACCTCATTCTTACTGACATATCCATCTTTGTTCTTATCCAAGAACACAAATGCATCAACCAACGTCTCAAAAGTCGGCTCAAGGTTACCTAATCCCATTCTTTTTCTCTAAAGCAACACATCAAGGACATAACACGTCTCCTTATCAAAACAGAACAAAGAAACATGTAAACCAGGATCCCAGTGCAGAAGTCTGACATATCTACCTAGTTGCCCTTATATGATGTCTTTTCTTGCAATGACCAAAACTTTCATGAAAAAAAATTGAATACCTTGGACAATTTTGAAGTACTTCTCTTGAAGTATTTTATGGAACTTCACATAATTTATATCTTTACTGAATAACCTGATCGAAGGCACTTTGCATGCGATTCCTACTCCCTATGTTGATTAATTAATGTATTGCATGATAAGCATATACTCCCTCCGTTCGGAATTACTTGTCTCGGAAATGGATGTATCTAGAACTAAAATACGTCTAGATACATCCATTTCTCCGACAAATAATTCCAAACGGAGGGAGTATATCGCAAGAGAACCTATCTATCACTAGCTTTGATAAATTAATTCGTATTATGTAGTCTGCCAAACATAAATAAGAATACTGATATTTTGTTCATAAAAATGGAGAAAATCAACGTTGCTTTTATGAACTGGGTCATGTATTTCTTACTAATTATAGTTCTCACATGGTGTAGCAGCAGCAGTAAAGCACCAAGTGATAGCAGGAATCTGGAAGTAGGTGTATTTTATATTTGGAAGTATGAAGGATACTGCTTCTGACACAGCTGGATCATTGAGAAGATAAACAAGGCACAGGAAGACAATGAACTCATTGAACTTCATGCCCATGTGTTCATATATGTCGCACGCTTCAAATAGATCTTTTATCTCCTCATCTGTGAATGAGATATCCAGCTTTTGGAAACAATGTTTCAGTTCTAATTGATCTATTTCACCATTTGAATCTTCATCTGCAAAATACAGAACATTATTTGTTAGAGCATGAAAAAGAAAGATATTAGGAAAAGAGAGAACAATAAAGGATAGTACGATTTACATATGAAATTACTAGTAAATTACTATACAATACACGAAATAAAAATTATCCCAAGTAGGTTAAGTTCAGAAACTTCAGAATTAACGTATCTCAAACTAGTTCTCAGACTTGAGTTTTGAAATTTCGATGGCATGGTAGAATACAAGGTTAACACTACCAACATTAGTCGACAACTTACATACAGGGGGATAATGCTCACCAAATTGCTGAAAGATAATCCTGCAGTTTCTCAAATTCTCGTCAATTTTAGGGAACTTCATGATGACACTGTTGAATGACTTCAGAGAAGTCCCTTGTTGTGCCCTCTGCTGCATGGCATCAACCATCTTCTGCTCTAACTTTGTAGCTGCTGAACTGTACCTTGGGGTGTCTCCCTTTCCAATCACACCCCCCATTTCAGCGAATTGCTCTATTTTGTAGAGTGGTAGAAACCTGTTACCTGGAAATGTACGTAATATCAGGGATGAGAGCTTGGGCATAACTAACTATCCTTCTTCTGAGGATATTTTCACACATTTAAGGGTCACTAGCGTGTAAGCCCGTCAAGCCACCAATAGACGCCAACACTAGACAAAACACAAATTGAGATCCACTCTTGAAAAAAACAAAGAAGAGTAAGATATGTGTACACACGTTAGTTGACTGCCTAACTCCAAATTGAGCATAGCTCTTCTTGAAGTGACACTAGGAACTAAATAAAGTCTCCTAGTTACTGCCGGGAATGAAATACATTGATTACACAGTCATAATTTAACGTTCATGGTCAAAGGTGTGCCACTGAATTCAGTTTCAGGTGCCTCTGGAAGAACGAATGGACATAGGGGATAACGTAGTTGAAAAGGAAACTTTGATGAAGAGCAACGGCAGCAACAATGAAAACACACAACAATGGTGCTTGAGGTGTTACTTGATCTCCCTGGCCGAAGCTAAAGGCGGCACAAGGCTGAAAAGCAACAGTGTTGCCAACTTGCTATTACTAGCAGCATGTGGCCAATGAGGGCCAAGAAAGCATTCATCACATCGGCCTCTCATAAAATAGGATCTCCCTGTCTAATTCTCAGCATTCCAGTATTTAGAGTTATGATAACATATTAGATTGATTGCCTTGTGGCCACGCATTTTCATCAAACATGGCCACAATTTTCGCTTGTCGATATCAATACACACATCATCATGAGTTAAAGGACTCACTCAACCAACACATTATACAAAAGAAAGGGAAAAAATATAGGCCATAACAACATCACATTTTCATAAACAATAATAATAATACTAATTGAAAAGGCTGGTATTGAAGGAAACAGCGTATCAACAACGAATAATCATAGTACCTTAAACCGATTAATATATATTGCCGAAACATAAAATTAGAATTAATGGAAAGGCAAAAAAGTCAATGGCAGGACCAGCAAATCATTATCAAAGAAGTAATTTAACAAAGACCCCACGACGAGCCACCAAATTCATCCAATTTTTTTTAGTAACCCACACATCCACACCGTACCCCCCGCCGCGAACCAGAACGTTGCCATTGCACCGGATTCCAAATCGCTATGTCATCATGCAAAACAGACGAGGATCGAGAAATCATGGAGACCAGACGGGAATGGGCAGAGATGAAGGAGCCGAGAAACGGGCCTTGCCTGGGCGGGAGCTCAATGCATCGATCGGAATACCACGGCGAGGAAGCGCTCGGGCGGCGGGGATCGGTCGGTCGGTCGGGGGACGAGGAGCTCGATTGCGCGCGCGGGGATTGCGAGCCGATGCGGGGAGAGGGGGAGAGAGCTCGGGCGAGGATGGAACGGAGGGAGGAGGGAGGCGTGGGGTGGGGGAGGGTTGGGGGCGAGAGAGCGAGCTGGGTACGCGGAGCGAACGAGGATGGTGTGGGTGCGGTTAGGCGGGCCGTTTGGGCCGCGGGGCCCACGACTCGTGCTGCTGCTGACACGTGGGCGTGGGCGCCGTGCCGAGTGCCGACTGCTGACGGGGTTTTTAGCACGTGGAGTAGTATCCGCTCAAACCGGGCACGAAAGAAACTATTTTTTCGCTCCGTTTCAAGCTCGAGCTGTGAACTAGGGTGGAACAAGAGGCTAGCGCTGCCCCCCTCCTCGCCACTCCGGCGACGGCGTCCACCTTCCCGTCGCTTGCCACTTCGGCAACGGCGGCCACCCCAGGCCTCTCTCCTCCGCCGGCTGCCTCTCTCCCACCCTCGTGCGCCCAGTCCGCCATGTCGAGCAGCCCGCATTCCGTGACCTCCTCCTTCCGTCGCGCCGGAGAGCGGCCCGTCGTGTCCGGCCTCGGCCTCTCTTCTAGTTCTGGGGCCTCTGAGGCGCAGGGCCCGGCTGGACTGGAGGCCGGCGCTGGCGCCCTGGCGACGACGACGGCTGGGGCACGGAGTGGGTGCGGCCCCGCCCGTCCAGGAAGGAGCTGTACAAACGCCGCCTAGCCGATGGCTCGGGCCCTTCGCGCGTCGCTCCCCCTCCAGGGCGCATCGTGAGGTCTCGTCGGAGATGGTGGGACTCTGCTTCAAGTGCTTCGAGGAGGGCCACTTCAAGTCGGACTGCACCAACCAAGTCGTCTGCTTCCGCTGCAAGCTCCCTGGCCACGAGTCCAAGGACTGCAAGAGACCTCGGAGCCCTTCGCTGGAGGAGGACCCCAGGCGCTCTGCGACG
>NC_041390.1:160693582-160809947 GCF_002162155.2 Triticum dicoccoides | reverse complement strand
TCGCCCTCCCTTGCCTCGCCCGCGGTATGGCCGCGCCTCTTCGCCCCTCGTCTCGTATCTCCTAGACCTGGGCAGTTCAACGCGAGCGAGCTCTGCGTCGTCCGCCGCTCACAGAGCATGGGGGACTTGGAGCGGAGGCTCCAGTTCGCCATGGTGGCTTACTCGGGTGGGGCACGACATGACATCTCCCCGAGGTTCGTGGTGCAGGCGCTTGGTGTGATGGTCGGCATCAAGCCGGAGTGGCACTCCGTTCACTGCTATCGGACGGAGGACTTTTTGGTCGTCTTCGCGCGGCAGGAGCACCGCAACCTTGTGGCGGCCCAGCCGTTCATCAAGTTCCAAGGTGTGCGGCTCTACTTCCACCAATGGAATCGCCAAGCTCAAGCTGTTCACTCCGTCCTCAACTTCAAAGTCTCGCTCGTCTTGGAGGGGATAACGCCGCATGCTTGGGAGCGAGAGGTCGCCAAGGATTTGCTGGGCTCCTCATGTCTGGTGGATGTCATGGTGCCGGAGACGTGTTCGCGTCGTGATCTATCTACGTTCAAGCTCTCTACTTGGACGGCGGACCCCGAGGCCATCCCTTCTATCTGTTGGCTGGCCATCCTTGAGCCGGGCATGATCCCACCTCTGATGGAGCCGGCGCTGCTCCGGTACAAGGTCCTAATCCAGCTGGATTCCATCTCAGAGTTCACCGACCGCGACGAGCCTCTGTTCTTGGGGGTCTCATCGGACAGCGGCCAGAGCGGGTTGCCGTCAGACGGTAGGATCAGCGGAAGCGGTGGTGCGGCACCTGCACCTACGCCGCACCGATTGCCTTGGAGGTTTGGTTCTTGTGACGCTAGAGGCACCGCCAAAGTTGAAGCTCAGCCTAGTGCGCGCGGCGGCGCGGGCTCGCTGGGTGGTCTCAGTCAGGCGCCAATTGCCACATTCCGCCAATGCCTGATATGGAGTTTGTGTCAGCAGCGGGGCCCGCACTAGCAACCAGAGACAGGCTGTCCGTCAGAGTTTCTGCTTTTGACTGCTTGACCACGCAAGAGGGAGCCACCGGAGTTTCGAGCAGGCGCTCAAATGAAGAGGATAGGACTGAGATCGTGGTGGGGCCCAAGCTGTAGTGTGTGGATGTGCCGCGGGATGGGATTACTCAGGATCCCATCAATAGCTCAATCATTGGAGTGTCGCAACGGCCGATCGCTGGGGGGCCACCTCAGCGGCTTCGGATTCGCACCCGGCCAATCCGGGAGGTGACCAACTGCCACGGGGAGACGCGGGGATTGGGCCACATGAGGATCGCGATCGATCAGCCATGTCTCAGCCAGGCAGGTTGGTGGAGGTGGGGACACAGGGTGCTGTCATCGAGGAGGCTGTGCGCCCTGGTGGGACCTGCTTAGGTGCACCCATGCTGGAGCCAACCGGCACAAGGATTGCCAATCCCGAGATACCAGGCCACGACAACACCGGACCCAAGGAGACTGAGCGGCCAATCATCGTGTCAGCTGACATGCGCACACCCATCATGGAGAGGCATCCCGAGGAGATTGTGCATGACCCAACGATGGCCACTGCTGCACAGATGGGACAACCTGATGGGAACCATGCAATCACCCCATTGGCGGATACTGAAACCCCATGCACGGCTGAATTGGCGCTTCAAGGAGAGACATGCCCATGCATTGCCACAGATCAATCTGTCGCCCCGTCCTTAACACTGATGCTCCAGCCCTTGACCCTGCCGGAGACAGACACGACGGAGGGCATGACCCCGCAATAAGCGATCGCATATGCATGTCTAAAGAGATTCTGCTCTTCCATCGTCAAGAAGCTCGCCGCCTGCTCCGCGAAGTCTCCTCGCTACGTCCGGAAGTAGAGCCATTCACCCCCAAGTGTACCAGCGGTCCACCAAGAGAGCTGCTGGGCCAGGCGCTTCCAAGACCGGCAAGGTGGAAAATGTGCTACTGCGTGCACTCGGCCTAGTTCCTGAAGACATGGTGGTTGATGACGAGGCTGTCAAAGATCTGTTCGACTTACCACTCCGCGAGCAGCACGTGAGGGTCATTGCCGTGCTTTTCGGCGAGTGCACCCCCAACAACATCGACCTTGCCGGTGGTTCTGAGGTAGCGGTTGGAGTGCTTTGAGCATGACCGTAGGTGCTGGTGTTATTGATTACTTGTCATGGATCACAACCCACGGATTATATGCTGGAATGTGAGAGGCTTAAACAACCCAGCCAAGAGGAAAGTAGTTAGGGAGTTCATTGCTTCGTTGAGAGTCAACGTTGTGTGTCTACAGAAGACTAATTAAGTTGGAGGTCGTGGATCAGTTCATAGTAATGCAATGTCTTGGACCATCTTTCGATGGTTTTGCTTACTTGCCAGCGATAGAGACGAGTGGTGGTATCTTGCTTGCTTGGGATTCGACATGTGTGACTGTTGATAACATGTAGTATGATGTTAACTTCCTAATTGACAAAGTTCGACAGCTTGATGGAAACAAGTGGTGGATCTCAGTGGTGTATGCCCCCTAGGGTGATGAGCTAAAAACACAATTCCTCAATGACTTATATGTGTGAAGACCGCAATGCCCAGGACCATGGATGTGCCTTGGTGATTTCAACATGATACTCTGTGGCTTAGAGAAGAGCAACCGGAATATCAACAGAACCATGATGACCAAGTTCCAAAACTTTGTTGATGACCACGAGGTCAAGGAACTATACATGCATGGGTGCAGGTTCACTTGATCAAACGAGAGAAACACTCCGACCTTAACCAAAATAGACAGAATGCTAGTTTCGGTTGAATGGGAGTTGGCCTACCCGGATTATCTCATGCTGAAGGAAATATGCCCTAGAGGCAATAATAAAGTTGTTATTTATATTTCCTTATATCATGATAAATTTTTATTATTCATGCTAGAATTGTATTAACCGGAAACATAATACATGTGTGAATACATAGACAAACAAAGTGTCACTAGTATGCCTCTACTTGACTAGCTCGTTGATTAAAGATGGTTATGTTTCCTAACCATGGACATGAGTTGTCATTTGATAAACGGGATCACATCATTAGGAGAATGATGTGATTGACTTGACCCATTCCGTTAGCTTAGCACTTGATCGTTTTAGTTTACTGCTATTGCTTTCTTCATGACTTATACATGTTCCTATGACTATGAGATTATGCAACTCCCGATTACCGGAAGAACACTTTGTGTGCTACCAAACGTCACAACGTAACTGAGTGATTATAAAGGTGCTCTATAGGTGTCTCCGATGGTGTTCGTGGAGTTGGCATAGATCAAGAATAGGATTTGTCACTCCGATTGTCGGAGAGGTATCTCTGGGCCCTCTCGGTAATGCACATCACTACAAGCCTTGCAAGCAATGTGACTAATGAGTTAGTTGCGGGATGTTGCATTACAGAACGAGTAAAGAGACTTGACATTAATGAGATTGAACTAGGTATTGAGATACCGACAATCGAATCTTGGGCAAGTAACATACCGATGACAAAGGGAACAACATATGTTGTTATGCGGTTTGACCGATAAAGATCTTCGTAGAATATGTAGGAACCAATATGAGCATCCAGGTTCCACTATTGGTTATTGACCGGAGACATGTCTCGGTCATGTCTACATAGTTCTTGAACCCGTAGGGTCCGCACACTTAAAGTTCTGTGATGATCGGTATTATGAGGTTTTGTGTTTTCATGTACCGAAGGTAGTTTGGAGTCCCGGATGTGATCACGGACATGACGAGGAGTCTCCAAATGGTCGAGACGTAAATATCGATATATTGGAAGGTTATATTCGGACACCGGATGAGTTCCGGGGGTTATCGGATAAATACCGGAGAACCGGGAGGTTATCGGAACCTCCCAGGGGGTTATTGGGCCTTATGGGCCAAAGTGGAGGAAGAGGAGAGGCGCCCAGCTAGGGGTGCGTGGCCCCCCTAGCCCAAACCGAATTGGACTAGGGGGGGGGGGCGGGGCCCCCTTTCCTTCTTCTTCTCCTCCCCTTCCTTCCCCTCTCCTACTAGGACTAGGAAAGAGGGGGGAATCCTACTTGGAGTAGGATTGCCCCCCTTGGGAGCGCCTCCTCCTCCTTGGCCGCCCCTCCTCCTCTCCCTCCTTTATATACAGGGAGGGGGCACCCCTTGGAGACACAACAATTGATATGTTGATCTCTTAGCGGTGCCCCCCTCCACCATAATCCACCTCGGTTATATATCGTAGCGGTGCTTAGGCGAAGCCCTGCGACGGTAGCTTCATCAACATCGTCACCACGCCATCATGCTGATGAAACTCTCCCTTGAGCTCTACTGGATCGTGA
This sequence comes from Triticum dicoccoides, assembly GCF_002162155.2. NCBI lineage: Eukaryota > Viridiplantae > Streptophyta > Magnoliopsida > Poales > Poaceae > Triticum > Triticum dicoccoides. The sequence continues at coordinate 160,805,615 of NC_041390.1, read as the reverse complement.
GTTCGCAGGACGTCACTGAGTTGAACGTGTGCTGAATGCAGAGGTGTCGTACGTTCAGTGCTGAGGATCGGTTGATCGTGAAGACGTACGACTACATCAACCGCGTTGTTATTATGCTTCCGCTTAACGGTCTATGAGGGTGCTTGGACGACACTCTCCCCTCTCATTGCTATGCATCACCATGATCTTGCTTGTGCGTAGGATTTTTTTTGAAATTACTACGTTCCCCAACAGTGGCATCCGATCCAGGTTTATGCGTAGATGTTATATGCACGAGTAGAACACAAGTAAGTTGTGGGCGATACAAGTCATACTGCTTACCAGCATGTCATACTTTGGTTCAGCGGTATTTTTGGATGAAGCGGCCCGGACCGACATTACGCGTACGCTTACGCGAGACTGGTTCTACCGACGTGCTTTACACACAGGTGGCTGGCGGTGTCAGTTTCTCCAACTTTAGTTGAACCGAGTGTGGCTACGCCCGGTCCTTGAGAAGGTTAAAACAACACTAACTTGACGAACTATCATTGTGGTTTTGATGCGTAGGTAAGAACGGTTCTTGCTCAGCCCGTAGCAGCCACGTAAAACTTGCAACAACAAAGTAGAGGACGTCTAACTTGTTTTTGCAGGGCATGTTGTGATGTGATATGGTCAAGACATGATGCTATATTTATTGTATGAGATGATCATGTTTTGTAATGGAGTTATCGGCAACTGGCAGGGCCATATAGTTGTCGCTTTATTGTATGCATTGCAATCGCCCTGTAATTGCTTTACTTTATCACTAAGCGGTAGCGATAGTCGTAGAAGCAATAGATGGCGAGACGACAACGATGCTATGATGGAGATCAAGGTGTCGCGCCGGTGACGATGGTGATCACGATGGTGCTTTGGAGATGGAGATCAAAGGCATAAGATGATGATGGCCATATCATATCACTTATATTGATTGCATGTGATGTTTATCCTTTATGCATCTTATTTTTCTTTGTTTGACGGTAGCATTATAAGATGATCTCTCACTAAATTTCAAGGTAAAAGTGTTCTCCCTGAGTATGCACCGTTGCCAAAGTTCGCCGTGCCGAGACACCACGTGATGATCGGGTGTGATAAGCTCAGCGTTCATCTACAACGGGTGTAAGACAGTTTTGCACATGCAGAATACTCGGGTTAAACTTGACGAGTCTAGCATATGCAGATATGGCCTCGGAACACTGAGACCGAAGGGTCGAGCGTGAATCATGTAGTAGATATGATCAACATAGTGATGTTCACCATTGAAAACTACTCCTTTTCATGTGATGATTGGTTATGGTTTAGTTGATATGGATCACGTGATCACTTAGATGATTAGAGGGATGTCTATCTAAGTGGGAGTTCTTAAGTAATATGATTAATTGGACTTAAATTTATCATGAACTTAGTCCTGACAGTATTTGCATATCTATGTTGTAGATCAATAGCTCGCGTTTAGCTCCCCTGTTTTATTTTTGATATGTTCCTAGAGAAAACTAAGTTGAAAGATGTTAGTAGCAATGATATGGATTGGATCCATGATCTAAGGATTATCCTCATTGCTGCACAGAAGTATTATGTCCTTGATGCACCGCTAGGTGACGGACCTATTGCAGGAGCAGATTTAGAAATTATGAACGTTTGACAAAGCTCGGTATGATGACTACTTGATAGTTTAGTGCACCATGCTTTACGGCTTAAAACCAGGACGTCAAAAACTTTTTGAACGCCACGGAGCATATAAGATGTTCCAAGAGCTGAAATTGGTATTTCAGATTCATGCCCAAGTCGAGAGGTATGAGACCTCTGATAAGTACTTTGCCTACAAGATGGAGGAGAATAGCTCAGCTAGTGAGCATGTGCTCAGAATGTTTGAGTACTACATGTTGGGGAACATACTAATTTCAAAAAAATTCCTACACACACGCAAGATCATGGTGATGCATAGCAACGAGAGGGGAGAGTGTGTCCACGTACCCTCGTAGACCGAAAGCGGAAGCGCTAGCACAACGCGGTTGATGTAGTCGTACGTCTTCACGATCCGACCGATCAAGTACCGAATGCACGACACCTCCGAGTTATGCACACGTTCAACTCGATGACGTCCCTCGAACTCCGATCCAGCCGAGCTTTGAGGGAGAGTTCCGTCAGCATGACGGCGTGGTGACGATGTTGATGTTCTACTATCGTAGGGCTTCGCCTAAGCACCGCTACAATATTATCGAGGTGGACTATGGTGGAGAGGGGCACCGCACACGGCTAAAAGATCTAAGAGATCAATTGTTGTGTTTATGGGGTGCCCCTCTCCTCCGTATATAAAGGAGGGGAGGAGAGGGCCGGCCAAGGGGAGGAGGCGCGCCCAAGGGGGGGAGTCCTACTGTAACGCCCCAAGACCGGAGCTGCAGATGCCTTCCAGGGTTTCCAGGTTTCGTTGGGTGTTTTGTTTCGTCTGTTGCATTCATCTTTGCATCATGTGCATTGCATCATGTCATCATGCCATCATGTCATTTCTTTTCTTAACTCAACTAAATAAATCGTATGGATCTTCGATCCATTTAAACCGAGGGAATTCACGTGGTGATTCTCTTTATAACATATCCTCCCGATATTAGGGAGCTATATTAAATATTCCAATAATTTGGATTCATCCATAAACACACTTGCAAAATATCCCAATGTCGTTGTTATCTTAATTCTTGGTCTCTAACATTGCCATATATTCTTTCATCATATTCCGGAGCTCCACCAAAAACCCGAACATTTTTGGCCACACCGAACCTAGTCCCAATTCAAAACCATTTGAATTATATTCAAATGAATTTGAATTTAATTCTTGCAATCTTTCCACTTCTATTTTTCTGTGGTCATGTTTATTTTTATGAGTCTAGGAAAATTGTCCTCCTGCTCAAACTCTTTTCCCTAACCCCCCATCTTTTTCCTCTCTCTCTATTTTCTTTTCGTTTAAAGAAGAAAGAGAGGAGACGGAGAGCCCAATCCAGCAAGCCCAGTTGACCCCTCCTCTCTACTGGGCCGGCCCCAAGCCCACCTAACGCTGCTAACCCTAGCCCGTCCGACCGCAGCCTCCCTCTCTGGTCGATCCCCTCCTCGTTCCTCTGCACACCGCCATCTCTCTCGCTCGCTCCCTCATCCTCCCCAACGCTGCCACACACGCACACACACACACACCCCTACGCGAGGGAGCACTCCCGGTCCGCCAGCCTCGGCTCCCCATGCCAGAACCTCCCCGTCCTCCGCTCCTCCTGCCATGCTCCAGAGCTACGCCGCTGCCTCCTCTGCACGCCGCGCCCGAGGCCCCGCGAGCCTCCTGCTCATCCGCCGCGCATGGCTGCGCCTCCCATGGAGCTCCGCCGCTGGGACTCCTCCTCGCCTGCACCGCTGCCATTCGTCTCCTCCGCCTGGAGCTTGCGCAGCCGCGCGCCCAGAGGTCGCCGCCCGCTCCTCCCTCTACCCCGCCTCTGCGCCATCGTTCCCCATGGCCCCTGCCGGCCAAGCTCAGGGGACCGCCGCTCCACCTCGTCGCCATGGCAGCAACCTGTTTGTCGCCCACCGACCGGAGCCGCCCTTCCCCGTCGTCTCTCCATGCCACCGGAGTCCCTGCGCGCCTCGTCCCTACCTCCGGATGTGCCAAGCTCATCGCCATACTCGCCCTGTGAGCTCACCACCGCACCACTGCCTCGCTGCAGCTGCTCCTTCGCTGTCCCGTTCTGTTGCCTCCCGCGTCTGGTCGCCGCCGGTGCCCACGACCAGCGCCGTGCCTCTGCTCGTGGATGCCGCTGCCAGTGTGCGCACCCTGCTGCTACTTCATCGGCCGCCTCCCTTCGTTGACCACCAAGAACCGATGCCTATTTTGTTGCTTCGTTTGGATGCGTCAAGTTCCTCTACTAGCCGTGCACGCCTCTGGATTCGTCCAAGTTCCGACGATGCTTTTGTACAACTACGCCGCGGAGACCAAGACCGGCAAGTCCACACGGGAGCCCGAACGACTACTCCCATGATGATGCGAGTACAAGTACCCTCGACGTGTTTTTCGCCAAGTACCGCGACACCCAGATCCCTCGGATCAGTCAAGTTCATCTATGAAAACATGTATGACCGTCGTCGAAACCGCAAAGTACCTCTACGCACGGATATCACCAAGTACCACGATACCGACGACATCCACTACTACTGTCGCCGAGGGTTTCGTCAAGTTCAACTTCTTTGGCTACGAACGGTGATGACTCGAACATCTACGGACGTGTACGACCACCGTTGCCCGAAGAACCGCGAGTCACAAGCGTCGAGAACAACTACCGTCGACCCTCGAAGCCTCCGTGGACGTCAAGTCCCTCGTCGTGATCCTGGACATCTACGGAAAATTGTGCAACTAAGAACGTGAACGACTACCGCTGCCAAGATCTGGAGTACCTCTATCGTCGTCATGTACCCCTACTTCCACTACGAACGTCCCGAGAACGTCTACTTCCTCTACTTGGCACCGAACGAGAACCGTCCCGTTTGCAGGCTTCGAAGGTATAATCCCGAGACGACGTTCATGAACGAATGCTTGCGATGTTTGAGATGCTCATGTTTGCACCCTGTTCAAATTGTCACTCGTTTCCTTGTCGCCAACTCGTGGGAAGCGCCCCACCATCTTTTGCACCCATCCGCACACTTCTCCTTTGCATCGGTATCTCAATCGAGCTACCGGAACCGATATGTTGCCGTGGCATCATTTTCGGATTCATTGTCGTGGCACCTTTCTTTCCGACATGATGAAAAATGCCTCATATCTTATCATGTCAACGTTTTCATAAATACTGCATAAAACTTGCACATGTCATTCGCATCATGATAATAACATTTAAATGTTTAAAATTGTTGTTGCACCAAATTGATAATTGCATATGGGGATTTACCGGATTCGTTATTTGTTATATTCGGCCCCATTTAAATTGTTTAGATGGTGTAGTTTTGTTATGCCTCACCTCTTGCCATGTTAACCAACATTTAATATTGTTGAGTACCTAACCGGGAGAGAACTAAATAATTGATGTGGTGTTTCGTCAATATGCAACCCGTTGCATATTGAGCTCCACTTAATTTGTAGTTTTGGTTGTTGCACTTTGCCAGTCATGCATATTTAAACCGGACATGCATCATACTTGGTTGTGCATCATGGCATGCTTATGTGATGGTTGTTTACCATGTTGTCTGTTTTCTTTCCGGTGTTGCTTCTTCGGGTTAATTCCGATAACGTCGCGTTTGTGAGGATCCGTTTGACTATGTCCGTGTGTCTTCTTCATGGACTCATTCTTCTTCCTTGCAGGATTTCAGGCAAGATGACCATACCCTCGAAATCACTTCTATCTTTGCTTGCTAGTTGCTCGCTCTGTTGCTATGCCTATGCTGCGATACCTACCACTTGTTTATCATGCCTCCCATATTGCTAAGCCAAGCCTCTAACCCACCTTGTCCTAGCAAACCGTTGTTTGGCTATGTTACCGCTTTACTCTGCCCCTCTTATAGCGTTGCTAGTTGCAGGTGAAGATTGGAGTTTGTTCCATGTTGGAACATGGATTTTGGTTGGGATATCACAATATCTCTTATTTAATTATTGCATCTACATACTTGGTAAAGGGTGGAAGGCTCGGCCTTATGCCTGGTGTTTTGTTCCACTCTTGCCGCTCTAGTTTCCGTCATACCGGTGTTATGTTCCTTGATTTTGCGTTCCTTACGCGGTTGGGTTATAATGGGAACCCCTTGACAGTTCGCCTTGAATAAAACTCCTCCAGCAAGGCCCAACATTGGTTTTACCATTCGCCACCTAGCCTTTTCTTTCCCTTGGGTTCTGCAGACACAAGGGTCATCTTTATTTAAACCCCTGGGCCAGTGCTCCTCTGAGTGTTGGTCCAACTTGTCAGCTGCCGGTGGCCACCAGGGGCAACTCTGGGCTGGCCTACCGGAACCTTGGACAATCCGGTGTGCCCTGAGAACGAGATATGTGCAGCTCCTATCGGGATTTGTCAGCACATTCAGGTGGCTTTGCTGGTCTTGTTTTACCATTGTCAAGATGTCTTGTAACCGGGATTCCGAGCCTGATCGGGTCTTCCTGGGAGAAGGAATATCCTTCGTTGACCGTGAGAGCTTGTGATGGGCTAAGTTGGGACACCCCTGCAGGGTTTTGAACTTTCAAAAGCCGTGCCCGCGGTTATGGGCAGATGGGAATTTGTTAATGTTTGGTTGTAGAAAACCTGAAACTTATCTTCATTAAAATGCATCAACAGCGTATGTAGCCGTGATGGTCTCTTCTCGGCGGAGTCCGGGAAATGAACAGGGTGTTGGAGTTATGCTTGAATGTAAGTAGTTTCAGGATCACTTCTTGATCACTTCTAGTTCACGATCGTGCTTTGCCTTCTCTTCTCGCTCTCATTTGCGTAAGTTTAGCCACCATATATGCTAGTGCTTGCTGCAGCTCCACCTCATACCTTTTACCTACCCATAAGCTTAAATAGTCTTGATCGCGAGGGTGTGAGATTGCTGAGTCCCCGTGACTCATAGATTACTTCCAAAACCAGTTTGCAGGTGCCGATGATACCGTGCAGGTGACGCAACCGAGCTCAAGGAGGAGCTCGATGAAGATCGTGTTCGTTATGTTGTTCCGTTTCCAGTTGATCAGTAGTGGAGCCCAGTTGGGACGATCGGGGATCTGTGTAGCATTTGGGGTAGTCTTCTTCTATTTTGGTTCCGTAGTCGGACCTTGATTGTATCTGGATGTTGTAGTGCTTTATTCATGTATTATGTGAAGTGGCGATTGTAAGCCAACTATGTATATCCTTTCTTATTCATTACATGGGTTGTGTGAAGATTACCTCACTTGCGACATTGCTTTCAATGCGGTTATGCCTCTAAGTCGTGCTTCGACACGTGGGAGATATAGCCGCATCGAGGGCGTTACAAGTTGGTAATCATAGCCTTCCCCGACTTTAGGAGCCCCCTGCTTGATCGAATCGCTGGCGTTGTTGAGTCTAGAAAAATGTTTTGAGTCATTTAGGATTATATATATCGGAGAGTAGGATTCTTTTTACTCCTCAGTCCCTTCGTCGCTCTGGTGAGGCATCCTGACGTAGAGTTTTGACTCTTCTCTTCTCAAATTTCACTAAAAAAATTTAGGATCACGTGGGTATCTTGGAATCATTCCGATGGTTTTGTGACGAGAACATTATTCTTGGTGCCTCCTGACATTTAGGGGTTGTGGCAGTGTCCCGGGGAGTTGAGCTCCGAGGTGTTGTCATCACAATTTTATCGTTGCAGTTCTGGAATACCTGAGTTTCGCCGACATCGAAAATCTCTTTTATGCAGTTGTTGATGAGATAACCTCGATGCCACCCAGTACTGGGGCGGGAGTTCGAGAGTATTGCCATAACTCGTATAACGGATGCTTTCTGGAAGGTTGAGGTAAACGATTTCCTAAGGTTTCTTGGTTATGTGTTGAAGGATGGATACAACTGGATGTAGGATTTGCTAGTTTTGGGTGAGATATTATGCTTCCCCTGTATCCCCAACACCTGATTGCATAACCGGAAAGTTTCGGGAGTTTATAAGTGGGAATTCAAGTAGCTCCTAGGATATCTTTCCGACATATGTATGATATGAAATTGGGGTTCGACGTCTAGTGCTCCGCCTATCCACGGTTGGTTTTACAGTGGTCTCGTTGTGTCTTAAAGAGTCCTTGGCTATGCTAACTCGGGGATGCTTCATATGTCATGTGCACTACCTTGTACATGATGGTGCTGTACGATCGAGCCCGTGTGGGCCCCACCACGAAAACTTCGGACGAAATCTCTATCATATGTTTGTTCCGGCTTATTCTGCAAGCCAATCCTTTGTTTTGTTTTGAGTTGTAGTATTCGAGTTGCTTCAAAGTCAAATGTTGATTCCATACCTTTTCCAAGCGGTGTTCTCATACTTCTATGTGAATACCAATCCTTCTTGATAATCGAGATTGTTATGTCAATTCTTTCCAACCGGCGTATTTTCTCTTCAAGTGGATCCGATCATTTAAACATTCGCAAGATCAATTATCAGTTCTTCTCAACGGTGATCATTTTATCTGTCCCAAGCTACCTTTGTTTTTCCCACCCACCCACCCTTTTTCTTCAAGGGCTCAGATTTATCAATCAAGTATCCTTTTTATTGATGGAAGTCTCTCCATTCTTTTCCGTCAATGTTCTTATCCGTTGATTCTCAGGAAGATGCTAACGAAGCTTCAAGTTTGTCACTCGTCACTCATTTTCTTCTCTGGTGGATTCAAATCAAGTTTTTGGTGTTGATCATATCCCTTTTTCCTCGTTTCAAATGTCTTCTTATGCCGGTGCACCTCATAATCATTCACTTCTCACTATTCAATTTTTCCGGAGTGCTGAAGATATCTCAGAAGATTCGTGTTTCCACTCTGCATTCGTTCGAGCTATTTCAAGGATGTTATCTCTTTTGAGCCATTTAAATCAACTGGTGCTCTTTTTTTTTCAAGTAATCATTTCAATGGTGTTTCTCTTCAGTGGGTCCTAACCCACAGGTCTTTTCTCAGGATCTTACCTGACTCTTCTTATTTTCCCGGAGTTATTCTCAATTCTTTTCCGAAGTTTGACGTAAGAATGATTCATCATCAGTCAGATGGTTTCTCCAAGATCTTTCAAATTCTTTTCATCGTTGGTTCAGCCTTTCTAATTTTTCATTCCGGAGTGCCTCAACAATTCTTGATGGTGCTTTTCATCGTCATTCTCGGATTTTGAAGACCGAAGAAGAGTTTTTCCTCCATATCCTTATCCGTTATCTTGAAGATTCATGATGCTAGCTTGCCGACATTCTCTCATAATCGTTTTTGATTGTGAGAATTCATTTCACCCATCCGGAGCATTTCATGAGTTGTTTTCCATTTCTTTTCTCCGAAGCCCATCATTTCAGAAGAATTATTCATTCTTAGCTTTCATATCTCATTCTCGAAATCTTACCGATGCATCGTTCATGTATTCTCTTACCAGTTCATGATCTATTCGTTCTCATGTATCTAAACTCCTTCAAGTATCTTCTTTCGTTTTCCAATTCTCCCCGGTGAATTTGTGCTTTTGCTATTTTCATGTGCAATTCTTACGGTGGTTCGTTCAAGAGTTCTCTTCCTTGGTTATCATATCAATTCATTCATTCTTTCCAAATTCTACTGATGGTTCGTTGAAGACCTTCCTCAAGTTTATGCCATATCCCTCTTAATCCTTTTTCAACGAGAATAAGTAGTATGCCAAATCCGTTGCTTGTCATCAATTTAAATTGGTGAAGGATAAGCATAATGTAATTCCTATTCTTGTTTCTTCGAGTAAATCCAATTTCTGCTTTCCGGAGTGGTTCATCATTTCACATTCTTGGCTTGAGATGCTTTATCTTTTCTTCCGGTGTTCCAAGTTTCCACTTTATCTCGTCGCAAAGCTTCATCTAATCATTACAAGGCTTCAATATTATTCTTTTCATCCTTCTTTTCGTTTGATCATCCTTTTGTTACCAGAGTTCTTCATGGATGTTCTACATGTTGGTTCATAAAGCATTTAATTCCTTCTCGAAGTGTTCATTGAGATTCTTTTTAAAGGAGCTCAAGCATTCTTCATCTCGCATTCCGAAGTGCAATTCTTTCATCTGTATCATTGGAGGTGGTATTATGTCATTCTTGATAATTTGAGTTCATGTTTTTTGATTCACATGTTGTTAAGAATGAGATATTTTAAATCCATCAACCTCTTCGTTGGAGTTATCTTGGGTTATATTTCACCTAAAGCCTTCCCTAAGGATTCTTACTATTTATGGTGCTCATAAAGGACCCAAGTTCATCTTTTATCCTTCCGGTGAATAAGTTTCTCGTCTCCTTGTTCTTACCAATCAAATCTATTCCGTGAGTGGCAAGTTGTCACCTCATAATTTTGAGATGTCTTCTACAAGTCCATATCAAGCTTATCCTTTCATTGTTGGTTTTCCAACAACTCCGTTCGACCCTTCTCCTTAAGATGCCTTTGCAAGCTCATTGGAGGTAGAAGATGTTGTTTCCTTCCCCGTTCCTTTAATTCCATTCTTTCATTTCTCCCGGAGGCATTGTGATGTTGCTCTCTTCAACCCATCTTCTTGTTTTGTCAAGATCATTTTCTTTCCTTTACTTATCCGTTTAACTGGAGTGTTGTGCCCTCTGCTCAAGTTCTTTTCTTCTTATCTCTTTTCAACTGGAGTGCTGTCGACGTTCTGGGAATGGGGGTCCCCAGACTTGCCTGCCTGCGGCCTGCGGCGTGGCTCAAGCGGGGCCCAGCGCGGCCCATCTTCATCAGCTCAAGCTCAAAGACCCTCGCGAGGGGCCAAGCCTCACGGGGCAGACGACAGGAAGCTTCCTCAGAGGCAGCCTCATCAGGCAGGCTCGCGAGGAGGCGGAGAGATCAAGGCAGGGGTACCTCGCGAGGAACCCGTGACGCAAGCCATGACGATCGAGACCAGGCGGGCGCCAGGCGGGCACCGCCCTGCGCAGTGTCCTTGTTTCCCCTTTGGTGCAAAGGGGCAAGCACAGGCCAAGGCATCAGGCAAAGGTTACCATTCCGGTGCAACGAGACCAAGACCAGCCAGATGGCAGGACGGAGGTCACCATGGAGCCCAAGACGGCGTCATCGCCAGCGCTTTTGGCAGCCGAAGACCACCTTTGGTCAGGATAACTTGTACTAGATGTTCCCCTTCGAAATGGCCAATTGTTGTCGCCCTTCCCGCTCATTATTTGGGGAAAGGCCCAGGGCCTCTATAAATAGAGCTAGCCACCACAGAGTAGGGAGAGACCCCCCCCAGAGAGATCTGGTAGAACCCCAGCAGAGAGAGAGAGAGAGGCGACTGAACTCACCCTAGCAGTTCATCGCACCAGCTCAAGAACACCTCTCGCGAGGCTGTTCTTCCCTTGTACTATCCATCATCAGCCCTAGAGGCAATCCACCACACCACACACTGGAGTAGGGTATTACACCACAACAGTGGCCCGAACCAGTATAAACATCGTGTCTCTTGTGTTGTTCATCATTTTCATCTTAGTTCGCACGAGAGGATCAGACGTAGATCGGTAGGGGAGAGATCTCCGTGCGCACCCCAGTGTTCGAACCTCAAGGGTCTGCCGGAACCCGAAACCCGACATTTGGCGCGCCAGGTAGGGGTGCGCCGGAGTCCTCCTTCCTGACGACCCTCTCTCCCCTGACATCGCATCCCTCCCTCATGGCGGACAACGCGCCGCCCGCTCCAGCAACGGATGCCGACACTGGGGCCAGGGGGCTTCGAGCCTTGGCCCCCGCCTTGCGGCAAGTGCAGTGGCCGCGCAAGTTCAGGCCCGAGATGCCGCTGCGCTACGACGGTGCGACGGACCCGATGATTTTCCTACTGGCGTACGAGGAGGCCGTCCTCGGAGCCGGGGGCGACGATCGGGTGATGGCCAACTGGTTACCCATGGCCCTCACCGGCGTCCCGCGCGCGTGGCTCCTCGACCTGCCGACGGCCTCTGTCACCTTCTGGGAGGAGCTGCGTGACCTCTTCCTCGCCCGTTTCATCGCACCAGCGCCGCCCATCGTCGCAGCTCTCCTGGGTGGCTCCCAGGCACCACCCTCGAGTCATCATGTCAAGTCGTTCGCCCGCCGGATCAGCACCGCCTCCAGGCGCCAAGAAGCCCCCCCGGGCTGGGTGGCGCCCGAGGCCGATCTAACCTTCGACTCGGAGGACCACCCCTTCAACCCCATTGGTTCAGGCGCGCTCCCGATGCTGTGCACCCCCACCATCTGCCAGGTAGCCGTCACCAGGACCCTCATCGACGGTGGTGCCGGCCTCAACGTGCTCTCGGTGGAGGCCTTCAGCCTACTCCACGTGCCGCCGGAGCGGCTCCAACCCAGCAGGCCTTTCTCGAGCGTCGGAGCCGGTTCCACCACCTCCTTGGGACAGATCCGCTTCCCAGTGACCTTTGGCACCTGCGACAACTTCTGCACGGAGCTGATCGACTTCGACATCGCCCCTATCGGCCTCCCCTACAACGCCATCCCGGGCTATCCGGCCTTGGCTCGGTTCATGGCAGCAACTCACCCGGCGTACAACCTCATGAAGATGCCCGGGAGCAGCAACGTCCTCACCGTGTCAGGAGACACAAGGGATGCGCTACAGGTGCTCCGGCTTGTTTTCAGGGCGGCCGCGGTGGCGCAGCCCACTAGCACCGACGCCCTTAAGCCCAAGGGGACCGCGCCGGCTAAAAAGAAGCAGCTGTTCACCCAAGACAAGGTGGAAACCAAGAAGGTACCAGTCGACGAGGACGGGTCCACTGGCGCCACCTTCACCATAGGGGCCAACCTCGAGCCTGAGCAAGAGAAGGCCCTAATCAGGTTCCTGCGTGCGAACAAGAAGGTGTTCACGTGGGAACCAGATCAGTTAGCGGGGGTCCCAAGGGAAGTGATTGAGCATCACCTCAACGTGTGCCCCAATGTACGCCCTGTGAAGCAGAAGGCAAGGCGGCAGTCTACTGAGAAACAGGCTTTCATCGTTCAAGAGACCCGGAAGCTAGAGGCGGCAGGGGTTATCCGCGAGGTCCGCTACCCCGATTGGCTGGCTAATCCTGTTGTCGTGCCGAAGAAGGGGGGAAAGAGCGCATGTGCGTCGACTTCACCAACCTCAACAAGGCCTGCTCGCAGGATCCATTTCCGCTCCCCCGCATCGACTGTCCGAACTGAAGCAAAGCAGAGCCAGGAGGGCCTCGCGAAGGCCACAACCACAGCCGGAAAGGAACAACCGTAGTAGGAGAACGCACCCGGAGCAGGAGAGGCCTCTTCTGGCGACCAAGCCCCGGGGGCTCCGTCGTCTCCAGAGACGCCTCGACCTCTGGAGGACGCAAGCAGCGCCAACACCCTCAACCTCGTCAAACATCCCATGTACTTCGTCAGCACGGTGCTACGGGACACAAGGGCATGGTATCCCATGCCTCAAAAACTCCTCCTTGCGCTACTAGTGGCCTCGCGCAAGCTATGCCACTACTTCCAAGGACATCCCATCAAGGTCATCTCAGCATACCCCTTGGAAAGAGTGCTCAGGAGCCCCAACTCAACTGGAAAGGTCGCTGTCGTGGTTTTGTCACGACAAATGTCCTCGTGAAAGGACTTAGTCGTGGAGCCATCGCAACGGGTTAGCTTGAAGGGGTTAAAGCGGACACAGGGATCCAAGAGAGTTTATACTAGTTCGGCCCCTTCGATGAAGGTAAAAGCCTACGTCTAGTTGTGATGGAATTGATGGGGTTTCGATGACTAGGGAGCAAACAAGCTTCGCCTAAGTCTCGAGTTGTTGTCTGTTGTCCTGAACCGCCGCCGGGTCGTCCCCTTATATACACGGGTGATGCCCGTCGGTTCACAGAGTCCTAACACCGGTTCATATTCGTATCCGGGTTGGTCTCTCCTTATTCTTACCTTACAATACAAGTTTACATACAGATGTCGGTTTACGGCTACAAGTCTTCAACCGACTACGGGCCTCAGGCCCTCATCTATCTTCTTGGGCTTTAACACTCTTGAGTTACTGATGAAGTTAACCCGGCCCACATAGGCCGGTTTACGCCCAATAGTAATATTCCCAACATTAGGCCCCAGATTGTTTTGAACGGGTTCATGTCAATCCTTAGCAAAATCTTCAGCTTCAACATCTTCTCGTAGTTGCTGAACCGCCATGATGTCATCCTCTCCAGTTGCTGTAAGCCGAGGTGACGTCATCTGTCATAAAGAAAATATCCATGATATCTCCTTGTTTAATAAACTCACAACAACCGAGGCGACAGCTCCGCTTCCGAAATTTTCGGTTCCTAGATTCACGCGCCTCACACATGTCCTTTTGCCTTATAAATAGGGCCGAAGGATCATTTCTTTTATCCCCTTCATGCCTTTCCTCTTCATCTTCCTCGTGTCGCCAGTCTCAGAGCTCCGCCACCGCCGTCGTCTTCTGCATCGACTTTGGCCACTGCATCAACCTGAGCGTACCAGAAAACTGCGGCGACCTTCCGCATCTTCCTCAGCTCTAGTAGGTCTTCTGCTCTTCTCAACATAGATTTGTTCTAGGGTTTCATGTTCTTGCTGCGTTCATCACCTGTTCATGTTTGTACTTGACTTTGTTATTCCTTTCAGGGCCAAGCCTAGGCCGAGCAAGAAGGCTCCCCTGGATAAAGCGGCCGAGGAGGACGCCGTCCCTGAACCGGGTAAAACACCAGATCTTGAAGCGGCTATTCATGAAGATATACCCAATGATCCACCACAGCAGGATGACAATTTTATTGCTGAAGAAAGGCCTATTGACACCTCAGGCCCTGTCAACTAGCCCACAAGCCCCATCTGGTTTGGGAGATCCACCAGTCCATCCCAGCCTGCTGACAAACCGACTGCGCCAGTGCAAACCGGTGATGCTAAGGATGATGAAGTTGTAATTACTGGCATTGGCCGTACAGAGCCCAGCAATCCTGTTGTTTTATCCAAGCATATCGCCAAAGAAGAATTTGCTGCCATGGGCAAAGGCAAGTGGAATGTTGAATTGGCGACCTATGCTGCTCTGAATGCCCAAGATCTTCATTCCGGCTACCTGAACCGGCTGTATACCAGCCGTGATTATGAAGCTGGTCTAGTGAATATGATGAAAGAAAAATTTGAGGTAACTTTCATGTGCTTTTTCTGCTTGGATATTTCAATCTTGTTAACTCTCCTAGCCCCCAAGGGCTGGTTTAAAATCTTCATTCAAACCGGGACTTGCTAATATAAATCCCAATGCTTCGGAATTCGCTGATGTAGCCCCCAAGGGCCGGTTCAACTTAGTGTAGTTAAACCGGGACTTTAAGTAATTGAGATCGTAGCATCAGAATTTATTCGAGCAAATAGCCATTAGCCCCCAAGTGCCAAGTTGAATACTTGTATTGATCTTGGGACTTTATAATCAAGTGAAAGATGAAGATCAAATAGGCATTAGCCCCCAAGGGCCAAGTGCATAACTTGTTATGTGGTTGGTACTTCAATTCTTGCACTGCTTGCTGAATCATATAACTGTCTGTATGCAGGCTAAGCTGAAGACAAAAGAAAACCAAGTCGCCGATCTCCAAGAAAATCTGAAGTCCCAATAGACTGAAACCTCAAAAGCAAAAGAGGAGTTGACCAGCGCCTTAAGCGTCATGGAACAGCTTAAGGAAGACTTCAAGAAAGAGCGGGCGGGCTGGGCTACTGAGAAGGCCACTTTGACTAAACGAGCTGAAAATGCCGAAGCCGCACTTAAACCAGTGGTAGATGAACTGACCAGCGTAAAGCGTCAAGTGCATGCCATGATTGCCGCCATTTTTGGTAAGCTTTCTTGACTTCTGTAGTAACTTGGCCTTCTTATGATGTGTCCGGTTTGTGAATCCTTTGTAATGTTGTAGGGACACGCATTGGTCACTTGGGATCAGATGTGCGGAAGAAGTTGAAGGCTGCCTACACATTGACAGAGCAATTGTATACTAGCGTGCAACGGATCATCTCAACTGCGTCCCACAACAACATGGCGCCCACCTTGATTAAAGACACCCTGAAAAGACTGTCTATGCTTCCTGCCCGGGTTGAAGAGCTGAAAAAATCTGCTGCTCGAACCGGTGCTATCAATGCCTTAATCTGGGCAAAAGCGTGGGTGCCGGATTTTGATCCTGTTGAAGCAGCTCAAGGCTACCCCCACTTAAAGGAAGATGGCTCAGAATTCAATGAGGACCTGAGAGCGATAAACTGGGAGGTGCACCCTCTAACTTTCCAATTGGTGGAAGAGGCAGACTTGTCTCATTATCAAGCCCAATATGACAACCAGAACAAACGAGTGGCTGCACCAACTCCTGAAGCGGAGAATCTGATCCCTCCAATCCATAAGCATACTTACGCTCCTGATATTGAACCGTCGTTGCTGATCCATGATGAAGCTGTCTTTCAAGCCTTAATGGGAATCGACTGGACAACTGTTGATTTCCAGCCACTGGGTAGGGAAGCAGAAGCTGAAGCGGCGCAAGATGACCCGCAACCATCAGACCAGGTCGGCGATGAAGCTTGAACCGGAGGCCGATTTAAATTGTTTGTCTTTTATATTCCGCTGAAAATAAACAATGATCTTATTTGGGCACCATGTTGCCTTGTAATAGGATAGCCAATACTCTTGCTTTTGAGATGCATTCGTGCATAGGTACTGGTACTTACACCTCTTTTGAATGATCAAAACCTTCAATCTATTTTTCCTGCAATCACAAAATCTTAAACTGCCAAGGCGGTTGTACCACCAGCCGGATTATGATCTTTGTATATATATATGCAATGAAATTTAGGTATATGATCAAATCTTGTGATACAAACTACCTGCCATCGTTGGGCATGAAGTTGGCGTTGCCAATCTTGAAACGGAGGTATATAAACCTATACCGTCGAAGGAGAAAGTAGCTCCTGTGTATGTAATGTCGGTTTACCATGTAAACCGTGCCGGGTTATGATAAACACCATGTTATTTCGAGATGTGAATAGAAAGCAAATCGAGCAAATAGTCTCCGGATTAAAAATGGACCGTGTTCCGTCAATTGACAGTTTGAACCGGTTTAAAACTTTGTCGGTTTAAAAAACGCAACAAAAAGAAAGAAATATCTATCAAAGAAAATTGTGAAGCAAAGGCAATGATAAAACCATTTGCAAAAAGAGGCTTATTTGAGCCGATCAGATGGCGTTACCATGGTCGGACATGACCAAGCTCCCGATAGGTGTAGCTATGGTTCAAGTCAGCCAGGTCCCCAAATGAAACCGTGGCATTTATGCCGATCAAGAGGCGTGGCAATGGTTCGGGTTCGACCAAGCCCCCAAGTGATTCTGTGGCCTTAGGCCGATCAAGAGGCGTGACTGGTTCAGACTTGACCATGTCCCCAAGTGATCTGGTGGCTTTCGCCTATCAAAAGGTGTTGCATTGGTTCGGATACGACCAAGCTCCCAAGTGATATTATAAAGCTTTTTTTACAAAGCAAATTCAAGGGGTAAACCGGAGGCCGCTTTAAGACAGAACCACTCCGTGTAACCACACATGATGTAAAAGAATAGATATCCCGCTTTAGATGAGGTTCCGGTTTACTATATTAATCATAATATATACATTGTCATAATATGTACATAAGTAGAGCCAATGGCTCAGGTATAGTAAGGCCGAAGATGAGCTATGTTCCACGGCCTGTTGGTCTCCTCCTCTGATGTACGTGAGTCTTTATGCTCTCGAATATCAATCAGATAGTATGACCCGTTGTGCAGATTCTTGCTGACCACGAAAGGTCCCTCCCAAGGTGGGGATAGCTTATGCATATCAGTCTGATCTTGGATGAGCCGAAGCACCAAATCTCCTTCCTGAAAGGTTCTGGTTCTAACTCGGCGACTGTGATAACGACGAAGATCCTGTTGGTAAATCGCCGAGCGGGCGGCTGCTATGTCACGTTCTTCATCCAACAGGTCCAAAGCGTCTTGCCGTGCTGTCTCGTTGTTTGCTTCCACATAAGCCGCCACACGAGGTGAGTCATGACGGATATCACTAGGGAGAACCGCCTCCGCTCCATAGACCATGAAGAACGGTGTGTATCCTGTTGATCTGTTGGGTGTAGTATTGATGCTCCACAACACAGATGGTAACTCTTCTACCCAACAACCCGGTGTTCTCTGCAAAGGAACCATAAGCCGGGGCTTGATGCCTCTCAAGATCTCTTGATTAGCCCTTTCTGCTTGACCATTGGACTGTGGGTGTGCCACTGATGAAACGTCAAGCCGGATGTGCTCCCGTTCGCAGAACTCCTTCATGGCACCCTTGGACAAATTGTTACCATTATCTGTGATGATACTGTGTGGAAAGCCAAACCGGAAAATCACTTTTTTGATGAACTGAACTGCCGTGGCCGCATCACACTTGCTAACAGGTTCTGCCTCCACCCACTTTGTAAACTTGTCAACCACCACCAGGAGGTGGGTCTTCTTATCTTTGGACCTTTTGAAAGGCCCAACCATATCCAGCCCCCAAGTCGTAAACGGCCAAGTAATTGGAATCATTCTCAATTCTTGAGCCGGCACATGAGCACGTCTTGAAAACTTTTGGCAACCATCACATCGTCTGACCAGATCCTCCGCATCAGCATGAGCAGTTAACCAATAGAAGTCATGGCGGAATGCTTTAGCCACCAAAGATTTTGAACTGGCGTGGTGACCACAATCTCCTTCGTGGATCTAACGCAAAATTTCACAGCCTCCTTCAGGAGACACACAGCATTGAAACGCCCCTGATACACTGCAATGATGCAACTCGCCATTGACAATAGTCATGGACTTGGACCGCCGGATTATCTGTCGGGCCAGAGTCTCATCCTTTGGTAACTCGCCTCGGTTCATGTACGCCAGGTAAGGAAGCGTCCAATCCGGAATGACATGAAGATCTGCTACCAATTGAGCCTCCGGATCAGGAATAGCCAAATCCGCTTCACCAGGGAGCTTGACCGACGGGTTGTGCAGCACTTCCAGAAAAACATTGGGCGGGACCGGTTTACGCTGAGAGCCCAGCCGGCTTAAAGCGTCCGCCGTTTCATTCTTCCGTCGGTCCACGTGGTCCACCTGATAGCCTTTAAAGTGACCTGCAACAATATCCACCTCATGACGATATGCTGCCATGAGTGGGTCCTTGGAATCCCAAGTGCCAGACACTTGTTGAGCCACGAGGTCCGAGTCACCGAAGCACTTAACTCGACTTAGATTCATCTTCTTAGCCATCCGGAGACCATGGAGCAAGGCTTCATACTCAGCTGCATTGTTAGTACAAGGGAACATTAAGCGGAGAGCATAACAAAACTTATCACCTCGTGGGGAAGTTAATACGACTCCAACCCCCGAGCCTTCCAATTGCCTGGACCCGTCAAAATGGATGGTCCAATATGTGTGATCCGGCTTTTCTTCAGGTGCTTGCAGTTCCGTCCAATCATTGAAGAAATCAACAAGTGCTTGAGACTTAACCGCCGTCCGAGGCACATACTTCAACCCGTGCGGCCCAAGCTCTATAGCCCACTTGGCAATCCGGCCAGTCGCTTCCCGGTTCTGGATGATATCCCCCAAGGGAGCAGAACTGACCACCGTAATGGGGTGCCCTTGGAAGTATTGCTTAAGCTTCCGGCTTGCCATAAAAACTCCATATACCAGCTTCTGCCAATGCGGGTACCTTTGCTTGGACTCAATGAGTACCTCGCTGATATAATAGACCGGACGTTGAACCGGATGCTCCTTGCCTGCCTCTTTTTGCTCCACCACAATAGCCACACTGACCGCACGAGCATTAGCAGCAACATATAGCAGCAACGGCTCCTTGTCAATGGGAGCGGCAAGCACAGGCGAATTGGCCAATTGCCGCTTTAAGTCATCAAATGCTTTATCAGCAGCAGAACTCCAGACGAATTGATCCGTCTTCTTCAACTGATACAAAGGGATTGCCTTCTCACCCAGGCAGCTGATAAACCGGCTTAACACGGCAATCTGACCTGCCAGGCGTTGAACATCATTGATACACTTCGGTTTAGCTAGGGAGGTGATGGCTGTCATCTTCTCCGGATTAGCCTCGATTCCCCTGTTGGACACCAGAAAACCCAATAACTTGCCTGCCGGTACACCAAAGACACACTTGGCCGGATTAAGCATCATCTTGTACGTCCTCAGGTTATCAAAGGTTTCCTTCAAGTTGTCAACCAGAGTCTCCTTCTCCCTTGACTTAACCACGATATCATCCACGTAAGCATGTACATTACGGCCAATCTGCTTGTGAAGACAATTTTGTACACACCGTTGATAAGTTGCCTGGGCACTCTTGAGCCCAAAGGGCATAGACACATAGCAGAAGGCTCCAAAGGGAGTTATGATCAATGAGCGCGTTTTCCTATTTCGGATCCAAGTTGGCACTGATGCTGAACTGCTTGGACGAATCGCCAGGCACGAAGTCAACAAGCTTAGTTTCAGTTGCCGATTTGAACTTCAGGGCGGGATCATGCTCCGTAGTTGGCTTCTTTAATGGAGTCATGTCCGCCAGATCAACATTGTCCTTATAATACTTCAGCTCCTCGGTGGCACAAACCGACTCTGCATAGGCCGCATCTCCTTCCTCGCACTTCAAAGCGATTTTACGGCTTCCGTGAACCGTTATTGTCCCCTTGTGACCCGGCATCTTGAGCTGCAAATACACATAACAGGGCCGTGCCATAAACTTGGCGTAGGCCGGTCGCCCAAACAGGGCGTGATATGGACTTTGGATTTTCACCACTTCAAACGTCAACGTTTCCGACCTGGAATCATGATCATCTCCAAATGCCACTTCCAGAGCTATCTTACCAACATGATATGCTGACTTACCAGGTACCACACCATGGAACACCCTATTGGACGGTTTGAGATTTTTATCTGTTAGTCCCATATGACGGAAGGTCTCATAGTACAAGATATTAATGCTACTCCCTCCATCCATGAGCACCTTGGTGAACTTATAACCTCCCACCTGAGGCGCCACCACCAATGCTAGCTGACCCGGGTTATCAACCCGGGGTGGGTGATCCTCTCTGCTCCGTATGATTGGCTGCTCAGACCAGCGTAAGTAACGGGGCATGGCCGGTTCAACAGAGTTGACTGCCCGCTTCTGAACCTTCCGGTCTCGCTTGTCCAAGCTAGTGGTGAAGACATGGTACTACCCACTATTCAACTGCTTTGGGTTGCTCTGGTAACCCAACTGTTGCTGCTGCTGGTTGTAACCACCCTGGTTATTTTGATTATTTTGATTGTTATGTCCGCCCGGATTACCATTAAATCCTGAACCGGGATTTCCTCCATCGTAACCCGGCCCGGATCCTGAGCCACCGCCGGAGCCATGATCATACCGGAAAGCATTAGAATTCTTGAACTCCTGCATAATGAAGCAATCCTTCCAAAGGTGGTTTGCTGGAACCTCCTTCGTCCCATGCTTTGGACAGGGCTGGTTCAATAGATAATTTAAGCGGTCCGGGTTAGGGTTAGGCGCTCCACCGCGATTCGGCGGTTTACCCTTGCGTCGCTGACCCTTGTCCTACGCGTTGGTATTAGCCACGAAGTCCATGTTGCCATCCGCTTTACGCTTGCCTCCGCTACCGTTACCTGCCGAGTGATGCTGCTGACCTTTGGAGTTGTTGTTCTTCTTTCCCTTCCCCGTCTTGTCATCATCAGACTCGGGATCCTTGGTACTATCAGAATCAGCATACTTTACCAAGGCAGCCATGAGGGTCCCCATGTCAGTGCAATGGCGCTTCATCCGTCCTAACTTCAGCTTTAGAGGCCCAAACTGGCAATTGCCTTCTAGGGTTATAACCGCGGTGTCAGCGTTGATGCGGTCTGATGAATGCAGAACCTGCGAGACCCGGCGCACCCAATGAGTCGTCGATTCTCCTTCCTCCTGGACACAAGCAGCTAAGTCCACTATCGACATAGGCTGCTTACATGTATCCTTGAAATTACTGATAAACCGGGCTCGTAATTGGGCCCATGAACTGATAGAATTGGCCGGTAAGCTTTTTAACCAAGTACGGGCCGTTCCTTCAAGCATCATGGCGAAGTACTTCGCACATGCTGCATCATCCACATCAAGCATCTCCATGGCCATCTCATAGCTCTCCACCCATGTCTCTGGAGGTTGATCCGCCGTGTAATTTGGTACCTTGCGCGGGCCCTTGAAATCCTTGGGCAGGCGCATATTGCGTAAAGCGGGAACAAGGCAAGGCACCCCCAAAGAACTATAAGTAACACCAGGTTTGACCGAGGTAGTTGGACGAACCGGCGTAAGCTGCCGAGCCTGATACTGTGCGGCTAACTCGGCCTCCCTGCGCGCTCGGGCCTGGTCCACCACTTCCTGAGCGTTATCAGCACCACCCGCCGGGTTGTTGCCGCGGGGTGCTCCACGTTGTTCATTACTTGACACTGCCGGTTCATCCATATGCCTGCTATAGCTCTGGCTTGGACGAGGGGTCGAGTGGATCCGGTCACGGCTGTACGAGTATGCTTCCTGTTGGACCAAAGCTGATAGATCTGATAGGACTTGAGCCTCCTGACACTGCCGGTTCATCCATATGCCTGCTAATGCATCAAATAGATCTGATAGGACTTGAGCCGGCGGGCGTACAGAGCCTCCTGCCCTGGCAGCCATCGCCGCTACTGAACCGGAGGTTATTGGCGCCACGATCGAAGAATGAAGCGCTGCTTGTGTGCCGGCCATGAATATTCCAACTCGGTTGGGTAGATCAGAGGGGTCCGGAATACTGTCGCCATCGGAACAGCCCCCAATCCAGCCATCTTGTAGCTGATATAGAGATTCAGTTTCTCCGGCTGATGACTCGTCGCCGGAATAAACGACGGTCTCACCACGAGATTCTGATCCAGCCTCATAACTTCCTCCATGGATGACTCCCACGAAGGCACGCTTCACGGCCGGTTTAACCCGGGCGGATCGCGCACGCTGAGCCGTTTCGACGGGGTCGGTGCAGATGTCCGGCTCAGGGCCCGGTTCACCGATCTTGCCGATGAAAACGTGTATGCCACCAAAGGGGACCCGGTACCCGTACTCAACTGAGCCGGCCTCGGGGCCCCAGCCTGCATCGTCGATGTAGAGCTTGCCGCGACGACTCTTAGTCATCTGGCCCACAGCGTAGCCCTCGAGTCCTTCAAAGCGGCCCTCCAAGAACTTGAAACCATCGTGCGATAGCCCCACGGTGGGCGCCAACTATTGTGGTTTTGTCACGGCAGATGTCCTCGTGAAAGGACTTAGTCGTGGAGCCATCGCAACGGGTTAGCTTGAAGGGGTTAAAGCGGACACAGGGACGCAAGAGAGTTTGTACTAGTTTGGCCCCTTCGATGAAGGTAAAAGCCTACGTCTAGTTGTGATGGAATTGATGGGGTTTCGATGACTAGGGAGCAAACAAGCTTCGCCTAAGTCTCGAGTTGTTGTCTGTTGTCCTGAACCGCCGCCGGGTCGTCCCCTTATATACACGGGTGACGCCCGTCGGTTCACAGAGTCCTAACACCGGTTCATATTCATATCCGGGTTGGTCTCTCCTTATTCCTACCTTACAATACAAGTTTACATACAGATGCCGGTTTACGGCTAAAAGTCTTCAACCGACTATGGGCCTCAGGCCCTCATCTATCTTCTTGGGCTTTAACACTCTTGAGTTACTGATGAAGTTAACCCAACCCACATAGGCCGGTTTACGCCCAATAGTAATATTCCCAACAGTCGCCGAATGGAACATTGAGCTACAGGCATTTCAGCAAGAATTCAGCACGACCAGAGTTAACAAGGGAGCCGCACTGGCAGATTTCGTGGCAGAATGGGCAGAAGCGCCGGGTCTCGAGATAGGTGAAGACCGATCACTTTCCCTGGGAAGTGAAGCACCGGACGGCTGGGTCGTGTACTTCGATGTGGCATTCTCCCGACATGGTGCAGGAGCTGGTGCAGTGCTTGTGTCCCCTACCCAGGACAAACTCTATTACACCGTGCAACTCTGCTTCCAGCACGGAGAGAAGGTCTCCAACAACATAGCAGAATACGAAGGCCTGATAGCAGGCTTCAAAGCCGCAATCGCCTTAGGGGTAAAGCGCCTCACCATAAAGGGCGATTCACGGCTCCTCGTCAACTTCTCCAACAAGATATACGAGCCGAAGGATGAGCACATGGAAGCTTACCTTGCTGAAGTCCGCAGGACGGAGAAACAGTTCTGGGGGCTGGAGCTGTAGCATGTGCCTCGCGGCACCAATCAGGAGGCTGACGACATTGCCAAGAGGACGTCTAGGCGGCTGCCACAGGAACCTGGCGTCTTCGAGGAGCGGCTCTTCAAGCCCTCAGCGGCGCCATCACTATCAGGTGCGGCGCAGCAAAGGGAGGAGCCTCCTCAGCCGCCTGCCTCGGGAGCTCCGGTCTGCGGCTCGGCATCAGGGGCACGCCTGCTCCTGGCGTTGGATCCTCAGGGGGGATGTTGGATCCCAGAGCTCAAGGACTACCTGATGTAAGGGATTCTGCTGGAGAACGAGGAGGAGGTGGAGCGTGTAGCATGGCAGGCCACGGCTTATTGCATCTAGGATGGCGAGCTCTACAGGAAGCGGCCAAATGATGTGTCCCTACGTTGCATTTCCAGGGAGCAAGGAAAGGAACTGCTGGTGAACATACACAGCGGAGACTGCGGGCACCACTCGTCGTCACGAACCCTCGTCGGCAAGGCGTTCCGCAGCGGGTTCTACTGGCCCACAACACTCAGCGACGCTGTTGAGCTGGTGAAGGCTTGCGAGGCCTGCCAGTTTCACGCTAAACAGATCCATCAACCTGCGGGGGGTCTGCGGACCATACCCCTATCCTGGCCGTTTGCAGTTTGGGGGTTGGACATTCTGGGCCTGTTCCCTCGGGCGCCAGGGGGCTAATGCTACCTCTACGTCGCGTGGACAAGTTCATCAAGTGGGCCGAGGTGGAAGCTGTCCGCACAATCCCGGCAGGCTCGGCAGTCAAGTTCATCAAGGGCCTCGTGAGCCGGTTTGGGGTGCCTAACCGCATCATCACTGACAACGGTTCACAATTCACCAGTAATCTCTTCAAAACGTACTGTGCTAACCTTGGAATGCAGATATGCTACGCTTCGGTAGCACACCCCCGGAGCAATGGCCAGGCTGAATGAGCCAACGCGGAGGTCCTGAGGGGCCTCAAGGCCAGGACCTTCAAGAAGAAGCTGGAGGCCTGTGGCAGGGGCTGGCACGACGAGCTCCAGTCCGTGCTATGGTCAATCCGCATGATAGTGACCAAGCCGACTGGCGAGACCCCGTTCTTCCTCGTCTACGGAGCAGAGGCTGTTCTCCCTCACGAGGTCAGACGTTGCTCCGCACGGGTCCTGGCATTCGACGAGGCTCAGCAGGACGCCATGCGGGGGACGGATCTCGTGCTGGGGGAGGAACACCGTCGGGAAGCCGCACTGCGAGCGGCAAGGTATCAACAGGCGCTACGACGATACCACAGCCTCAACATCCGCCCCAGGACCCTTGAGGTAGGGGATCTCGTGCTCAGAAGGGTTCTCTCCAGGGAGGGGCTGCACAAGCTCTCTCCCATGTGGGAGGGCCCGTTCAAGGTTGTTCATGTTTCTAGGCCTGGCTCCGCGCGCTTGGAGACTCCGGAGGGAGTACCCATCCAGAACCCATGGAACATTCAACATCTCCGGAGGTTCTACCCCTGAGTGAAGCCGCTGCATTTTGGAAAAGGCCCGGTGCCTGTGAAGAAGGCGAATGCCTGTAAAGCCGCTGCGTTTTGGAAAAGGCCCGGTGCCTGTGAAGAAGGCGAATGCCTATGAAGCCGCTGCGTTTTGGAAAAGGCCCGGAGCCTGTGAAGAAGGCGAATGCCTGTGAAGCTGCCGCGTTTCAAGAAAGGCCCGATGCCTGTGAAGAAGGCCAATGCCTGTGAAGCTCGCCGCCCGTGACACTCTCACGTAATAATGAGTGGGGCTGTACATGCCCCGGAGTCTCCGGAGTGCCGCCCTTGGGCCTCGGGGGCTCCCGCCCACGCCCAGTGGCAGCACTTAGCTCCGCACTGGTGAGAAGACATCGAAGACTAGAATAGGTGCCGGACGCGGCTTTCCCATTTGCTTTCCGCAGTTGGCTTGTTTATTCCTGTTTGAAGTTTTTATTGGAGTTGCTGACATTCTTGGCTTGTGGCTCTTTGTCTTTCTCGCTCGCTCGCCTCGTTTTCTCTCGCGAAGTCTCGCGAGGGAGGATCGCGGGCGCCCTCGCGAGTGTTTTCTGCCCCGATCATTTGGAGCTTTCCTATCCGAGTCCTCTGCAGGAGCACCCCTCCCAGTCCATTCCCCACGGGCATCGTGACACGAGCGCAGGACCTGGGCCGATCGCTGTTGGGGAACGTAGCAGAAATTCAAAATTTTCCTACGTGTCACCAAGATCTATCTATGGAGAGACTAGCAACGAGGGGAAGGAGAGTGCATCTACATACCCTTGTAGATCGCTAAGCGGAAGCGTTCAAGTGAACGGGGTTGATGGAGTCGTACTCGTCGTGATTCAGATCACCGATGATCCTAGTGCCGAACGGACGGCACCTCCGCGTTCAACACACGTACAGCTCGACGATGTCTCCCACGCCTTGATCCAGCAAGGAGAGAGGGAGAGGTTGAGGAAGACTCCATCCAGCAGCAGCACAACGGCGTGGTGGTGATGGAGGAGCGTGGCAATCCTGCAGCGCTTCGCAAAGCACCTACGGGAGAGGAGGAGGTGTCACGGGAGGGAGGGAGGCGCCAAGGGCTCAGGTATGGATGCCCTCCCTCCCCTCCACTATATATAGGGGCAGGGGAGAGGGGGGAGGCACAGCCTTGCCCCTTCCTCCAAGGAAGGGGTGCGGCTAAGAGGGGGGGAGGAGTCCATCCTCCCCAAGGCACCTCGGAGGTGCCTTCCCCCTTTAGGACTCTTCCCTCTAGGGTTCCCTAGGCGCATGGGCCTCTTGGGGCTGGTGCCCTTGGCCCATGTAGGCCAAGGCGCACCCCCTACAGCCCATGTGGCCCCCCGGGGCAGGTGGCCCCACCCGGTGGGCCCCCGGGACCCTTCCGGTGGTCCCGGTACAATACCGATGACCCCGAAACTTGTCCCGATGGCCGAAACAGGACTTCCTATATATAAATCTTTACCTCCGGACCATTCCGGAACTCCTCGTGACGTCCGGGATCTCATCCGAGACTCCGAACAACATTCGGTAACCACATACAAGCTTCCTTTATTACCCTAGCGTCATTGAACCTTAAGTGTGTAGACCCTACGGGTTCGGGAGTCATGCAGACATGACCGAGATGTTCTCCAGTCAATAACCAACAGCAGGATCTGGATACCCATGTTGGCTCCCACATGTTCCACGATGATCTCATCGGATGAACCACGATGTCAAGGACTCAATCGATCCCGTATACAATTCCCTTTGTCTAGCGGTATGGTACTTGCCGAGATTCGATCGTCGGTATACCGATACCTTGTTCAATCTCGTTACCGGCAAGTCTCTTTACTCGTTCCGTAACACATCATCCCGTGATCAACCCCTTGGTCACATTGTGCACATTATGATGATGTCCTACCGAGTGGGCCCAGAGATACCTCTCCGTTTACACGGAGTGACAAATCCCAATCTCGATTCGTGCCAACCCAACAGACACTTTCAGAGATACCCGTAGTGTACCTTTATAGCCACCCAGTTACGTTGTGACGTTTGGCACACCCAAAGCACTCCTACGGTATCCGGGAGTTGCACAATCTCATGGTCTAAGGAAATGATACTTGACATTAGAAAAGCTTTAGCATACGAACTACATGATCTTGTGCTAGGCTTAGGACTGGGTCTTGTCCATCACATCATTCTCCTAATGATGTGATCCCGTTATCAACGACATCCAATGTCCATGGTCAGGAAACCGTAACCATCTATTGATTAACGAGCTAGTCAACTAGAGGCTTACTAGGGACATGGTGTTGTCTATGTATCCACACATGTATCTGAGTTTCCTATCAATACAATTCTAGCATGGATAATAAACGATTATCATGAACAAGGAAATATAATAATAATCAATTTATTATTGCCTCTAGGGCATATTTCCAACAGTCTCCCACTTGCACTAGAGTCAATAATCTAGTTCACATCGATATGTGATTAACACTCAAGGTCACATCCCCATGTGACTAACACCCAAAGAGTTTTGGGTTTGATCATGTTATGCTTGTGAGAGAGGTTATAGTCAACGGGTCTGAACCTTTCAGATCCGTGTGTGCTTTACAAATCTCTATGTCATCTCCTAGATGCAGCTACCACGTTCTATTTGGAGCTATTCCAAATAACTGTTCTACTTGGAGCTATTCTAAATTGTTGCTCCATTATATGTATCCGGTATCTCTACTCAGAGCTATCCGGATAGGTGTCAAGCTTGCATCGACGTAACCCTTTACGACGAACTCTTTTACCACCTCCATAATCGAGAAAAATTCCTTAGTCCACTAATTTCTAAGGATAACTTTGACCGCTGTCCTGTGATCCATTCTTGGATCACTCTTGTACCCCTTGACTGACTCATGGCAAGGCACACTTCAGGTGCGGTAGCATAGCATACTGTAGAGCCTATGTCTTATGCATAGGGGACGACCTTAGTCCTTTCTCTCTATTCTGCCATGGTCGAGCTTTAAGTCTTAACTTCATACCTTACAACTCAGGCAAGAACTCCTTCTTTGACTGATCCATCTTGAACACCTTCAAGATCACGTCAAGGCATGTGCTCATTTGAAAGTACTATTAAGCGTTTTGATCTATCCTTATAGATCTTGATGCTCAATGTTCAAGTAGCTTAATCCAGGTTTTCCATTTAAAACACTTTCCAAATAACCCTATATGCTTTCCAGAAATTCTACGTCATTTCTGATCATTAATATGTCAACAACATATACTCATCAGAAATTCTATAGTGCTCCCACTCACTTCTTTGGAAATACAAGTTTCTCATAAACTTTGTATACACCCAAAATCTTTGATCATCATCAAAGCATACATTCCAACTCCGAGATGCTCACTCCAGTCCTCAGAAGGATTGCTGGAGCTTTGCATACTTATTAGCATATTTCAGGATAGACAAAACCTTCCGGTTGTATCACTTACAACCTTTCCTCAAGAATCGTCGAGGAAACAATGTTTTGACATCCTATCTGCAAGATTTCATAAATAATGCAGTAATTGCTAATATAATTCCAACAGACTCTTAGCATCGCTACGAGTGAGAAAGTCTCATCGTAGTCAACTCCTTGAACTTGTTGAAAAACATCTTAACGACAAGTCGAGCTTTCTCAATGGTGACACTTACCATCATTGTCTGTCTTCCTTTCAAAATCCATATGTACCTAACAGCCTTACGACCATCAAGTAGTTCTTCCAAAGTCTACACTTTGTTTTCATACATGGATCCTATCTCGGGTTTTATGGCCTTGAGCCATTTATCGGAATCCGGGCCCACCATCGCTTCTCCATAGCTCGTAGGTTCATTGTTGTCTAGCAACATGACTTCCAAGACAGGATTACGTACCACTCTGAAGTAGTACGCATCCTTGTCATCCCACGAGGTTTGGTAGTGACTCGATCCGAAGTTTCATGATCACTATCATAAGCTTCCACTTCAGTTGGTGTACGTGCCACAGGAACAACTTCCTGTGCCCTGCTACACACTTGTTGAAGTGACGGTTCAATAACCTCATCAAGTCTCCACCATCCTCCCACTCAACTTTTCGAGAGAAACCTTTCCTCGAAAAAGGACCCGATTCAAGAAACAATCCCTATTGCTTTCGGATCTGAATTAGGAGGTATACCCAACTGTTTTTGGGTGTCCTATGAAGATGCATTTTATCTGCTTTGGGTTCGAGCTTATCAACCTGAAACCTTTTCACATAAGCGTCGCAGCCCCAAACTTTCAAGAAACGGCAACTTAGGTTTCTCCAAACCATAGTTCATACGGTGTCGTCTCAACGAAATTATGTGGTGCCCTATTTAAAGTGAATGTGGTTGTCTCTAATGCCTAACCCATGAATGATAGTGGTAACTCGATAAGAGACATCATGGTATGCATCATATCCAATAGGGTGCAGTTATGATGTTCGGATACACCATCACACTATGGTGTTCCAGGCTGTATTAGTTGTGAAACTATTTCCACAATGTCTTAATTCTGTGCCAAACTCGTAATTCAGATATTCATCTCTATGATCATATCATAGATATTTTATCCTCTTGTCACGACGATCTTTCAACTTCACCCTGAAATTACTTGAACCTTTCAATAATTCAGACTCATGATTCATCAAGCAAATGTACTCAACATCCACTCAAATTATCTGTGAAGTAAGAACATAACAATATCCACTACATGCCTCAGCACTCATTGGACTGTACACATCAAAATGTATTACTTCCAACAAGTTGCTATCTTGTTCCATCTTACTGAAAACGAGGCTTTTCAGTCATCTTGCCCATGTGGTATGATTTGCATGTCCCAAGTGATTCAAAATCAAGTGAGTCAAAACGGTCCATTTGCATGGAGTTTCTTCATGCATATACACCAATAGACATGGTTCGCATGTCTCAAACTTTTCAAAAACGAGTGAGCCCAAAGATCCATCAATATGGAGCTTCTTCATGCGTTTTATACCGATATGACTTACATGGCAGTGCCACAAGTAGGTGGTACTATCATTACTATCTTTTGGCATGAACATGTGTATCACTACGATCGAGATTTAATAAACCATTCATTTTAGGTGTAAGACCATTGAAGGTATTATTCAAATAAACAGAGTAACCATTATTCTCCTTAAATGAATAACCGTATTGCGATAGACGTAATCCAATCATGTCTATGCTCAACGCAAACACCAAATAACAATTATTTAGGTTTAACACCAATCTCTTTGGTAGAGGGAGCGTGCGATGCTTGATCATATCAAGCTTGGAAAAACTTCCAACACATATCGTCAGCTCACCTTTAGCTAGTCTCTGTTTATTCCGTAGCCTTTTGTTTCGAGTTACTAACACTTAGCAACCGAACCAGTATCCAATACCCTGGTGCTACTAGGAGTACTAGCAAAGTACACATTAACACAATGTATATCCAATATACTTCTATCGACCTTGCCAGCCTTCTTATCTACCAAGTATCTAGGGTAATTCTGCTCTAGTGGTTGTTCCCCTTATTACAGAAGCACTTAGTCTCGGGTTTGGGTTTTACCTTGGGTTTCTTCACTAGAGCAGCAGCTGATTTGCCGTTTCATGAAGTATCCCTTCTTGCCCTTGCCCTTCTTGAAACTAGTGGTTTCACCAACCATCAACAATTGATGCTCCTTCTTGATTTCTACTTTCGCGGTGTCAAACATCGCGAATACCTCAAGGATCATCATATCTATCCCTGATATGTTATAGTTCATCACGAAGCTCTAACAGCTTGGTGGCAATGACTTTGGAGAACCATCACTGTCTTATCTGGAAGATCAACTCCCACTCGATTCAAATGATTGTTGTACTCAGACAATCTGAGCACAAGCTCAACAATTGAGCTTTTCTCCTTAGTTTGCAGGTTAAGAAAGTCATCGGAGGTCTTATACCTCTTGACATGGGCACGAGCCTGAAATCCCAATTTCAGCCCTCAAAACATCTCATATGTTTCGCGATGTTTCAAAAACGTCTTTGGTGCCTCAACTCTAAACCGTTTAACTGAACTATCACGTAGTTATCAAAACGTGTATGTCAGATGTTCGCAACAACCACAGACAACGTTCGAGGTTCAGCACAAGGAGCGGTGCATTAAGGACATAAGCCTTCTATGAAGCAATGAGGACAATCCTCAGTTTACGGACCTAGTCCGCATAATTGCTACTATCAACTTTCAACTAATTTTTCTCTAGGAACATATCTAAACAGTAGAACTATAGCGTGAGCTACGACATAATTTGCAAAAACCTTTTGACTATGTTCAGGATAATTAAGTTCATCTTATGAACTCCCACTCAGATAGACATCCCTCTAGTCATCTAAGTGATTACATGATCCGAGTCAAACTAGGCCGTGTCCGATCATCACGTGAGACGGACTAGTCATCATCGGTGAACATCTTCATGTTGATCGTATCTTCTATACGACTCATGTTCGACCTTTCAGTCTCCGTGTTCCGAGGCCATGTCTGTACATGCTAGGCTCATCAAGTTAACCCTAAGTGTTTCGCGTGTGTAAATCTGTCTTACACCCGTTGTATGTGAACGTTAGAATCTAACACCTGATCATCACGTGGTGCTTCGAAACACGAACTGTCGCAACGGTGCACAGTTAGGGGAGAACACTTCTTGAAATTGTTGTAAGGGATCATCTTATTTACTACCGTCGTTCTAAGCAAATAAGATGTATAAACATGATAAACATCACATGCAATCAAATAGTGACATGATATGGCCATCATCACTTTGCTCCTTTTGATCTCCATCTTCGGGGCTCCATGATCATCATCGTCACCGGCATGACACCATGATCTCCATCATCATGATCTCCATCATCGTGTCTTCATGAAGTTGCCTCGCCAACTATTACTTCTACTACTATGGCTAACGGTTAGCAATAAAGTAAAGTAATTACATGACGTTTAAGTTGACACGCAGGTCACAAATAAATAAAGACAACTCCTATGGCTCCTGCCGGTTGTCATACTCATCGACATGCAAGTCGTGATTCCTACTACAAGAACATGATCAATCTCATACATCACATATCACATCCTTTTTGGCCATATCACATCACATAGCATACCCTGCAAAAACAAGTTAGACGTCCTCTAATTGTTGTTTGCATGTTTTACGTGGCTGCTATGGGTTTCTAGCAAGAACGTTTCTTACCTACGCATGAACCACAACGTGATATGCCAATTGCTATTTACCCTTCATAAGGACCCTTTTCATCGAATCCGATCCGACTAAAGTGGGAGAGACAGACACCCGCCAGCCACCTTATGCAACTAGTGCATGTTTGTCGGTGGAACCGGTCTCACGTAAGCGTACGTGTAAGGTTGGTCCGGGCCGCTTCATCCCACGATGCCGCCGAATCAAGATAAGACTAGTAACGGCAAGCATATTGAACAATATCGACGCCCACAACTACTTTGTGTTCTACTCGTGCAAAGAATCTACGCAATAGACCTAGCTCATGATGCCACTGTTGGGTAACGTAGCAGAAATTCAAAAAATTTCCTACGTATCACCAAGATCTATCTATGGAGAGACCAGCAACGAGTAGAAAGAGAGTGCATCTACATACCCTTGTAGATCGCTAAGCGGAAGCGTTCAAGTGAACGGGGTTGATGGAGTCGTACTCGTCGTGATTCAGATCACCGATGATCCTAGTGCCGAACGGACGGCACCTCCGCGTTCAACACACGTACAGCTCGACGATGTCTCCCACGCCTTGATCCAGCAAGGAGAGAGGGAGAGGTTGAGGAAGACTCCATCCAGCAGCAGCACAACGGCGTGGTGGTGATGGAGGAGCGTGGCAATCCTGCAGGGCTTCGCCAAGCACCTACGGGAGAGGAGGAGGTGTCACGGGAGGGAGGGAGGCGCCAAGGGCTCAGGTATGGATGCCCTCCCTCCCCTCCACTATATATAGGGACAGGGGAGAGGGGGGAGGCGCAGCCTTGCCCCTTCCTCCAAGGAAGGGGTGCGGCTAAGAGGGGGGGAGGAGTCCATCCTCCCCAAGGCACCTCGGAGGTGCCTTCCCCCTTTAGGACTCTTCCCTCTAGGGTTCCCTAGGCGCATGGGCCTCTTGGGGCTGGTGCCCTTGGCCCATGTAGGCAAAGGCGCACCCCCTACAGCCCATGTGGCCCCCCGGGGCAGGTGGCCCCACCCGGTGGGCCCCTGGGACCCTTCCGGTGGTCCCGGTACAATACCGATGACCCCGAAACTTGTCCCGATGGCCGAAACAGGACTTCCTATATATAAATCTTTACCTCCGGACCATTCCGGAACTCCTCATGACGTCCGGGATCTCATCCGGGACTCCGAACAACATTCGGTAACCACATACAAGCTTCCTTTATTACCCTGGCGTCATCGAACCTTAAGTGTGTAGACCCTACGGGTTCGGGAGACATGCAGACATGACCGAGATGTTCTCCGGTCAATAACCAACAGCGGGATCTGGATACCCATGTTGGCTCCCACATGTTCCACGATGATCTCATCGGATGAACCACGATGTCAAGGACTCAATCGATCCCGTATACAATTCCCTTTGTCTAGCGGTATGGTACTTGCCCGAGATTCGATCGTCGGTATACCGATACCTTGTTCAATCTTGTTACCGGCAAGTCTCTTTACTCGTTCCGTAACACATCATCCCGTGATCAACCCCTTGGTCACATTGTGCACATTATGATGATGTCCTACCGAGTGGGCCCAGAGATACCTCTCCGTTTACACGGAGTGACAAATCCCAATCTCGATTCGTGCCAACCCAACAGACACTTTCAGAGATACCCGTAGTGTACCTTTATAGCCACCCAGTTACGTTGTGACGTTTGGCACACCCAAAGCACTCCTACGGTATCTGGGAGTTGCACAATCTCATGGTCTAAGGAAATGATACTTGACATTAGAAAAGCTTTAGCATACGAACTACATGATCTTGTGCTAGGCTTAGGATTGGGTCTTGTCCATCACATCATTCTCCTAATGATGTGATCCCGTTATCAACGACATCCAATGTCCATGGTCAGGAAACCGTAACCATCTATTGATCAACGAGCTAGTCAACTAGAGGCTTACTAGGGACATGGTGTTGTCTATGTATCCACACATGTATCTGAGTTTCCTATCAATACAATTCTAGCATGGATAATAAACGATTATCATGAACAAGGAAATATAATAATAATCAATTTATTATTGCCTCTAGAGCATATTTCCAACAGTCTCCCACTTGCACTAGAGTCAATAATCTAGTTCACATCACCATGTGATTAACACTGACAGGTCACATCACCATGTGACCAACATCCAAAGAGTCTTGGGTTTGATCATGTTACTTGTGAGAGAGGTTATAGTCAACGGGTCTGAACCTTTCAGATCCGTGTGTGCTTTACAAATCTCTATGTCATCTCCTAGATGCAGCTACCACGTTCTATTTGGAGATATTCCAAATAACTGTTCTACTTGGAGCTATTCTAAATTGTTGCTCCATTATACGTATCCGGTATCTCTACTCAGAGCTATCCGGATAGGTGTTAAGCTTGCATCGACGTAACCCTTTACGACGAACTCTTTTACCACCTCCATAATTGAGAAAATTCCTTAGTCCACTAGTTACTAAGGATAACTTTGACCGCTGTCCTGTGATCCATTCTTGGATCACTCTTGTACCCCTTGACTGACTCATGGTAAAGCACACTTCAGGTGCGGTACACAGCATAGCATACTGTAGAGCCTATGTCTTAAGCATAGGGGACGACCTTCGTTCCTTTCTCTCTATTCTGCCATGGTCGAGCTTTAAGTCTTAACTTCATACCTTACAACTCAGGCAAGAACTCCTTCTTTGACTGATCCATCTTGAACACCTTCAAGATCACGTCAAGGCATGTGCTCACGTCAAGATCACGTCGGTATACCGATACCTTGTTCAATCTCGTTACCGGCAAGTCTCTTTACTCGTTCCGTAACACATCATCCCGTGATCAACCCCTTGGTCACATTGTGCACATTATGATGATGTCCTACCGAGTGGGCCCAGAGATACCTCTCCGTTTACACGGAGTGACAAAATCCCAATCTCGATTCGTGCCAACCCAACAGACACTTTCAGAGATACCCGTAGTGTACCTTTATAGCCACCCAGTTACGTTGTGACGTTTGGCACACCCAAAGCACTCCTACGGTATCCGGGAGTTGCACAATCTCATGGTCTAAGGAAATGATACTTGACATTAGAAAAGCTTTAGCATACGAACTACATGATCTTGTGCTAGGCTTAGGATTGGGTCTTGTCCATCACATCATTCTCCTAATGATGTGATCCCGTTATCAACGACATCCAATGTCCATGGTCAGGAAACCGTAACCATCTATTGATTAACGAGCTAGTCAACTAGAGGCTTACTAGGGACATGGTGTTGTCTATGTATCCACACATGTATCTGAGTTTCCTATCAATACAATTCTAGCATGGATAATAAACGATTATCATGAACAAGGAAATATAATAATAATCAATTTATTATTGCCTCTAGGGCATATTTCCAACAATCGCCCCCACAGCTAAGACCATAAGTTACCCCTCCTACTAATCCTTGCAGGGCACGAAGCGCACGAGGAGGCCACGGCCTCGGGAGGCGAGGACCATGCCAAGCCCCACCGAGCTAAAATAGTTCCCGCACATGGGAGCGCGGCACGAAAACACGGCGCAAAAATAGCGGAAACAGCGCGATGGTTAAACAGCAACAGTTCTAATACGCCCCCGCGGGGCCCTACATTACTTACTATTTTTGCGCAGGATAAGAAAGAAAACAAAACGGGCACGATTCGTCCTGCGCCAACCCACAGCGAAGGCTCGAGCTGCTCCTGGGGCTCAGGCGGATCCCTCCTCTCGCTTCACCAGGGCGCGACGGCGGGCTGACCCGCTACCTTCGCCCAAGCGGGCGCGACAGCGAGGAGGCTGCTCGCGGCCACCGCCGGAGGAGCTGCTGCCTAAGAGGGGGTCGCTGAAGCTCGGCAAGCCCCAAGCACCGTCGCCTGTATGCTAGTCGCCATCTTCATCCTGGTCAGAGCCAGGGCTGGGCAGGCGGCCGCGGTCGTCGTCTTCAGGGCAACACCCGGCACGGCGACCGTCTTCCCCGAACACCCTCACGTAGAGGGTGGCGTCGCCATCAAACTTGAAGTACATGGTGCACCACCGGCTCAGGCCACGCGTGCGGACAAACGTCTGCCAGCCGCGTGTCAGAGCCCCGTTCACAGAAACGGAAACCTCCAGCGACGCCCGGGAGGCCCTGCTGCAGCATCCGTCTGCCTAGAGCCAGAAGCCGCACCGGGTGCTGGCCGGCAGTTCATCTACGAAGATACGAGGGAGCTGGAGCCTGGTGCTGGATGGGTCTGCCGACCACACGATGAACTCCGCCAGCATCTCTGCAGAGCAAAAGCGTGGCCTAGGGGGGCGCACACCCACGGTGTGCCCCCCGTCGGCAACCGGGCACTCACCACCGCACCGGGAACCGCCTCCATGGCTGCGGGAGGCCACCACGGGGACCGTGGTATACTTGCGAGGGCGGCCTCGGCCGCGCTTGGCCGGAGGGGAGTCAGGCCCAGACTGGGGGGCCTTTCCTTTCTCTGTGGCCGAGATTCTCTTTGGAGCCATGGGAGCGACGAGTAATCAAGAAGAAAGAAAGGAGCAGCAAGGAGGAACGGGCCGAAGGGAGTCGCCCAGCCCCGTACTTATAGCCGGAGGAGGCCAACCACCGTGCACCACGATCGCAGGTAATCATGACTGGTTTCTCTGCATGCAGGGACTTATCAAGTCATGCGGTCGCCGAGGCATCATGGGGAAGCGCAGTCGCCCATGCCCAATCAACCGCCACGCGGCGCCCAAGGCCGCAGGCTGTTAGGGCCCGCGACACTTCACGCCTGCCCCTTCGCTTCTTTGCTAAGCCAAGCCTGCGCGCGCCTTGGGCCCGGGGGCTACTGTCAGCGTTCTGGGAATGGGGGTCCCCAGACTTGCCTGCTTGCGGCCTGCGGCGTGGCTCAAGCAGGGCCCAGCGCGGCCCATCTTCATCAGCTCAAGCTCAAAGACCCTCACGAAGGGCCAAGCCTCGCGGGGCGGACGACAGGAAGCTTCCCCAGAGGCAGCCTCATCAGGCAGGCTCGCAAGGAGGCGGAGAGATAAAGGCAGGGGTACCTCGCGAGGAACCCGTGACGCAAGCCATGACGATCGAGACCAGGCGGGCGCCGGCCTGCGCAGTGTCCTTGTTTCCTCTTTGGTGCAAAGGGGGCAAGCACAAGCCAAGGCATCAGGCAAAGGTTACCATTCCGGTGCAACAAGACCAAGACCAGCCAGATGGCAGGACGGAGGTCACCGTGGAGCCCAAGACGGCGTCATCGCCAGTGCTTTTGGGAGCCGAAGACCACCTTTGGTCAGGATAACTTGTACTAGATGTTCCCCTTCGAAATGGCCAATTGTTGGCGCCCTTCCCGCTCATTATTTGGGGAGAGGCCCAGGGCCTCTATAAATAGAGCTAGCCACCACAGAGTAGGGAGAGACCCCCCGGAGAGATCTGGTAGAACCCCAACAGAGAGAGAGAAGCGACTGAACTCACCCTAGCAGTTCATCGCACAAACTCAAGAACACCTCTCGCGAGGCTGTTCTTCCCTTGTACTATCCATCATCAGCCCCAGAGGCAATCCACCACACCACACACTGGAGTAGGGTATTACACCACAACGGTGGCCTGAACCAGTATAAACATCGCGTCTTTTGTGATGGTCATCATTTTCATCTTAGTTCGCATGAGAGGATCAGACGTAGATCGGTAGGGGAGAGATCTCCGCGCGCACCCCAGTGTTCGAACCTCAAGGGTCTGCCGGAACCCGAAACCCGACAAGTGCTATCCGAATTTATTCTTCCTTGTTCCTCTTTTCTAACGGAGAGTTATCAACTTCGTTCATCTCAGTTGTATTCGTTTCTCGAAATGGCTTAACCTTTCAAGGTTCTTTGGTTTCACTCGTTTGTCAAAGAAGCAACTTAGTTTTACCTCTTCTCTTCCTCTTCTTTTTCCCTCCGGTGCCATCCTAGATCTCGGGACGAGATCCTCTCATAGTGGTGGAGTGTTGTAACGCCCCAAGACCGGAGCTGCAGATGCCTTCCAGGGTTTCCGGGTTTCGTTGTGTGTTTTGTTTCATCTGTTGCATTCATCTTTGCATCGTGTGCATTGCATCATGTCATCATGCCATCATGTCATTTCTTTTCTTAACTCAACTAAATAAACCGTATGGATCTTTGATCCATTTAAACCGAGGGAATTCACGTGGTGATTCTCTTTATAACATATCCTCCCGATAGTAGGGAGCTATATTAAATATTCCAATAATTTGGATTCACCCATAAACACGCTTGCAAAATATCCCAATGCCGTTGTTATCTTAATTCTTGGTCTCCAACATTGCCATATATTCTTTCATCATATTCCGGAGCTCCACCAAAAACCCGAACATTTCTGGCCACACCGAACCTAGTCCCAATTCAAAACCATTTGAATTATATTCAAATGAATTTGAATTTAATTCCTGCAATCTTGCCACTTCTATTTTTCTGTGGTCATGTTTATTTTTATGAGTCTAGGAAAATTGTCCTCCTGCTCAAACTCTTTTCCCTAACCCCCCTTCTTTTTCCTCTCTATGTTCTTTTCGTTTAAAGAAGAAAGAGAGGAGAGGGAGAGCCCAATCCAGCAAGCCCAGCCGACCCCTCCTCTCTACTGGGCCGGCCCCAAACCCACCTAACGCTGCTAACCCTAGCCCGTCCGACCGCAACCTACCTCTCTGGTCGATCCCCTCCTCGTTCCTCTGCAAGCCGCCATCTCTCTCGCTCGCTCCCTCATCCTCCCCAACGTTGCCACACACGCACACGCACACCCCTACGTGAGGGAGCGCTCCCGATCCCCCAGCCTCGGCTACCCATGCCAACACCTCCCCGTCCTCCGCTCCTCCTGCCATGCTCCAGAGCCGCGCCGCTGCCTCCTCTGCACGCCACGCCCGAGGCCCCGCGAGCCTCCTGCTCGTCCGCTGCGCATGGTTGCGCCTCCCATGGAGCTCCCCCGCTGGGACTCCTCCTCGCCTGCACCGCTGCCGTCCATCTCCTCCGCCTGGAGCTTGCGCAGCCGTGCGCCCAGAGGTCGCCGCCCGCTCCTCCCTCCACCCCGCCTCTGCGCCGTCGTTCCCCATGGCCCCTGCCGACCAAGCTCAGGGGACCGCCGCTCCACCTCGTTGCCATGGCGGCTGCCTGTTTATCGCCCACCGACTGGAGCCGCCCTTCCCCGTCGTCTCTCAATGCCACCGGAGTCCCTGCGCGCCTCGTCCCTACCTCCGGATGCGCCAAGCTCATCGCCGTCCTCGCCCTGCGAGCTCACCACCGCACCGCTGCCTCGCTGCAGCTGCTCCTTCGCTGTCATGTTCTGTTGCCTCCCGCGTCCGGTCGCCGCCGGTGCCCACGACCAGCGTTGTGCCTCTGCTCGTGGATGCCGCTGCCAGTGTGCGCACCCTGCTGCTACTTCGTCGGCCGCCTCCCTTCGTGACCACCAAGAACCGAGGCCAATTTTGTTGCTTCGTTTGGATGCGTCAAGTTCCTCTACTAGCCGTGCATGCCTCTGGATTCGTCCAAGTTCTGACGATGCTTTTGTACAACTACGCCGTGGAGACCAAGACCGGCAAGTCCACGCGGGATCCCGAACGACTACTTCCACGATGATGCGAGTACAAGTACCCTCGACGTGTTTTTCGCCAAGTATCGCGACACCCAGATCCCTCGGATCAGTCAAGTTCATCTACGAAAACATGTATGACCGTCGTCGAAACCGCAAAGTACCTCTACACACGGATATCGCTAAGTACCACGATACCGACGACATCCACTACTACTGTCGCCAAGGGTTTTGTCAAGTTCAACTTCTTTGGCTACGAACGATGATGACCCAAACATCTATGGACGTGTACGACCACCGTTGCCCGAAGAACCGTGAGTCACAAGCGCCGAGAACAACTACCGTCGACCCTCGAAGCCTCCGTGGACGTCAAGTCCCTCGTCGTGATCCCGAACATCTACGGAAAATTGTGCAACTAAGAACGTGAACGACTACCGCCGCCAAGATCTGGAGTACCTCTACCGTTGTCATGTACCCCTACTTCCACTACGAACGTCCCGAGAACGTCTACTTCCTCTACTTAGCACCGAACGAGAACCGTCCCGTTTGCACGCTTCAAAGGTATAACCTCGAGACGACATCCGTGAACGAATGCTTGCGATGTTTGAGATGCTCGTGTTTGCACCCTGTTCAAATTGTCACTCGTTTCCTTGTCGCTAACTCGTGGGACACCCGGAGTCCGGGAGCGCCCCACCATCTTTTGCACGCATCCGCACACTTCTCCTTTGCATCGGTATCTCAATCGAGCTACCGGAATCGATATGTTGTCGTGTCATCATTTTCGGATTCGTTGTCGTGGCACCCTTTCTTTCCGCCATGATGACAAATGCCTCATATCTTATCATGTCAACGTTTTCATAAATACTGCATAAAAATTGCACATGCCATTCGCATCATGATAATAACATTTAAATGTTTAAAATTGTTGTTGAACCAAATTGATAATTGCATATGGGGATTTACAGGATTCGTTATTTGTTATATCCAGCCCCATTTAAATTGTTTAGATGGTGTAGTTTTGTTATGCCTCACCTCTTGCCATGTTAACCAAAATTTAATATTGTTGAGTACCTAACCAGGAGAGAACTAAATAATTGATGTGGTGTTTCGTCAATATGCAACCCGTTGCATATTGAGCTCCACTTAATTTGTAGTTTTGGTTGTTGCACTTTGCCTTGTCATGCATATTTAAGCCGGACATGCATCATACTTGGTTTTGCATCATGCCATGCTTATGTGATGGTTGTTTACCATGTTATTTGTTTTCTTTCCGGTGTTGCTTCTTTGGGTTAGTTCCGACGTCGCGTTTGTGAGGATCCGTTTGACTATGTCCGTGTGTTTTCTTAATGGACTCGTTCTTCTTCCTTGCGAGATTTTAGGCAAGATGACCATATCCTCGAAATCACTTCTATCTTTGCTTGCTAGTTGCTCGCTCTGTTGCTATGCTTATGCTGCGATACCTACCACTTGCTTTATCATGCCTCCCATATTGCTAAGCCAAGCCTCTAACCCACATTGTCCTAGCAAATCGTTGTTTGGCCATGTTACCGCTTTGCTCTGGCCTCTTATAGCGTTGCTAGTTGCAGGTGAAGATTGGAGTTTGTTCCATGTTGGAACATGGATTTTGGTTGGGATATCACAATATCTCTTATTTAATTAATGCATCTATATACTTGGTAAAGGGTGGAAGGCTCGGCCTTATGCCTGGTGTTTTGTTCCACTCTTGCCACCCTAGTTTCCGTCATACCGGTGTTATGTTCCTTGATTTTGCGTTCCTTACGCGGTTGGGTTATAATGGGAACCCCTTGACTGTTCGCCTTGAATAAAACTCCTCCAGCAAGGCCCAACATTGGTTTTACCATTCGCCACCTAGCCTTTTCTTTCCCTTGGGTTCTGCAGACTCAAGGGCCATCTTTATTTAAACCCCCGGGCCAGTGCTCCTCTGAGTGTTGGTCCAACCTGTCAGTTGCCGGTGGCCACCAGGGGCAACTCTGGGCTGGCCTACCGAAACCTTGGACAATCCGGTGTGCCCTGAGAACGAGATATGTGCAGCTCCTATCGGGATTTGTCGGCACATTCGGTGGCTTTGCTGGTCTTGTTTTACCATTGTCGAGATGTCTTGTAACTGGGATTCCGAGCCTGATCGGGTCTTCCTGGGAGAAGGAATATCCTTCATTAACCGTGAGATCTTGTGATGGGCTAAGTTGGGACACCCCTGCAGGGTTTTGAACTTTCGAAAGTCATGCCCGCGGTTATGGGCAGATGGGAATTTGTTAATGTCTGGTTGTAGAAAACCTGAAACTTATCTTCATTAAAATGCATCAACAACGTGTGTAGCCGTGATGGTCTCTTCTCGGCGGAGTCCGGGAAGTGAACACGGTGTTGGAGTTATGCTTGAATGTAAGTAGTTTCAGGATCACTTCTTGATCACTTCTAGTTCACGATCGTGCTTTGCCTTCTCTTCTCGCTCTCATTTGCGTAAGTTTAGCAACCATATATGCTAGTGCTTGTTGCAGCTCCACCTCATACCTTTTACCTACCCATAAGCTTAAATAGTCTTGATCGCGAGGGTGTGAGATTACTGAGTCCCCGTGACTCACAGATTACTTCCAAAACCAGTTTGCAGGTGCCGATGATACCGTGCAGGTGACGCAACCGAGCTCAAGGAGGAGCTCGATGAAGATCGTGTTCGTTATGTTTTTTTTGTTTCCAGTTGATCAGTAGTGGAGCCCAGTTGGGACGATCGGGGATCTGTGTAGTATTTGGGGTAGTCTTCTTCTATTTTGGTTCCGTAGTCGGACCTTGATTGTATCTGGATGTTGTAG
Source organism: Triticum dicoccoides (assembly GCF_002162155.2). Taxonomy (NCBI): domain Eukaryota; kingdom Viridiplantae; phylum Streptophyta; class Magnoliopsida; order Poales; family Poaceae; genus Triticum; species Triticum dicoccoides. The sequence goes on along the minus strand of NC_041390.1, from coordinate 160,762,661 downwards.
TGCTTTATTCATGTATCATGTGAAGTGGCGATTTGTCACACCCTGATTTTCAGGCCACTACACTTAAGCTAACAATCATGATAAAATGTGGTTTGACAAAAACTTTTGAGTGTTTTGGACCTTGCCTTGATTGGATTTTGTTTGTTGTTTGCAAGTGCTCTAAAAATCAAATAAATCCTCGAACTCTTATACTCCTTCTCCTTGATCCAAAACCTTTCCCAATGATCATGCCATGTGTGTAGGACATAAAAACAATTTCTTGGAAAAATATTTTGCCCAAAAAGAATTTTATAAATTAGGTTTTCCAAAAACCCCTGAATTGAGACTTGAACTGCAAGTACTTGATTTGGGGTGTGAAAAATCTTTCAAAAAGTATATTTGAATCCTATTAGATATAGGACTCCCATAAACCACAAAAATATAATTTTAAAAGTTATTTTCCTATTTTATTTAAAAGCTTTTTCTTAAGGCCAGAAATGGTCTTTAATAGGGAAAAATATTTTATTGTTTCAAAAATATTTGACAAAAACCTAGAGAAACTCAGTGGACATATATTTTCAATATATAAGAGTTTCAACACATGGTCATGTTCAAAATACTGGTAAAATCCCTCAAAAACCCTTTCTGGATATTTCAAGCTTTTGAAATATTTACAAAGGAAATATTCCCGAAAAATTCCAAGAAAATTCTAGCATGTCACATATGACATGTTTGATGATCTTGCCAAGTCTCATGTCATGGAGAACAATATAACCCCATGAAACCCTCTCAAAACCACTTCTGTCCTTTTTCAAGTTTGAACAAATTTACATTATCAAACTTGTCCAAATTCTCTCAAACTTGGTCCACATGCTAAAGTGGTCTAATAAATCATCTAGACCAAGTGGCACAAGTTGGAGAACAATTTAACTTGATCAAAGAGCCCCAAAACCCTTCCTGCCCAGAACCAAATTTGAACAACTCTACATTGGAAACTTTCTCATTTTGACCCCAACTTTTGTGGACATGTTCAGAACCTTAAATTATGACGCTAAACCAAGTGGTGCATCAAGGAGAATAGCTTTGCATGACTAAATCTTGGAAAGTCCATTTCTGTCAATTTCTAGGGTTTACAAAAGTTGCATTGGTAACTTTGCCCAAATGAACTCAATCTTGGTGGAACCTCTTATTTTCTCATTCCATTTCACCCTGTGGAGTCTCATGACAACTGGAAGTCATATACTTACCCAAACCATTATCAAACACCTTCTGACTCTTCACCAAAATTTCAGTTTTGACCTCTTCCACTAATCTTCATGGCCTCAACTTTTTACCACAACTACTCCTAGTTACCTTCTACCTCTATCAAGACTTGCCAGCCCTTAGCTCAATGATTGAGGGGTGAAACATCACCATTTACCCTTCTGGACAACAACATTCTTCTCCTTTCTCACGTCCCTCCTCATTCCAGTGGCCCTCCATGGCATCCAATGCCCCTCCCACATTCTTTACTCTCCCCTAGAGCTGCCAGACATCAGTGGCCGCGCCCACAAGGCATATAATATGCCATGGCATGCCAAATGCATGCTCCAGAGCGCGCTACAGTGCGGCCAAGCACTGTAGCCGCTCTCTGCCCAACGCCTCCGACGACCTCGGCTCTCCCCCACGTGCCAGAAGGACCACCTCGGTGTCCGCAACACGGCAAGCTGCCGGCCCGCTCCTTCCTCTCTCTCCCCTGCCGTCCCACGCGTGGACAGAGCGCTGCCCAGCTCCGCCACTCTCTGCTCAAGCACGGGTCCCACCCCCGAGCTCGCTCCGCTCCTCCTCCACCTCCCCAACACCGCGCACCATCCCCACGAGCGCTGTAGAGCCCTCCTCGCTCGCTTCCTTGGCCACCAGAGCCATCGCCGCGGCCGCCTGTGCGCCCCGTCCATGGTGCGTCATCACCCCGCCATAAAAGGCCACCCCTGGGCCCTCTCTGGCCTCCGTTCGCTCTCTCTCCCTCATGTGCATCACCCGGCCGGCTCACTCCTCTCCCGGTGCCCTCCTTGCATCTCTATGGCCGGAGCCGAGCCGCCGACCGCCGCCAAAATTCCGGCGCCTTAACCCCTCTCTCTTTCCCCTAGACGTTCCAGAACACTCTCCTCATCACCGCTGATCCACCCCGGGCTTCATTGCGTCCCATCCCTTGCCGCATCGCCGTGCTCATCTTCATCGTTGTCGGCCTCTGCCACGATCGACGTTGCACTCACAGCCGACCGCCCCCGAGGTCGTGGCGCACCTCTCTGGATGCGGCGTGACCCTCCTGAACCCGCCGGTGTGCTGGGCGTCGCCGGGGATAGCCGGGACCGCCGGGGTGAACACTGGCGCCCGCTCGGCCTCGCCTCCCCTACCTCTGCTCCGTTCGAGCGGGAGGTAGGCAACGGCCTGGGTGCTGGGCCCCGCGCGTCGGTGACCCAGTGGGCAGGCCCCGCCCGTTTAAGTGGAAACGGCGTCTGGCGTAACCGCTTCCCCCGCGTGAAGGCGCACTAGCGTGAAGCCGCCTTCGACATCGCCCCTGTCGCCCGGGCGGCCGAGCAGCTGGGCCGGCCCACTGCTATCTCCCACCCAATGCGCAGGATAAGGGTAAAACCCTTTCCCTTTTCTTTTTTCTTTTTCTGTAAACTTGTAAAATCCATAAATAATTCAAATTAACTCCAAATTTGATGATTCAAATTTCTGGTAGCTCATAAACTCATGATCTATCTCATGGTGCAACTTGCACATTTTTCCAAGAACTTTATCTTCACACATATTTATCAAAACCCCATTTTCCATTTCTGTGATGAACTTTAGAAAATCACAGAGAGCTCAAATTTGATCCAAATGCCATGATTCAAGTTTGTAGGTACATCTAATTTCATAACTTAGGTTATGAACATTTTTCTTAATACTTTATGTACTCCACAAAATAATGAGCCATTTATTCATATTTGTCAACTTTGCAAATTCATAGGTAATTCATTTGAACTCCAAATCCAGTGAAACCAACTCCTAGATGTTTCTAAAATCATGATTTGTTAAATGGGTGCCTTTGCTCATTTTTCAAAAAAATATTTCTGTACACTTCTTGCAAATCCATAAACCCCTTGATTCCATCATATCAAAATGTTTAGAAATATCCACTGACCCAATTCCAATGAAACCACTCTGGTTATTTTACATATAACCAGGGATGTCCTAGAAAAGTCAAATTAATATTTTTAGAGCACTTTTATTTTCTGCCTTGTTGTGTTGCTTATTACGGTTGCTTTCGACGATAGTTGACGAAGTAGACGAAATGCTTGGAGTTGGACCAGAGATATTTGAAGACCTCGAAGACTTTGTTAAAACAGGCAAGCAACCCTTTGACCATGTCTATGAAATCCTTTTTATGCATGTCATATAGCACTTTATTAGTGTTGCATCAGAATCATGATGAGATGGTAACCACTTTGATGGGTTGCCTCTATTACTTCCTCGTTGATACTTGCATTGTGCATGACCCTACATCCTTATGAGGGTTATGCCGGTGGGAGTAGATAGGATGCTAAAGTAGTGCTACGCAAAAAGGGACGGGAATATGCATGGTGATGGAGACAAAGTATTTTCAAAAGACTTCTCGAAAACCCCCACCGGGTGCCACTTATGCCCGGGGGAGATGATGAGTTGGGTATCCACTTGATGACGAAGTGGTGTACCGAGGAAAGTGTGTGTGTTGTTTTTTAAAATGGATTGGTTTAAGTTGTGACTGTTATTCCAACCTTACATGCGCAACCACTCTACCCTTGTATGGGAAAGGGCATTATTGATTACCTAGGCCGATACTAGCTTGGAGCCCGCATTACTAGTGATGGGAGAGTTGTTGGTGCGCTCTCTCGGGACGGGGTCGTGCCAGGTAGGGTGGCCAAGAACATTTTTATGGGGCACCGGACACACCGTTGGTACCCCGTGCCAGTGGTATGTGATGAATATGGGAGCAAGGCTCCACAATTTTTAAGTTGTGAAATGTTGGGCACGGGGGTTACTACCAATCGAGTGGACTCCATGTTAGTGTCGTCTAGGGAAAGGTAGTGATCGGGTGCTTACCCCGGGTACTTGAGGTACCGCGGGTCGTGGATGACACGGAAGTTCCCCGGATCTTGTGGGTAAAGTGTGCAACCTCTGTAGAGTGTAAAACTATTCGAATAGCTGTGTCCACGGTCAAGGACAGTTGGGTAACCGCTCTTAGGCTACGTCCACATGTTTACAAACCAGTGTATGTGTTTGGATAAGTGGGAAGAACTACTTGGGTCAAGTCAAAGGACTTGACATGATTGAATTGGGTTGGTGCCCACTCTATTTATGTTGATATCTGTAACCTGTCCTTATGGTTACTTGAATTCTCCTGATGCATGTCTTACAAGTTGTTGAACATGTCATTGCACTCAAAACTAGCTTTCTGCAAAAATTTACCTATATCATGCATTGTTGTATCTTGAGCCAAAACATGGGTTGCTTGCGAGTACATTCAAAGTACTCATTGGCTTGCCACTGGTTATTTAATTGTCCAGGCATGGAAGAACAGGAGTTCGAAGAAGAGTTCTTTGGAGACGAACATGCGAACTAGGATGTTTCCCAGTCAGAAAGGCTTGTAGGGTTAAGGCAGATGGCATGGGTTCTACTTATCGACGAAGATTTCCGCTGCGATGATACACTCAAGACTTGACCATAATGGTCCTACTTGTGTAAGATGATATGTATGGATGTAAGACTCTTGTTATTCAGCTTCTGTCTGTTCAGTGAGCATTGATCTCTGGGATCACTATACACGTGCATTCGGTGATCACGACTTATGAGTCGGGGTCCCCACACGATTGTAAGCCAACTATGTATCTCCTTTCTTGTTCATTACATGGGTTGTGTGAAGATTACCTCACTTGCGACATTGCTTTCAATGCGGTTATGCCTCTAAGTCGTGCTTCGACACGTGGGAGATATAGCCTCATTGAGGGAGTTACACCTACTCCCATCGGGAGTAGGGCTCCTGCTTTTTCCTATTTGGTGAGGGAGAGGGAAGGAAGAGGAAGGAGGGAGGAAGGAAAGGGGGGCCCCATCCCAATTCAGATTGGGCTTGGGGGGGCGCCCCCTCCCTTGCTCCTTTCCCCTCCTTTCCACTAAAGCCCATTAAGGCCCATATACCTCCCGGGGGGTTCCGATAACCTCCCGGTGCTCCGGTATTATTCCGATCTCACCCGGAACCATTCCGGTATCCAAATATAGTCGTCCAATATATCGATCTTTACGCCTCGAACATTTTGAGACTCCTCGTCATGTCCATGATCACATCCGGGACTCCGAACTACCTTCGGTACATCAAAATACATAAACTCATAATATAACCGTCATCGAACTTTAAGCGTGCGGACCCTACGGGTTCGAGAACTATGTAGACATGACAAAGACACGTCTCTGGTCAATAACCAATAGCGGAACCTGGATGCTCATATTGGCTCCTACATATTCTACGAAGATCTTTATCGGTCAAACCGCATAACAACATACATTTGTTCCCTTTGTCATCAGTATGTTACTTGCCCGAGATTCGATCGTCGGTATCTCAATACCTAGTTCAATCTCCTTACCAGCAAGTCTCTTTACTCGTTCCGTAACACATCAGCCCACAACTAACTCATTAGTTCCAATGCTTGCAAGGCTTAAGTGATGTGTATTACCGAGTGGGCCCAGAGATACCTCTCCGACAATCAGAGTGACAAATCCTAATCTCGAAATACGGCAACCCAACAAGTACCTTCGGAGACACCTGTAGAGCACCTTTATAATCACCCAGTTACGTTGTGACGTTTGGTAGCACATAAAGTGTTCCTCCGGTAAACGGGAGTTGCATAATCTCATAGTCATAGGAACATGTATAAGTCATGAAGAAAGCAATAGCAACAAACTAAATGATCAAGTGCTAAGCTAACGGAATGGGTCAAGTCAATCACACCATTCTCCTAATGATGTGATCCCGTTAATCAAATGACAACTCTTTGTCTATGGCTAGGAAACATAACCATCTTTGATCAACGAGCTAGTCAAGTAGAGGCATACTAGTGACACTCTGTTTGTCTATGTATTCACACATGTATTATGTTTCCACTTAATACAATTCTAGCATGAATAATAAACATTTATCATGCTATAAGGAAATAAATAATAACTTTATTATTGCCTCTAGGGCATATTTCCTTCAGTCTCCCACTTGCACTAGAGTTAATAATCTAGATTACACGGTAATGATTCTAACACCCATGGAGCCTTGGTGCTGATCATGTTTTGCTCGTGGAAGAGGCTTAGTCGACGGGTCTGCAACATTCAGATCCGTATGTATCTTGAAAATCTCTATGTCTCCCACTTGGACTTGTATCCGGATGGAGTTGAAGCATCTCTTGATGTGCTTGGTTCTTTTGTGAAATCTGGATTCCTTTGCCAAAGCAATCGCACCAGTATTGTCACAAAAGATTTTCATTGGACCCGATGCACTAGGTATGACACCTAGATCGGATATGAACTCCTTCATCCAGAATCCTTCATTTGCTGCTTCAAAAGCAGCTATGTACTCCGCTTCACATGTAGATCCCGCTATGACACTTTGTTTAGAACTGCACCAATTGATAGCTCCACCGTTTAATAAAAACACGTATCCGGTTTGCGATTTAGAATCGTCCGGATCAGCATCAAAGCTTTCATCTATGTCACCATTTACGACGAGCTCCTTGTCACCTCCATAAATGAGAAACATATCCTTCATCCTTTTCAGGTATTTCAGGATGTTCTTGACCGCTGTCCAGTGATCCACTCCTGGATTACTTTGGTACCTCCCTGCTAAACTAATAGCAAGGCACACATCAGGTCTGGTACACAACATTGCATACATGATAGAGCCTATGGCTGAAGCATAGGGAACATCTTTCATTTTCTTTCTATCTTTTGCAGTGGTCGGGCATTGAGTCTTACTCAACTTCACACCTTGTAACACAAGCAAGAAGCCTTTCTTTGCTTGATCCATTTTGAACTTCTTCAAAACTTTGTCAAGGTATGTGCTTTCTGAAAGTCCAATTAAGCGTCTCAATCTATCTCTATAGATCTTGATTCCCAATATATAAGCAGCTTCACCGAGGTCTTTCATTGAAAAACTCTTATTCAAATATCCTTTTATGCTATCCAGAAATTCTATATCATTTCCAATCAACAATATGTCATCCACATATAATATCAAAAATGCTACAGAGCTCCCACTCACTTTCTTGTAAATACAGGATTCTCCAAAAGTCTGTATAAAAACATATGCTTTGATCACACTATCAAAGAGTATATTCCAACTCCGAGAAGCTTGCACCAGTCCATAAATGGAGCGCTGGAGCTTGCACACTTTGTTAGCTCCCTTTGGATCGACAAAACCTTCTGGTTGCATCATATACAACTCTTCTCCCATAAATCCATTCAGGAATGCAGTTTTGACATCCATTTGCCAAATTTCATAATCATAAAATGCGGCAATTGCTAACATGATTCGGACAGACTTAAGCATCGCTAGGGGTGAGAAGGTCTCATCGTAGTCAATCCCTTGAACTTGTCGAAAACCTTTTGCAACAAGTCGAGCTTTATAGATAGTAATATTACCATCAGCGTCAGTCTTCTTCTTGAAGATCCATTTATTCTCGATGGCTTGCCGATCATCGGGCAAGTCAACCAAAGTCCACACTTTGTTCTCATACATGGATCCCATCTCAGATTTCATGGCCTCAAGCCATTTTGTGGAATATGGGCTCACCATCGCTTCATCATAGTTCATAGGTTCATCATGGTCTAGCAACATAACCTCCAGAATAGGATTACCATACCACTCTGGTGCGGATGTTACTCTGGTTGACCTACGAGGTTCAGTAACAACTTGATCTGAAGTTTCATGATCATCATCATTAACTTCCTCACTAATTGGTGTAGATGTCACAAGAACCGGTTTTTGTGATGAACTACTTTCCAATAAGGGAGCAGGTACAGTTACCTCATCAAGTTCTACTTTCCTCCCACTCACTTCTTTCAAGAGAAACTCCTTCTCTAGAAAGGATCCATTCGAATGTCTTGCCCTCGGATCTGTGATAGAAGGTGTACCCAACTATTTCTTTTGGGTATCCTATGAAGACACATTTCTCCGATTTGGGTTCGAGCTTATCAGGTTGAAGATTTTTCACATAAGCATCGCAACCCCAAACTTTAAGAAACGACAACTTTGGTTTCTTGCCAAACCATAGTTCATAATGTGCCGTCTCAACGGATTTTGATGGTGCCCTATTTAACGCGAATGCAGCCGTCTCTAAAGCATAACCCCAAAATGATAGCGGTAAATCAGTAAGAGACATCATAGATCGCACCATATCTAGTAAAGTACGATTACGACGTTCGGACACACCATTACGCTGTGGTGTTCCGGGTGGCGTGAGTTACGAAACTATTCCGCATTGTTTCAAATGTAGACCAAACTCGTAACTCAAATATTCTCCTCCACGATCAGATCATAGAAACTTTATTTTCTTGTTACGATGATTTTCAACTTCACTCTGAAATTCTTTGAACTTTTCAAATGTTTCAGACTTATGTTTCATTAAGTGGATATACCCATATCTGCTTAAATCATCTGTGAAGGTGAGAAAATAACGATACCTGCAGCGAGCCTCAATATTCATTGGACCACATACATCAGTATGTATGATCTTCAATAAATCAGTTGCTTGCTCCATAGTTCCGGAGAACGGAGTTTTAGTTATCTTGCCCATGAGGCATGGTTCGCAAGTACCAAGTGATTCATAATCAAGTGATTCCAAAAGTCCATCAGTATGGAGTTTCTTCATGCACTTTATACCAATATGACCCAAACGGCAGTGCCACAAATAAGTTGCACTATCATTATCAACTCTGCATCTTTTGGCTTCAACATTATGAATATGTGTATCACTACTATCGAGATTCATCAAAAATAGACCACTCTTCAAGGGTGCATGACCATAAAAGATATTACTCATATAAATAGAACAACCATTATTCTTAGATTTAGATGAATAACCGTCTTGCATTAAACAAGATCCAGATATAATGTTCATGCTTAACGCTGGCACCAAATAACAATTATTTAGGTCTAAAAGTAATCCTGAAGGTAGATGCAGAGGTAGCGTGCCGACGGCGATCACATCAACTTTGGAACCATTTCCCACGCGCATCGTCACCTCGTCCTTAGCCAGTGTTCGCTTAATCCGTAGTCCCTGTTTTGAGTTGCAAATATTAGCAATAGAACCAGTATCAAATACCCAAGTGCTACTGCGAGCTTTGGTAAGGTACACATCAATAACATGTATATCACATATACCTTTATTCACCTTGCCATCCTTCTTGTCCGCCAAATGCTTGGGGCAGTTCCACTTCTAGTGACCAGTCTGTTTACAGTAGAAGCACTCAGTCTCAGGCTTAGGTCCAGACTTGGGTTTCTTCTCCTGAGCAGCAACTTGTTTGCTATCCTTCTTGAAGTTCCCCTTCTTCTTCCCTTTGCCCTTTTTCTTGAAACTGGCGGTCTTATTGACCATCAACACTTGATGCTCCTTTTTGATTTCTACCTCCGCAGCCTTTAGCATTGCGAAGAGCTCGGGAATTGTCTTGTTCATCCCTTGCATATTATAGTTCATCACGAAGGTCTTGTAGCTTGGTGGCAGTGATTGAAGAACTCTGTCAATGACACTATCAACAGGAAGATTAACTCCCAGTTGAGTCAAGTGATTATGATACCCAGACATTTTGAGTATATGCTCACTAACAAAACTATTCTCCTCCATCTTGCAGCTATAGAACTTATTGGAGACTTCATATCTCTCAATCCGGGCATTTGCTTGAAATATTAACTTCAACTCCTGAAACATCTCATATGCTCCATGACGTTCAAAACGTCATTGAAGTCCCGGTTCTAAGCCGTAAAACATGGCACACTGAACTATCAAGTAGTCATCATCTTTGCTCTGCCAGGTGTTCATAACATCTAGTGTTGCTCCTGCAGCAGGTTTGGCACTCAGCGGTGCTTCCAGGACGTAATTCTTCTGTGCAGCAATGAGGATAATCCTCAAGTTATGGACCCAGTCCGTGTAATTGCTACCATCATCTTTCAACTTTGCTTTCTCAAGGAACGCATTAAAATTCAACGGAACAACATCACGAGCCATCTATCTACAACAAACATAGACATGCAAAATACTATCAGGTAATAAGTTCAAGATAAATTTAAGTTCAATTAATCATATTACTTAAGAACTCCCACTTAGATTGGCATCTCTCTAATCAACTAAGTGTTCACGTGATCCAAATCAACTAAACCATAACGGATCATCACGTGAAATGGAGTAGTTTTCAATGGTGAACATCATTATGTTGATCATATCTACTATATGATTCACGCTCGACCTTTCGGTCTCAGTGTTCCGAGGCCATATCTGCATATGCTAGGCTCGTCAAGTTTAACCTGAGTATTCTGCGTGTGCAAAACTGGCTTGCACCCATTGTAGATGGACGTGGAGCTTATCACACCCGATCATCACGTGGTGTCTGGGCACGGCGAACTTTGGCAACGGTGCATACTCAGGGAGAACACTTTTATCTTGAAATTTAGTGAGAGATCATCTTATAATGCTACCATCAATCAAAGCAAAATAAGATGCATAAAAGATAAACATCACATGCAATCAATATAACTGATATGATATGGCCATCATCATATTGTGCTTGTGATCTCCATCTCCGAAGCACCGTCATGATCACCTTTGTCACCGGCGCGGCACTTTGATCTCCATCGTAGCATCATTGTCGTCTCGCAAACTTATGCTTCTACGACTATCGCTATCGCTTAGTGATAAAGTAAAGCATTACAGGGCGATTGCATTGCATACAATAAAGTGACACCCATATGGCTCCTGCCAGTTGCCGATAACTTGGTTACAAAACATGATCTTCTCATACAATAAAATACAACATCATGCCTTGACCATATCACATGACAACATGACCTGCAAAAACAAGTTAGACGCCCTCTACTTTGTTGTTGCAAGTTTTACGTGGCTGCTACGGGCTGAGCAAGAACCGTTCTTACCTACGCATCAAAACCACAACGATAGTTCGTCAAGTTAGTGCTGTTTTAACCTTCTTAAGTACCGGGCGTAGCCACACTCGGTTCAACTAAAGTTGGAGAAACTGACACCCGCCAGCCACCTGTGTGCAAAGCATGTCGGTAGAACCAGTCTCGCGTAAGTGTACGCGTAATATCGGTCCGGGCCGCTTCATCCAACAGTACCGCCGAACCAAAGTATGACATGCTGGTAAGCAGTATGACTTGTATCGCCCACAACTCACTTGTGTTCTACTCGTGCATATAACATCAATGTACAAAACCTGGCTCGGATGCCACTGTTGGGGAACGTAGTAATTTCAAAAAAAATCGTACGCACACGCAAGATCATGGTGATGCATAGCAACGAGAGGGGATAGTGTGTCCACTAATACGTCTCCAACGAATCTATAATTTTTGATTGCTCCATGCTATATAATCTACTGTTTTGGATGTTTATGGGCTTTATTGTACACTTTTATATTATTTTTTCTGACTAACCTATTAACCCAGAGCCCAGTGCCAGTTTATGTTTTTACCTTGTTTTAGAATATCGCAGAAGAGGAAAACCAAACGGAGTCCAATTGACCTGAAACTTCATGGAACTTATTTTTGGATCAGAAGAAGCCCGGGAGACTTGGAGTCTACGTCAAGGAAGCTTCAAGGAGGCCACGAGGTAGGGGGGCGCGCCCTCCACCATCGTGGGCCCCTCGTGGCCCCCCCGACGTATTTATTCCGCCTATATATCTCCATATACCCTAAAAACATCCGAGAGCACAATAGATCGGGAGTTCCGCCGCCAGAAGCCTCCGTAGCCACCGAAAGCCAGTCTAGACCCGTTCCGGCACCCTGCCGGAGGGGGCAATCCCTCTCCGGTGGCCATCTTCATCATCCCGGTGCTCTCCATGACGAGGAGGGAGTAGTTCTCCCTCGAGGCTGAGGGTATGTACCAGTAGCTATGTGTTTGATCTCTCTCTCTCTCTCTCTCGTTCTTGATTTGGCACGATCTTGATGTATCATGAGCTTTGCTATTATAGTTGGATCTTGTGATGTTTCTCCCCCTCTACTCTCTTGTAATGGATTGAGTTTTCCCTTTGAAGTTATGTTATCGGATTGAGTCTTTAAGGATTTGAGAACACTTGATGTATGTCTTCCGTGGGATACCCGTGGTGACAATGGGGTATTCTATTGATCCACTTGATGTATGTTTTGGTGATCAACTTGCGGGTTCCACCCATGAACCTATGCATAGGGGTTGGCACATGTTTTCGTCTTGACTCTCCGGTAGAAACTTTGGGGCACTCTTTGAGGTTCTATGTGTTGGTTGAATAGATGAATCTGAGATTGTGTGATGCATATCGTATAATCATACCCACAGATACTTGAGGTGACATTGGAGTATCTAGGTGACATTAGGGTTTTGGTTGATTTGTGTCTTCAGGTGTTATTCTAGTACGAACTCTAGGGCTGTTTGTGACACTTATAGGAATATCCCAACGGATTGATTGGAAAGAATAACTTTGAGGTGGTTTCGTACCCTACCATAATCTCTTCGTTTGCTCTCCGCTATTAGTGACTTTGGAGTGACTCTTTGTTGCATGTTGAGGGATAGTTATGTGATCCAATTATGTTATTATTGTTGAGAGGACTTGCACTAGTGAAAGTATGAACCCTAGGCCTTGTTTCCTAGCATTGCAATACCGTTTACGCTCACTTTTATCATTAGTTACCTTGCTGTTTTTATGTTTTCAGATTACAAATACCTTTATCTACCATCCATATACCACTGTTAGCCTAACTAATACACATATACAATTTACCATTGTATTGGGTGTGTTGGGGATACAAGAGACTCTTTGTTATTTGGTTGCAGGGTTGTTTGAGAGAGACCACCTTCATCCTACGCCTCCTACGGATTGATAAACCTTAGGTCATCCACTTGAGGGAAAATTGCTACTGTCCTACAAACCTCTGCACTTGGAGGCCCAACAACGTCTACAAGAAGAAGGTTGTGTAGTAGACATCAAGCTCTTTTCTGGCGCCGTTGCCGGGGAGGTGAGTGCTTGAAGGTATATCTTTAGATCTTGCAATCGAATCTTTTTGTTTCTTGTTTTATCACTAGTTTAGTTTATAAAAGAAAACTATAAAAAATGGAATTGAGTTTGTCTCATACGCTTCATCTTTTTAATATCTTTCGTGAGTATGATGGGAAGGAAAATTGTGCCAAAGTGTTAGAAGAAGAATGCATTAGAATGTTTGGCACTATATATTTGAATGATGAGCATGATTGCAATGTTGTTAGTATGAATTCCTTGAATATCCATGATGCTAATGATATGCAAAGCCACAAGCTTGGGGAAGCTATGTTTGATGAAGATGATATTTTTTGTCCCCCAAGTTTTGATGAGAAAATTTATTAAGATGAAATTATGCCTCCTATTTATGATGATTATATTGATGAAAGTGGATTTGTAGAGGTCATGACTTTATTTTGTGATGAATCCACTATTCCGGAAGAGGTTCCAATTGATTATGAGAACAAAGTTCCTATCTATGATGATTATTATGATGACTTGTATGCTATAAATAATAATGATATCCATGAAACTTGTCATCATGATTTTAGTTTTCAATTGGATTATGCCTCACATGATAATTATTTTGTTGAGTTTGCTCCCACTATTATTCATGAGAAGAATTTTGCTTATGTGGAGAGTAGTAAATTTTCTATGCTTGTAGATCATGATAAGAATGCTCTATGTGATGGTTATATTGTTGAATTCATTCATGATGCTACTGAAAATTATTATGAGGGAGGAATACATGCTTGTATGAATGGCAATAATATCAAGTTTCCTCTCTATGTGCTTAAAGTTTTGAAGTTATGCTTGTTTTACCATCCTATGCAAGTTGATTCTTGTTCCCACAAGTTGTTTGCTCACAAAATCCCTATGCATAGGAAGTCGGTTAGACTTAAATGTCTAGTAATTTTCTTCATGATGCTCTCTTTATGTTTCAATTCTTATCTTTTATGTGAGCATCATTGAAATCATCATGCCTAGCTAGGGGCATTAAACGATAGCGCTTGTTGGGAGACAACCCAACTTTATTTTTGTTCCTTGCTTTTTGTTCCTGTTTAGTAATAAATAATTCATATAGCCTCTGTTTAGATGTGGTTTTATGCTATTAATTAGTGCTTGTGCAAAGTATAACCTTTGGGAAGACTTGGGGAAAGTCTTTGCGATCATGCTGTAAAACACAGAAACTTTAGCGCTCACAATAATTGCTGCCATTTTTATTTGGAGATTGATATTTAGTTAATTATTTTTGAATATGATTAATAGATAAATTCCTGAGGTCCAGCAATTTATTTGAGAATTTTATGAGTTCCAGAAGTATACATTTGATCCAGATTACTACTGACTGTTCTGTTTTTGACAGATTCTGTTTTTGATGTGTTGTTTGCTTATTTTGATGAATCTATGAGTAGTATTGGAGGGTATGAACCATACATAAGTTGGAATACAGTAGATATTACACCAATATTAATTTAGAATGAGTTCACAACAGTACCTAAGTGGTGATTTATTTTCTTATACTAACGGAGCTTACGAGTTTTCTCTTAAGTTTTGTGTTGTGAAGTTTTCAAGTTTTGGGTAAAGATTCGATGGACTATGGAATAAGGAGTGGCAAGATCCTAAGCTTGGGTATGCCCAAGGCACCCCAAGGTAATATTCAAGGACAACCAAAAGCCTAAGCTTGGGGATGCCCCGGAAGGCATCCCCTCTTTCGTCTTCATTCATCGGTAACTTTACTTGGAGCTATATTTTTATTCGCCACATGATATGTGTTTTGCTTGGAGCGTCATTTTATTTCATTGTGTTTTTTGTTGATGTTTGAATAAAATACCAAGACCTGAAAATCTTAAATGTTAGAGACTCTTCACATAGTTGCATAATTATTCGACTACTCATTGATCTTCACTTATATCTTTCGGAGTAGTTTGTCGTTTGCTCTAGTGCTTCACTTATATCTTTTTAGAGCACGGTGGTGGTATTATAGAAATAGATGAACTCTCATATTCAATTATATCATTTTTATAGTTTTAAATAGCATGGTAATTTTCTTAAATAATCCTAATATGCTAGGTATCCAAGAATAGTAAAAACTTTCATGTAGAGTATTGAATACTAAGAGAAGTTTGATGCTTGATGATTGTTTTGAGATATGGAGGTAATAATATCAAAGTCGTGCTAGTTGAGTAGTTGTGAATTTGAGAAATGCTTGTGTTGAAGTTTGCAAGTCCCGTAGCATGCACGTATGGTAAACATTGTGTAACAAATTTGAAACATGAGGTGTTATTTGATTGTCTTCCTTATGAGTGGCGGTCGGGGACGAGCGATGGTCTTTTCCTACCAATCTATCCCCCTAGGAGCATGCGCATAGTGCTTTGGTTTTTGATGACTTGTAGATTTTTGCAATAAGTATGTGAGTTCTTTATGACTAATTTTTAGTCCATGGATTATACGCACTCTCACCCTTCCATAATTGCTAGCCTCTTCGGTACCGTGCATTGCCCTTTCTCACATTGAGAGTTGGTGCAAACTTCGCCGGTGCATCCAAACCCCGTGATATGATACACTCTATCACACATAAACCTCCTTATATCTTCCTCAAAACAGCCACCATACCTACCTATTATGGCATTTCCATAGCCATTCCGAGATATATTGCCATGCAACTTTCCACCGTTCCGTTTATTATGACACGCATCATCATTGTCATATTGCTTTGCATGATCATGTAGTTGACATCGTATTTGTGGAAAAGCCACCGTTCATAATTTTTCATACATGTCGCTCTTGATTCATTGCAATCCCGGTACACCACCGGAGGAATTCATATAGAGTCATCTTTTGTTCTAGTATCGAGTTGTAATCATTGAGTTGTAAATAAATAGAAGTGTGATGATCATCATTTTCTAAAGCATTGTCCCAAGTGCGGAATAAAAAAATGAGAGAAGATAAAGGACATAAAAGAAGAGAAGGCCCCCCAAAAAGAGAAAGGCCATAAAAAAAGAGAAGGCAAAAAAATGAGAGAAAAAGAGAGAAGGTACAATGATACTATCCTTTGCCACACCTGTGCTTCAAAGTAGCACCATAATCCTCATGACAGAGAGTCTCTTGTTTTGTCACTTTCATATACTAGTGGGAAATTTTCATTATAGAACTTGGCTTGTATATTCCAACAATGGGCCTCCTCAAGTGCCCTAGGTCTTCGTGAGCAAGCAAGTTGGATGCACACCCACTTAGTTTCTTTTGTGAGCTTTCATCCATTTATAGCTCTAGTGCATCCGTTGCATGGCAATCCCTACTCCTTGCATTAACATCAATCGATGGGCATCTCCATAGCTCATTGATTAGCCTCGTTGATGTGAGACTTTATCCTTTTTGTCTTCTCTACATAACCCCCATCATCATATTCTATTCCACCCATAGTTCTATGTCCATGGCTCGCGCTCATATATTGCATGAAAGTTTATAGGTTTGAGATTACTAAAGTATGAAACAATTGCTTGGTTTGTCATCGGGGTTGTGCATGATGAGAGCATTCTTGTGTGACGAAAATGGAGCATGACTAAACTATATGATTTTGTAGGGATGAACTTTCTTTGGCCATGTTATTTTGAGAGGACATAATTGCTTAGTTAGTATGCTTGAAGTATTATTATTTTTATGTCAATATGAACTTTTATCTCGAATCTTTCAGATCTGAATATTCATACCACAATTAATAAGAATTACATTGAAATTATGCCAAGTAGCACTCCGCATCAAAAATTCTGTTTTTATCATTTACCTACTCGAGGACGAGCAGGAATTAAGCTTGGGGATGCTGATACGTCTCCAACGTATCTATAATTTTTGATTGCTCCATGCTATATTATCTACTGTTTTGGATGTTTATGGGCTTTATTATACACTTTTATATTATTTTTTGGACTAACCTATTAACCCAGAGCCCAGTGCCAGTTTCTGTTTTTACCTTGTTTTAGAATATCACAGAAGAGGAAAACCAAACAGAGTCCAATTGATCTGAAACTTCACGGAACTTATTTTTGGATCAGAAGAAGCCCGGGAGACTTGGAGTCTATGTCAAGGAAGCTTCGAGGAGGGCACGAGGTAGGGGGTGCGCCCACCCCCCTGGGCGTGCCCTCCACCCTTGTGGGCCCCCCTGACGTATTTCTTCCGCCTATATATCTCCATAGACCCTAAAAACATCCGAGAGCACAATAGATCGGGAGTTCCGCCGCCAGAAGCCTCCATAGCCACCGAAAGCCAATCTAGACCAGTTCCGGCACCCTGCCGGAGGGGGAAATCCCTCTCCGGTGGCCATCTTCATCATCCCGGTTCTCTCCATGACGAGGAGGGAGTAGTTCTACCTCGGGGCTGAGGGTATGTACCAGTAGCTATGTGCTTGATCTCTCTCTCTCTCTCTCTCTCTCTCTCTCTCTCGTGTTCTTGTTTTGGCACGATCTTGATGTATCGCCAGCTTTGCTATTATAGTTGGATCTTATGATGTTTCTCCCCCTCTACTCTCTTGTAATGGATTGAGTTTTCCCTTTGAAGTTATCTTATCGGATTGAGTCTTTAAGGATTTGAGAACACTTGATGAATGTTTGCGTGGAATACCCGTGGTGACAATGGGGTATTCTATTGATCCACTTGATGTATGTTTTGGTGATCAACTTGCGGGTTCCACCCATGAACCTATGAATAGGGGTTGGCACACGTTTTTGTCTTGACTCTCTGGTAGAAACTTTGGGGCACTCTTTGAGGTTCTATGTGTTGGTTGAATAGATGAATCTGACATTGTGTGATGCATATCGTATAATCATACCCACGGATACTTGGAGTATCTAGGTGACATTAGGGTTTTGGTTGATTTGTGTCTTAAGGTGTTATTCTAGTATGAACTCTAGGGCTGTTTGTGACACTTATAGGAATAGCCCAACGGAATGATTGGAAAGAATAACTTTGAGCTGGTTTCATACCCTACCATAATCTCTTCGTTTGCTCTCTGCTATTAGTGACTTTGGAGTGACTCTTTGTTGCATGTTGAGGGATAGTTATGTGATCCAATTATGTTATTATTGTTGAGAGGACTTGCACTAGTGAAAGTATGAGCCCTAGGCCTTGTTTCCTAGCATTGCAATACCGTTTACGTTCACTTTTATCATTAGTTACCTTGCTGTTTTTATATTTTCAGATTAGAAATACCTTTATCTACCATCCATATACCACTTGTATCACCATCTCTTAGCCGAACTAGTGCACCTATACAATTTACCATTGTATTGGGTGTGTTGGGGACACAAGAGACTGTTTGTTACACTACAAAAAATACACTTCCGTGATGATACGTGTTTGTCACAGTAGGTCGCTTTTTTTGTCATGCATGTACATCCATGACAAATTTATGACAATATCAAGATAGTCATACCTGTGCTGTCGTAGAAGTGTTCCATGACATTACCAAAATTATCATCACAGAAGTGTCCACTTCCATGACGATAAATCACGCGTCATAGAAGTGCTTTCGTCAAGGGTGACCGACACGTGGCATCCACCGTAACGGAACGCCGTTAAGCTATCGGGTCGGGTTTTGGATCCGATAACCCGTTAAAAGCCCCGACCAATGGGGATTTTCCACGTGCAAAATCATCATTGGCTAGAGGAAACACGTGTCGGCTCATCGTCGGGACAGATGTCATCCACTCACTGGACAGAAGGCGCCTATGATACGTCGACACGTGGCACGACCCAACAAGTTTAAATGGGCCGGCCCAACTAAAGGCCCACAAGATTTTGCGGACCACAATGGGCCGGCCCAGCTAAAGGCCCACGAGATTTGCGGGCCATAATGGGCCGGCCCAGGTAAAGGCCCACAAGATTCTTGTGTGCCATAATAGGCCGACCCATGTAAAGGCCCACAAAATTCTTGCGGATCATAATGGGCCGGCCCAGCTAAAGGCCCATGAGATTTCACAGACATTAATGGGCCGGCCCAACTATAGGCCCACAAGATTTTGAGGACCCTAGTAGGCCGGCCCGTTAACTGGCTTCCATGTTTTGGGCCAAATGCCGGCCCATATTTGATCCGGTCTATTAATGGCCTGCCACGCTCCGGGCCTAATAGTGGCCCATATGAGATCCGGCCCATTAAAAGCCTACCACATTCTGGGCCAAATTACGGCCCAGATCAGGTCCGGCCCTTTAAGAGGTTTTGGGCCTAATTATGGCCCATATCAGATTCGGCCCGTCAACTGGACACTATGCTTTTGGGCCCACTTGCTAAAGGCCCACTTAGTAATTCGGCCTGATATTAGTTTTGGCCTGTCAAGGGCCCGTTTAACATTTCAGCCCTATATTAATTTCAGCCTGTTAAAAGCCCGTCATATAGTTGGGCCTAACTACGTCCCGGTTTGCATCTGGCCTACTCGCAGCCAATATCTGATTGGGCCAAACAAGGACCAAGACAATTTTTCGGCCCGTTAAAAGCCCGTGATTTGATTCGCACAATCATGGGCCGGGGTTCATTTCGGGCTGCTGCCGGCCCGTGAGCTGATCGGCACGTTTCAGGCCCAACCTACATCGTGATTGCATGACGGCCCGATTATGTACCATAATTTTACGGTTTGGCCGGTTTACTGCGAAGACAGGATATATATACAGTAAAATAACTGCAGCATCGTGAATAAGAAAAAACTTATACTATACAATAAAGAAATTACGGCATATTACATCCATTGGGCATCAAAGTTCGCCACTATGATAATAAAGCACAAGCAGACAACAGATTACATACACTGGGCATCAAAGATCGCCACCAGTGCAAATAAACACGCTGACAAAATAATATACAAAACTGACAACACTTCAATAGAGTTCAAGAAAGGTTAGCCCTGCTGGGGAGCTGCAGCGGAAGCAGCTGAGCAAGATGATGAGACTCCGCTTGTTCAACACTTATATCTTCCTCACTCTGAAAGATAAACAAGCAGACAGATGACAGGTTTTGCACATAAAAGTATTAGTGCTGACAATTCATCACATTTCTTACTGACGAATAAAGTGACACAGTTTAAATTTGCATTAACACAATATTGTATTGTTCAGGTCAAGACATGGCAGGAAATGACATTGTGAAGGAGTTGGCAGCTTCACGACACCACTGGATTACAGATCAAGAACTCATAAGTATCAATGGTTAGTGTGCTGTCAATTTATACCATTTCAGATTGGCAAATAGAGAGACGGTTTAAATAATAGTAGAATGATATGACATTTTTCATAGTCAAGACATTGCAGAATATGACATTGTGCTGTAGTGGGTAGGTTCACCACACCACTGGATTACAGATGAAGAACAGAAGCATACATGCAGTGCAAAAGAAGATCACTTGCTCTGTATAGTTTAATTTACATGGTATGAAGAAGGAACTTGGTTGTACAACTGAAAACTTAAATTGAGAAAGGACGAACTTTTGTTTATGAACTACATATAATAAACTTTAAACAAGCAATTTGATGCAAACACCAAAAATAAACAGCTGTTGCAATCATGCATAATCAAATATATACAACAAAGTTTGAAGGCTTGAGATGGACAAACTTACATTATTGGTGAAGACAGGCTCTATAAAGGCCTTGTCCATGCTGATGGGGGGGATTCAAGAAGTTTACCACAGAATCTTCTTCAAAAGCATTGCCTTTATTCTACATTTTGTTAAGAGTAAATATAGATGTGATAATATACGAAAAAAATGGAGAATATCTAAGATTAGATGAAGAGTGATGCTACATAACCAAGTAGCTATAAATGTAAGTGCAGCGATACAGGCAAAAGGTACAGCCAAGAGCAATGCACAGCTAAACTTCTTCAGTACCTACCTTATGGTAAGAGTAAATATAGATCTGATGTGTAGAAAATGGAGGGCAAAGGAAAATAAGCTGCAGAGTGATGGTACATGAACAACTACCTGTCATTATAAGTACACTGATAAAGGACAACATGTACTTACAAGAACAATGCAGAGCTAAAAAAACATTGGCATTGGATATATTCTACACTAATGTAACCATTCATATAGATCAGATAATTTGGAGCGAACAATTGATAAGCAAGCTATCATGCATACTGCTGTCACATAATGAACCAGGTATGTATGCAAGTACAGTGATACAGGGCAACATGTACTAACAAGAGCAAAGCAGCGGGCAGCATATATGCGATATCCCGTCGTTCTTGTTAAACTGGAATTCTTCTTCGACCAGATTTCCTGCAAAAAAGATCCGTAAGGCACATGCGAAAAAGTAGAAGTTCAAATTGTCATGTGATTTCATAGACAATACCTCATCCTGGGAACGATACCAGTGCATAACAAGGTTTTTCCATTCAATGTCTTCTAAATTTAGCACAGGAGACTTCACCGGAAATTCGTTTATAGACTTGCCATCAAAGTGTGATTTCCCCAGGTAACACCGATACTGCTGCAATGCTTCCTTGAAAAGCACAAGCAAGATTTGCTCGTCATGCCTATCCAGATTGACCCTCGCCTAGTTACAACAATGTAATGTAAATCATTGATGTGTTCAATCAGCAGAAAACAGGAAAATAATAACCATGAATAATAGCGCTTACACGTAAGTTGGATAGGAAGATGTGAAAATGGTGTTTGTCTTCACAATAATCTTCCCATGATGGGAATATATGCACGTAGTCCCTAACAACATTGAAAGCATTGTCTTCTAAACTGGGAATAAATGGAATGGGGTTCCAATCTGCAGGAATTGGCCGTCTCTGCAGTTGGGATAGGTCTTCGGCCGGTGGACTTGCTGTACCTTTTGCTGGAGTGGGATTTTTCTGTGGTACAGCTGGTGCTATGGCAAATGAAATCGGTATACCTTTTGCTAGAGTGCAGGTCCTGTGTGGTGGGGCTAGTGGTGTGGCCAGTGAAGTATGGGTACAGTCTGCTGGAGTCAGTCCTACGTTTTGTGTCACTGGTTGTACAGCTAATATAAGTGGGGTGCTGTCTGATTTCTCCGGCACCACCACGTTTTTCAAGGACTTTGCTGGTGCTCCTTCAGGTTCGGCAATCACCCTCTTCCTTTTTGATGTCTGATGCACAAGAACATCATTTGAGTGGAAAAACATGGTATGATGACAGATGGAATATGTATTAATAATGGATGGGCATGGCATCCTGACATATATGATGAGTAAACTAACCAGATGGCGGTGCAACAAAGTAGAAGAAATGCAAGGCAACATATGCAAGATACGCGCAATCAATAAAACCTTGCCAAATTAGAACAGGCACCTTGATGGGTGAACAGGACAGGCCATCTGCATTTGACTCCTCGAGGTTAGAATAGTCATTAGGATGATATTCTGAACAAGAATCAATAGGTGGGGAGCGTACGAATTTCATTGCTTCCAGAATGGCACTCAATGCCTTGCTGCCAATTTTGTAAGTCATTGCAGTGTTCCACAATATTCTTCTGATGCGCGGATTCTGATATTCACTGTAATTGCGTATAATATGTGAGAACCATGAAAACATAAATAGTTGTGAGATTATCTTTGTAATGCAGATGATATTCTAATATAGAGGCGCCCCTGTAAACACTTGTGTGCTATCACTGGATTCTGATGAGAGAGCTAATGTGTGCTGTAATATGGTGCGTGCATTTATATAGTCTAGCACAAATACACAAAAAATAGGCTCCAGAAGTAAGGATAGCTGGCAGATGATAGGTTCATAATATACTGTATAGAGAGTTTATTGCAAAACCATGATAACAAGAGCACACAACAACTAGGCAGATCATAGTGTACATAACAGGGGTACACCATAACTAGGATATATAAATCGGGAAAGTGGAACTGACTGGAAATTACGGTGTTGTATTGCCGCTAGTAATTGAAAGCCAATCAATCACGTACAGGCCAGCTCTATCAGCTGTTGACTGCAGATGTCCCTGCTCCCCTTCTTGACAAGGAACATACTGTGCTTCCCAAACAGAACACTGCATGGGACGCCGGCCGAACCACCGGCCCCATCGCCTGTGTTCCTCCGCCACCCCCACCCCCGCCCCCACCCGCGTTGAGTTTTCTTCGTTCGACGAGGCCCCACCATCGCCCCCCACAACCACCGTCCCCACCTGAGCCCCTTCGATCGCACCGGCGAACTTCGGCGAGCTCTGAAAAATCGACTGACCCAATTTTGAAATTTAGTCTACTATGATTTAACTAGTGTGGAATAAAAAGGGAAAACCATAAGCATTGCAAGTATGGTGTTGAGCGTGCCATGGCGGATCTGAAGGTGCAAACCGGACAAAGGCAACTTCACAACCAAGACAAGAAACCAGAGTAAACCAGTGGCGATCTATTTTCTTGCTGCGATAAATAAGTTGAGCAGATACGAAAGAGTACCGCCTCTGGTGCGGCGCTGTGTACGCATCTGCTGAGAATTTGACGGTGCTGTAGTAGTGATGGCTGTCGGCGGCGTGGAAGCAGATCTAGGAGGGTAGACAGTGGCGGCAGGGCGCGGTGGACGAGACGGTCATAGGAGCGGCGCCGACAAGGTGGACGACGGCGGGGATGAAGCAAGAGGACAGGATGCAAGGATCCCGGTCCGAAGCCGTGGATGAGAGAGGTCGATCTCTTGTAAAGGACGGCGACGTCGGGATATCAGCTCTGGCATGGTGGAGGAGGACGGCGGTGGATGGGGTGGCGGACAGCGGCGGACGGAGGAGGGTGGGGTGGAGAGGGTGTTTTGGCGCCCACGGAGTACGAATGGGGAAAAGGGAGGTAGAGAGGAAGGGGGGAACCATGTATTTAGGGCGCGCTTGTCTCAAATGCGAGGAAATTTACAAACTTAGCCCCCGTTTCAAATTTCTACTACACCACAGCAACACTAGTCGGTTGGGGATAGGACGGTATTCTCGCATACACCGAATATTTGCCGACGAGAGTTTGTTTTTGGTAATCTCGCATACACCGAATACACCGAATATGAATCGGCGAGGGAGTCGATTTCGGCCGAGGACACACTGTGTTTTGGCCCCACCGTGTATGAATCCGGATGAGAGGCGGTTACGTCATGTTTGGGTGAAATTACAAACCTACCCATATCGAAACCTATAGAAATCCAGCATATAGGCTTTGCGTGGCAGGGATAGGCAGTAGTGATTTCCATCTCGCAAATTTTGGTTTCGGGCGGTTACTGCGACTTTCCCCGCTTTGTTCAAATTTTGCAGAGTGCACATTTATCGTGCCAACTCAATTTGAATCCCGTTTGTATTCTATTTTTTTCGGGCGGGATCCATTTTCAATTGGAATTACATTCTATATACATCATTTTTTATATATACTTTCAAAAGCACAACAAAGAATTCTGCTCCTTTATATGTAAAATATGATTTCCAAATACAACGATCTCGAAATCTTAAGGTTGAATTCAAAAAAATTTAACCAAATTATGTTCTACTAAAATGTATGGATCAGTAATATCTACATATTAAATAACATAGATGTGCGTGAATTCATATTAGTATGCATGTTTGATAGATCAATTTTGGTTCGAGTATGGACTACATGTATCATCATCTCGAATTCAAATATTTGAATCCCTTTTTTGTTCACTCCCTTCATGCCCATCTCCCTCGCATGCATGCTCCTTCAGGTAGCTATCACTCTCTTTTCTCCAGCTCACCCGCATGCTCACTTCATGTTGCTCCTATCCTCGCAAACATGGTCTCTTGTCGGGGGTTGGGTGCGACATATGCCAATGGATGGCTTATCATGGTGGGGGCGAGTAGAACGTCGCCGGTGCCTAGAAATGGGATGAGGCATAGACACGAACGCCAGCATACTTTACCCAGGTTCGGGGCTCTCCTAGGAGATAACACCCCTAGTCCTGCTCTGCGGGGTCTCCGCATGATCACTAAGGCAAAGTGAGTACAAAGGTGCTCCTCGAGCTGTATCCGTGGGTAGGAGAAGGCAGGGCTAGCTCTCTCCTTTATCTAAGGTCTGGTCTAGTTCTAATGAATCAGAACCCTTTGCATGGGTGTCCTGGGGGTTTATATAAGCCTACCCCCAGGGGTACAATGGTAAACTGTATGGACATAGGGCCCAGCTGTCAGTCTCTTCGCCCGTGGGCCCCTGAGCCGACTGGTCTGGTATGGAGCCGACAGGCCGCACCCGCCGCTGGCGGGTCCTGCCGGCTGCTGATTACTGTAGCCGTGCCTCTAATGACGCAGGCTTGGTCATGGGGTCATGGCTACAGGCCCACTGCCTGGCAGGCGATTACTGTAGCCACTCCCCGCCTCGTCTGGTTAATGGCGCGTGGGACCCATGGGAGGGGCAGGCCGACTTCCACGGGCCGGCTCCCTACGGGTCCGACTGGGGGCACCCTTGCCGTCTTCCGAACGCTCACTGACTGGTAGGGCCGTCTTCCGTGGATCATACTATCAGATCGTCGTGGGTACAGGACTCTGCCCATTGTGGCTGACGTCAGGGATGGCATGGAAACAGTGCTGCACCAGACGGAGATCTCCGCTGGTATAATGCACTCTGCCCTGGCCATCCCCCGGAAAAGGGGAGGGAGTGGGCTTCACTGTTGCCACTCCCTGTCCCATCCCCCCTGATGAGGGCATGGGCTTTGCTGATGTCGTGGGCCGACTCCCGGTGGCCGCCTTCTCTGGAAGCCGCCAGTCGGAGTCGGCCGGTCTTGATCTCTTCTCTAGGACTCGGACGCATATAGGCTGCCGGCTGTTCCTCCAGCCACCCTCCTGAAGTCAGCTCTCCGTCTGTTGCCTTGAGGGGCATAGTCAGCCCCGATGTCTTGAAAGGTTATGGGCCTCGGGTTAGCCTACCCGTGGCCCATTACTATGATAGTAGTCCCCGAAGCTGATGAGGCGCCGTGGACATTCAGCCGAGGAGCCTCAGTAGCTTCATTCTCCGAGTACTCGAGGTGGAGACTCCACTTGACTCCGCCGGACCGACTGGTAGGAGTCGGAGTCGCCTGACTTTGATTCGTCCAAAAAATACTTTCAAACCCCCTGGCGGGAACTTAGTGGCGTACAAGCTAAGCTTCCTGGCCGCCACCCACTTCGTGCCCGCCATGCGGCAACTAGTGGCTGGGCTAGCCTGCCTACCCATCCGCGAGATGGGACATGCCTGCAGGCGGGGGCCCGCCACTACCGCGCCTCGGCACGTGAGCGGATCTGCTGCGGCCGTGGGGGAAGGCTGAGGTTCTCACGGAATTATCGCGCGCAGTAAGTTTGCGCGATAGACATGGGGGGTGTGGGGTAGTGGGCGCAGTAAATCCCACAACTGCCCCCTCGGCTTCGCAGCCCACTCGGCTATAAGTAGGGGGATGAGGGGAAATGGGGGAGCACGCGCGTCCTGCCTCCCCAGTGCTTCCTCTCCTTCTTATCTCTCTCTCAGCACCTCGAGCCTCGTCGAACATTACGGCGGTCCGCTCATGATGAGCTCTTCCTCCGCCGTTACGCCCCCGACGGCGCACTCCGGTACCTGGGATGGTTCGGAGGTCCACGAGGATCACATCGACTTCCTCCGCAAGATGCGTCGATTGCCCGGCGAGGACCTCGTGAGGGTCCGCCTCGCGCGGAGGGGAGAGATTTCGCCAGTGCCGCAGGAGGGCGAGCGGGTCATCTTCCGCTCGCACTGCCTGCGCGGCCTGGGCCTGCTGGCAAGCAACTTCTTCCGCTCCTTCCTCGAGTTCTACGGACTCCAGCCGCACCACCTCACCCCCAACACGGTGGTGCTGCTGTCCGCCTTCGTCACCCTGTGCGAAGGCTTCATCGGCGTTCTCCCCACCATCAAGCTTTGGGGGGAGTTCTTCTTCTCCAAGCTTGGCACTCAAGCCGCGGGCGTGCCGGCTCAGTGCGGCGCGATCATCGCCGTGCGGAGGTCGGGGGCCGACAACCCATTTCCCTCCATCAGGTTGATCAAGTCGGTGAAGATGTGGCAGTGGTCGTACTTCTACGTGAAGAACATCTCCACGGAGGGTGATTGGGTCAACCTGCCGGCCTACGTAGCCGGCCTGCCGGCTGGGAGACAGCCCAACTGGTCGCAACAGGCCCGGACGCTGATGCCTGCAGGAGCCGGCGCCGTTGCACGACTTCGAGTGCTGGCGCAGTCGGAGGGCCTGACCGGGTCGGACTTGCTGGCCGCCTTCGTGGTGCGCTGAGTGCCGCCCCTCCAAAGTCGCCCCCACATGATCTGCCAGATTAGCGGGCATCGAGACCCGAGCCGAATGTGCACCAAGGAGATGCCTTGCGAGGAGGTAGCCTACATGGTGAACTACCTTGCGAGCTGCGACCTCAACGAAGAGTGGCAGTTCGGCAAGGAGCCGTATTCACGTGCAGCCCCCACCCCCCCGCCTCTGGTGAGTTGTTTTCCTTCTCTCTTTTTCTTCCATTCTCCTAACATTTTTACTATTGAGTCCGTCTTGCTCGTTCTGACCAGTCGGCTTTGGTCAGAACCCCCTCCTCCAGCCAGCAGCCAGCACCGCGGGGCCGGACCGCGAGTTTCTCCCCGACCGGGCGGAGAGTGATGTGGACGACCCCGACTTGGGGGCGGCGGCCCTGGAGGACGATGCCGAGGGAGGAGGTGGCGCGTCAGGTGGTCCGAGACTTGGGTCCAGTCTCGAGGACTGGCCTGATGATGACGAGGAGGTCACCCCGCGCCATCAGCCAGGAGCTGGCCAGACGGGCGCGGGCTCGTCAGCCCTGCCGAACGCTCAAGGCGGCGGCAAGAAGCGCAGGGCCGGGACGAGCCTGTTCGGCAGCTGGCTGAAGAAGCCCAAGGGCTCAACCGCGGCGACCAAGCGGGACGAAGCGGCCGCAAAGGCCAACCGCTTCC
Source organism: Triticum dicoccoides (assembly GCF_002162155.2). Classification (NCBI taxonomy): domain Eukaryota; kingdom Viridiplantae; phylum Streptophyta; class Magnoliopsida; order Poales; family Poaceae; genus Triticum; species Triticum dicoccoides. The sequence continues at coordinate 160,734,529 of NC_041390.1, read as the reverse complement.
GCAAGGTGGTGAAGACGCCGCAGCTGATTTCAGCGTAAGTACTACCTCCCTTCATACCTTCACGTTTCTTTATTGAGTCTGTCTGAAATCCCTTTACTTTATTTTCCCGACTTTAGGGCCCCTCTCTCTCTTGAGAAATCGACCGCCGGCTCCGTCGTAAAGTCGGCGGAGACCTCCTCCACCACTCGGCGGATTGATACCACCGCCGACCTTTGGGAGGCGACAGAGCGGAACGCGCGGGAGGCGTGTGAGGAGCGGGAAGCCGCCCGCATGAAGAAGGCGGAAGCCGACAAAGCGGAGGCCACCGCTCTAAAGAAGCTGGCGGAGGCTGAGGCCGCCGATGCGGAGAAGAAGCGCGCAGAGGAAGCCGCACACCGCCAGTCAGCGGTGTTCTTCGTCCCCTTGAACTCCGCGCCGCCGCCACCGGAGTTCATGGCACAGACTGGGGAAGTCGGTGACGAGAACCCGGTCGTTGAGAGGGACGCCGATGTCACCGCTACGCCGGAAGTCATTGTGCCGCCACCGCCACCCTCTGGAGGCGCGCCAGGCGGACAACTGGTGGACCCTCCAGTGCCGCCACCTGGAGGCGTGGCGGCGACGGGCCTGGCCCTCGAGGTCAGTACGCCGACGCGCCGCTGTCTCGCAAAGGCGGCCTCAGCACCGCGTCCACTGGAGACCGGCGCTGCGAGCTCCTCGATCCCGGACACCGAGGTGTTGAGCTCCGTGCCCACCAGGTGGGTGCGGGGAGGCGGGATGGGCCCGTTGAACCGGGCGCTCCTGGGCGTCCAAGCCAAGCTCCGGGCCGAGGGTGACGCCATCAAGGAGTGCACCAAGGCATATCTGGCGTCACAAATGGCCATCCGGGTACGCATCCCTTCCTTTTGCTTTGCTTGCTTGTTTTTCTTTGTGGGGGCGCGCCAGCGCACCCACTGGGTGTAGTCCCTGAGTTTCGGGCCGACTGCTGAGCAGGCGGCTCGGAACTCTAATCAGTGAGTTCCAAGTACCAACATTTTTTCTGAAATTTTGATGCAGGATTACCACAATCTTCACGTGACCTCCTTCAACGCCAATGTTGAGGAGCTGGCCAAGCGGATCGCCGACTTGTCGGACAGCCGGGGTAAGTCCACTTCTTTCTCTGCGGGGGTGCACTGGCGCACCCGCGGGTTGTAGTCCCCGAGATTCGGGCCGACTGCTGAGCAGTCGGGCCGGATCTCCCCGGTGACCTTTCTTCTTTGTTGATGACTGACACCCCTCCCCCTCCTTCTTCAGAAGCCAACGCCGCCCTTCAGCAGCAGCTGGGCGAAGTCAACACCATGCTATGCGTCAAGGAGGAGGAGTGCGGCCGGCTGACGGAGGAGCGTGACCGGCTGGCTACGCAGCTGGCAGAGCAGAAGGAGCTGCTCCCGAGGGCCCAGAAGGAGGCGAAGGACAAGGAGACCGCCCTTCTTGCTGAATTTGCGTCCGAGCGCTCCTCCTGGACCGATAAGGAGGCGACGCTGGTCTCCGGCTTCCACGCAATCGAGGATCTTGTCGATGGTGAGCTTCCCCTCGTTTCCTTTTCTGGGCTGCGGACTGCTAGTCCAGTCGGTCTTAAGATTTTTAACCTTGTTTCTTCGTTCTTCCTTAGCAGACTTCTTCCCCGGCCATTCGGACGCCGCCAATCAAGCCATCGAGGCTGATCGTGAAGCGCGGAGGGCGGACGGCGCATAGATCGCCGCCAACGCCCCCCGAACTCGTGGCGAGCAGATCCTTAGCATCGAGGCCCACCTTCGGCCAGCCCACCGGATGCTACGCCAGCTTCAACGTGTCGGCGCCCAGGCGATTGCCGCCCTATGGCCGGATATGCAGGCACCGCGCACCCCCAGTTGGACTGCCGACTGGCTGGAGGTCGCAGCCAGCCGTCTTGAGGCCTGGAAGGGTTCATCAGCCCGGGCTGGAGCAGGCCGGGCCTTAGAATTCGCCAAGGCGTGGTATCCTGGGCTGAGCTTAGCCTAGTTAGCCACGTTCTGGCTGGAGGCCCAGGCGGAGCTGGCTGCGGTGGAAGACGATCTTGTCAAGCGCGCCGCGTCGATCGCTGAGTACACTGACACCAGCGTCTTCGTCCCAGAGCGGGCTAAGAACGGCGAGGAGGCGCCGCCGAAGTTGTTCGGGCTGAACCCGGACGACAGCGAGGACTCGGCGGAGGTGATCGACTCCAGTGGCGAAGAGGGAGGTGAGGAGGAGGAAGGAGACGAGGAGGAGGCGCTAGAGGTCGAGGCAGACGGCCAGCCCCAGCTCGACCGTGCCTCTAGCAACGAGCTGCGCCCAACTGAGTCGGCTGGTGCTAGAGGTGATCAAGCGAAGACCAACCAGCCGGCCGCCCCGGCAACTGGCACCGCTGACCCGTCCGGTCCTCCGAGTCCACCCGCGGCTTCCTAGGCTACCACTTTATCTTTGTTTTACCTGCCTAGCATTCTCAATGAACTTGTTATTTTGCACAATTCCACCCACTAGGTGTATCTTGAACTTCTGTTTGATGATTCGGCCAAGGGCCTTTCTATGTAAATATTTATCCGCATTCTATCTCTTCTTGCTTATTGCTCTTTGACATTTTCCTTTGCCGCTTTCCCTTGGTTGCCGTCTTGCCCGTCGGACAGCCGCTCTGCGGACTACCGCTAGATCGAAAACTTGGCTTCTTTGGGAAAGCAAGTACTTAGCCTTTTAGAGTTTTTAGCAAGTTAATTTAGGAAATGGCAAGCCGGCTGCTAAAAGAGTCGGTTGTAAAAGGCTAAAAACCGGCATTTAACTATGAGCGAGCTTTGAGTCCTTAGCCATTTTTCATATGGGCACCCATTCTACCTTACTCCTGTTCGCCGGTCAGTCGCTCTGCGATCTGCGGCTTTTAACAGGAGACGGCTTAAGTGCCACACATTACTTGTCCGCCTGCAGGAAGTCGTTTCATAGCACAAGTCGGCAAGTCCCCGGGCCGACTAGTCGAACCCGGTGCCAAGTGGCATAACGAAGAATAACATATTCATAGGCATAACTGTTTATCATATAGACAAAAGAAGGCAGTCCCCGAGCTCTTCTCAAGGGGCCCGAGGTCTTCATACTTTAATACAAAGGGTAGCGTGATACATACTGCATTAACTGTAAAATCTTCGGAGGAGGTTTGCATTCCATGGCCGCTCTGTCTCTTTGCCGGAGTCGTCCCTCTTGCGTGCTTGGGGCTTCTGAGCATCGATTAGGTAGTAGGAGTCGTTGCCCAACACTTTGCTAATGATGAAAGGGCCTTCCCAAGGTGCTGAGAGCTTGTGCTAGCCGGCAATTCACTGAATCAGCCGGAGCACAAGGTCTCCTTCTTGGAAAGATTGCGGCTTGACCTTCCGGTTGTAGTATCGGTGTAGGCTTTGCTGGTAGATGCTGGATCGCCTAAGTGCCAACAGCCGGCCCTCTTCTAGCAGATCGATGCCGTCTTGACGTGCTTCTTCTGCTTCCTCCTTGGTGTACATGGTGACTCGAGGGAAGTCGAACTCTACATCCGTTGGGATGATGGCTTCAGCACCGTAGACGAGGAAGAAGGGCGTGAAGCCGGTTGACTTGTTTGGAGTCGTGCGCAGGCTCCAGAGGACGGCTGGCAACTCATCAAGCCAGCAGCCTGCTGAGCGCTCCAGAGGCTCGACCAGCCGAGGCTTGATGTCAGACAGGATTAGGCCGTTTGCTCGCTCTACCTGGCTGTTGGACTGCGGATGGGCAATGGACTCTAAGTCCAGTCGGATGCCCTGCGTCGCACAGAAACGGGCCAAGGAACCTTTGGCAAAATTTGTGTCGTTGTCGGTGATGATGCCGTGCGGTATGCCGTACCGAGTTGTGGTGTCGGAGACGAAGGTCACAGCGGTCGGACCATTTAAACTCTTGATTGGTTTTGCTTCTATCCACTTGGTGAACTTGTCCACTGCGACAAGTAAGTGAGTCAAACCGCCTCGTGCCGTCTTGAATGGTCTGACCATGTTCAGGCCCCAAACAGCAAAGGGCTAGGAAATAGGAATAGTTTTGATTGCCGAAGCCGACTGATGAGGCTTAGAGCGGAACTTCTGGCACCCCTTGCATTTTTGGACCAAAGACTTGGCGTCTTCAAGAGCAGTCGGCCAAAAGAAACCATGGCAGAAAGCTTTGGCTACGAGTGCTCTCGAAGCCGCATGGTGGCCACACTCGCCTTGATGGATGTCTTTGAGGATTGCTTGGCCTTGCTCTGGCTCCACACATCGCTGGTGAACACTAGTGACACTGCGCCTTACGAGCTCTTTATTGACGATGGTGTATGCTGCCGCCCGGCGTTGTACTTGCCTAGCCGAGATCTCATCGGCTGGCAGCTCTTTGTTCACTATGAATTTGAGGATGGGTTGGGCCCATGAAGGTGCTGCGATTTTTGCAACAGCTAAGACTACGACTTGGGCGAGGGCGGTCGGGCCGGGAGGTGGCGGGTTGGAGTCGGCAGCCGCTTGTTGCCTGGACAAAGTCCCCGGGTGGATCAGCGCAGTCCCCAGGCCGGGCTCTGAAGTCTCCTGGCGGATTGGTGTAGTCCCTGGGCTGGGTTCTGAAGTCTCCGGGCTGACTGTTGCAGTTCCCGAGCCGGGTGCGACTGCTACGATTTACGTGCCGCCTGCCGGATACTCATGCCGTCTGCGGGGGCTCTTGAGTCGGATGCGACTACTTCAGGAGGAGACGGCACGAAGATGGAGTCTGACTCCAGTGATGGCTTGACGGACGGCTTGAGGAGGCGCTGGAGGGCGACACCGGACGGTATCGCCTGACGGGTGGAGCCGATTCGCGCGAGGGCATCTGCTTGGTCGTTGTCGTTCCTTGGTACATGGAGAAACTCGCACCCCTCATAGTATCCACTGAGTTGTTGTACGAGGAAGCGGTAGCTTGCCATGTTTGTGTCCTTGGCGTTCCAATCGCCTGACGACTGCTGGACCACCAAGTCGGAGTCACCATAGCACAGGATCCAGCGAATGCCGAGCTCTTTGGCTAGCCGGAGCCCGTGAATGAGTGCCTCATACTCGGCGACGTTGTTGGAGGCAGAAAAATGGATTTGCAGCACATACTTGAGCTTGTCTCCCTTGGGAGAGGTGAGGACGATGCCGGCTCCCAAGCCGGTGCACATCTTGGAACCGTTGAAATGCATTCGCCAATGGGTGGAGTCGGGTGTTGGCGGTAGATACTGGGTTTCGGCCTAGTCGACGAGGAAGTCGGCCATCGCTTGTGACTTGATGGCACTGCGAGGTTGGTAGTAGATGGTGTAAGGGGACAAATCTATGGCCCACTTGGCCACTCGACCCGAAGCGTCTCGGCTGCCGATGATCTCGGCTAGAGGAGCCGTGCAGACCACTGTGATTGGATGTTCTTGGAAGTAAGGCTTCAATTTCTTGGCGGCGAAGTGCACACCATAGCACATATTCTCGCAGTGAGGGTAGTTTTGCTTGGAGGTCGAGAGTACTTCACTCTAATAATATACCGGTCTCTGGACTGGTAGCGCTTTGCCTTCCTCCTTGCGTTCTACCACAATGACTGTGCTGACCACTCGGCTAGTGGCAGCGATGTAGAGGAGCATGGGCTCCTTGGGAGTCGGAGTCGCCTGGACAGGTGGAGTAGTCAGCATCTTCTTTAGCTGGAAAAAATGCTTCGTCCACCTTGTGGTTCCACTCGAAAAAAGTGGTCTTCTTCATGAGCTGGTACAAGGGAAGGGCCTTCTCGCCTAGCCGACTGATGAATCGGCTGATGGACGCCAAACAACCGGTGAACTTTTGCACGTCCAGCAGTCGGCTGGGTACCTCCATCCTTTCAATTGCCTTGATCTTCACAGGGTTGCATTCTATGCCGCGTTCAGAGACCAGGAAACCAAGGAGCTGGCCGGCTGGTACTCCGAAGACGCACTTCTCCGGGTTGAGCTTGATCTGAAATCGGCACAAGTTCTCGAAGGTCTCCTTGAGGTCTTCCAGTAGTGCCCCACGCTTCTCCATTTTTACCACCACATCATCCACGTAAACATGAGCATTTCTGCCGAGCTGCTTGAGGAGACACTTCTGCATGCATCGTTGGAAGGTGGCGTCGGCGTTCCTCAAGCCGAACTCATGGTCAGGTAGCAGAAAGCTCCAAATGGCATGATGAAGGCCGTCTTCAGCCTGTCGGCCGGGCTCAACTTGATCTGGTGGTACCCCGAATATGCATCCAAGAAACTCAACAGCTCGCATCCGGCTATGGAGTCTATCACTTGTTCGATCCTTGGCAAAGCGAACGGGTCCTTGGGGCATGCTTTGTTGAGGCTAGTGTAGTCAATACACATTCGCCATTGCTTGGTCTTCTTCAGTACCAGGTCCGGGTTGGCCAGCCATTCTGGAAAGAATACTTCCATGATGAAGCCGGCCGCAAGCAGCCGGGCTATTTCTTCTCCAACAACTCTCCTCTTCTCTTCCGACAAGCGGCGCAAAGGCTGCCTAACTGGCTTGGCATCAGATTGGACATGTAATTTGTGCTCGGCGAATTCCGTCAGGACACCTGGCATGTATTTGGGGGGACCATGCGAAGATGTCCCGATTCTCATGGAGGAAATCGACGAGCTCGCCTTCCTATTTGCTATCGAGGTTGGCACCTACAACAGCGTACCTCTCTGGGTGCTCTGGGTCCAAAGGTATCTTCTTTGTTTCCTTGGCCGGCTTGAACGAGCCCTCAGCTTTCGACTCTCTGGGATCAGGCGACTTCTCTAGCTATTTGCTTGCCATCGCCACAACCCGATCTAGCAGTCGCTTCTCAGCTGCGATCACGAGGGACTCGGCCAGCCGACTGCTCTCTGATGCGCAGACGGACGACTTCTTGTAGTCTCCAGTTATGGTCAGGATCCCTTTGGAACTCGGCATCTTCATTTTGAGGTAGGCATAGTGGGGGATGGCCATGAACTTGGCCAGGGCTGGCCGGCCAAGCAGAGCATGGTATGGGCTCTCCAGGTCCACCACCTCAAACCAAATTGACTCTTGGCGGAAATGATCCTTGTCTTTGAAGAGGACGTCGATCAAGATCTTGCCGATTGGGGAGCAGGAAAGGTCAGGAACTATGCTGTGGAACACCGTCCGGCTGGACTGTAGTTGCCTCTGCCTGACCCCTAACTTCTCCATGGTGTCTTTGTACAGGATGTTGATGCTGCTGCCGCCGTCTGTCAGGACTCTGGAGAAGCGAGCAGCTCATTTGTCCGTGGCAAAGGTGGCGTCCAAAATCAAGGCATAGGAGCCGGGTTTGGGCATTACTTCGGGGTGGTCAGCTCTGCTCTAGCTGATGGGCTTCTCAGACCAGTGCATAAAGTCTAGGATGTCAGACGCTACTGCATTCACCTCCTGCTGCTGCAGCCGCCTGCTGCGTCGATCGTCGGCCACACTAGTGAACACGACATAAGCTCCCTGCTCTTCTAGGTACTTGTCTTGTACTACACCGACTGGTCTGACCGCCGGCTGCTGGGGCGGAGGAGGCGGCTGCCCCGCAAGTGGGGGAGGCAAAAGTCCGTCTCCCTTGGCTATCCTGGTGAGCCAGTGGCATTTCCGAGTGGTGTGGTTGGACGGTTTTGCACCACTGTGGAACTTGCATGCATTGTTGAGGAAATCGTTAACTGGTAACTGCTTGGTTGGCTAGCGAGTAGGGGATTAATAGGCTAATCGGCAAGTTAATTGGCCATTTAATCAATTAATCGGATGATTTATTAGTTTATTGGCTACTCACTGACCCTATGAGTAGGGATTAATCGGCAAGTTAATTGGTTAATCGGATGAATTCTTGAACAGGGCTTGCAGGGTCCGTCCAAGGTCTGCTCATATGAGAAAGCCGGCAGCCAGTTGGGCTTGCCGCCCTTCTTGCGTTTGGGCGGGAGCTGCCCTTCCGGCTACTGGTTCTCGACTGTTGCCACCTGCCGACTGGTGGAAGTCGGTGGTGGAGCTTTGCGCTTGTGGTCGCTCTGCTGTTCACGCCGACTGGTGTCTCCGGCCGGAGTTCGAGGAGCCTGAGGAGCCACCTTGCCGGTCGCGCTGACTTGGATCTCCGTCTTCATGGAGGAGTCGGCCATGGCATACTTGTCCGCTATGATCAACATCTCGTCGAGGGTTTCCGGCTCGTCGCAGAGAAGCTTGTGCTTGAGGAGGGTGCCCTCTCGGCATCCTGTAGTGAAGTATTCAATGGCCTGCACCTCGTGCACGCCTTCGCAGGAGTTGCGAAGCTCGGCCTAGCGCGTGAGGTAATCGCGGGTTGACTCGCTGGGGCCCTGTACACATAAGGAGAGTTGGCGAGGCTTGGGAGGCCGCTTGTACGTGCTGGTGAAGTTGCAGACGTAGGCATCAGTGAAGTCGACCCAGCTGTTGATGCTGCGGGGCCTTAAGCTATTTAGCCAAGTCCGGGCCGTGCCTTGGAGCATGAGCGGAATGTACTTCACGGCAACACGCTTGTTGCCGTTTGCTATGCTGACGGCCGTGGAGTAGTCGACCAGCCAGTCTTCCGGCTTCATGGAGCCGGTGTATTTGGGTGTATCTCTAGGGAGCGTGAACCCTTTGGGGAAGGGCTTGTCTCGGATGCGGGGGCCGAAACACGGCGGGCCCAACTCCTCTACTTCTTCAAGCGCCAGGGATCGGTGGAGACGGTCGATCCGGTGGCGGGCGTCATTCTCTCCGACTCCCTCTCGGCGGCCAAGGCGGCCGCCGAGCGTCGGGTGATCAACAGGCGGCGGGGAGACTCGACTTTCCCTCCGAGGGGGAGGAGGCGGATAGTCGTCTCATCATTCCACTGTTCTTGGGCGGCCGTCTCGGTCGTGCTCTATGGTGATGCGAGTCCGACTGCGGCTGGCAGCCGGCTCCTTGTCCTTTCTTCCGCGGACGTCCCCAGTTGGCATCTGAGACTCCGCGCCTTGGTCTCGGCGCGGAAGCAGGTTGTCATTCTACCGGCGTGGCGCATTAGTGTGGCAGCCGGCCTCGTTCTGCTCTGCAGCCGCGTCAAGGAGTCGCTGGATGCGCTCCGTCATCAAGCGACGTTCTTCGCCCTTGAACTTGTCCAGCTCGTCCGCCGCTGCCTGAGCGGCTCGAATGTTCTCCGCAGGTGTGGCATAGACGGGGCGATTCGCCCCGAACAGATCGGCAATAGCCGCGCCGCGCTGCTGGACCGTGCCAAGGCGGCTAGGCCCAGCCGCAGCCGTCATGCCGCCCACAGCGCGGTCCATCTCGCGCTGGTAGGCTTCTGACAGGCGTCTCATGCTGGCCAGCTTTTTGGCGCCTTCGACTAGCTGAAGGCGGCATGCCTCCAGCGTCTCGGTGTCGGCATCTTCGGGAATGGGCGCTGCCAGGTCTCGTAGCGCCGTGTTGAGCGGGTCATAATCACCCTGGCCAGAATGCTCGTCATGATCAATGACAAGCACTTCCGTGATGGTGCTTCCGCCGCTCTCCGCGCGAGGAAGCGGTTCATCGTAGACCACCATGTTGATGGGGAACGTGTCAAGCGACGCGGTGTCGGAGTCGACCAGCATCGGATCGGTGGAACCTACTGACTCCAAGTCCCCAGCTGGCTCGCTGGCGACGTGGAGTTGATCGAGGAGGCCTGCAAGGAGGCTCTCGGGGCCGCCCGTGCCAGCGTCGGATGCAGGCTCGTCGGAGAGGCAGACCTCACCGACCAGATCGGCGAGGCAACTGGCCGCGCAGGCGATTTCAGCGCCATGCAGCGCGTCGGCGCGGAATCCGTCTGGCGTGCCGGGCTGGATGCACTTGCCAGTGAGAAAAAGGGTTCCCATCCAGAACAGGTCTCCGAACGACGGTGCACCAGGCCCCACGGTGGGCGCCAAATGTCGGGGGTTGGGTGTGACATATGCCAATGTATGGCTTATCATGGTGGGGTGAGTAGAACGTCACCGGTGCGTGGAAACGGGATGAGGCGTAGACACGAATGCCGGCGTACTTTACCCAGGTTCGGGGCTCTCCTAGGACATAACACCCCTAGTCCTGCTCTGCGGGGTCTCCGCATGATCACTAAGGCAAAGTGAGTACAAAGGTGCTCCTCGAGCTGTATCCGTGGGTAGGAGAAGGCAGGGGTAGCTCTCTCCTTTGTCTAAGGTCTAGTCTAGTTCTAATGAATCGGAACCCTTTGCATGGGTGTCCTGGGGGGTTTATATAAGCCTACCCCCCAGGGGTACAATGGTAAACTATATGGACATAGGGCCCAGCTGTCAGTCTCTTCGCCCATGGCCCTCCCCCAGCCGACTGGTCTGGTACGGAGCCGACAGGCCGCACCCGCCGCTGGCGGGTCCTGCTGGCTGCTGATTACTGTAGCCGTGCCTCTAATGACGCAGGCTTGGTCATGGGGTCGTGTCTACAGGCCCGCCGCCTGGCAGGCGATTACTGTAGCCACTCCCCGCCTCGTCTGGTTAATGGCACGTGGGACCCATGGGAGGGGCAGGCCGACTTCCATGGGCCGGCTCCCTACGGGTCCGACTGGGGGCACCCTTGCCGTCTTCCGGACGCTCACTGACTGGTAGGGCCGTCTTCCCTGGATCATACTGTCAGACCGTCGTGGGTACAGGACTCTGCCCACTGTGGCTGACGTCAGGGATGGCATGGCAACAGTGCTGCGCCAGACGGAGATCTCCGCTGGTACAATGCACTGTGCCCTGGCCATCCCCCGGAAAAGGGTAGGGAGTGGGCTTCACTGTTGCCACTCCTTGTCCCATCCCCCTTGATGAGGGCATGGGCTTTGCTGATGTCGTGGGCCGACTCCCGGTGGCCGGCTTCTCTAGAAGCCGCCAGTCGGAGTGGGCCGGTCTTGATCTCTTCTCTAGGACTCGGACGCATATAGGCTGCCAGCTGTTCCTCCAGCCGCCCTCCTGAAGTTGGCTCTCCGTCTGTTGCCTTGAGGGGCGCAGTCAGCCCCGATGTCTTGAAAGGTTATGGGCCTCGGGTTAGCCTACCCATGGCCCATTACTCCGACATCTCTTGACGTCTCCCTTGAGAAGTGTCACAATCTCCCTATCATTATAAATTACACTGTTTTCATTATCTCTCACATCTCTACTGTTCTCTGGTATCACTCGGTACCTAAGCTTTCTTTTTCACCGCCAAACACACAGTCTCCACTCGTCTTTCACTTTGTCTTTCTCTCTATGGGATTCTCTCACACACCCTATATGTCTCTACATATGACTCATACCACTAAAAGTACTCTCTCTATCTCTCCTATAGACACAACATTTGTTGCGGTCTCCATTTCGTCTTCATCCCAGACTGACATTATTCATTTGTTTACCGATCAGACAACCCCGACTACGGTCTCCTCTCTCTCTCACAGACACACACGCACAACTCCTGCTTCCACTCCCCTTCCCGACTACCGTCTCTCTCTCTCACACACAGAACTCTCGCTTTCGCACCCCGACTCATATTTCTCTCACAAACATTTATCGACTATCTAGCCTCTAGATAGGTTTATACACCCACACACTCGTGCTTCCACCATCGCATACATGTCTCTCTCCCGCTCCTTGTATATATGTAGATTTTTCTTCCCTTCTCGAGACACGCCCTCTTGATCGTGCACACACACACTATCGCCTCATTTTAAGCTGATACCTATCACACACACACTCCTTGTGTCTTTGTCACACATGCACTCCGTCCTCCTCCACTCGCCCTCTATCTCACACACACATGGGCTTTTTGCAACAACTAGCAAGATGCCCATGTGTTGCACGGAACATCAAGATGCGTTTGTATGAGTAGTTTATCTTGTGGGGGAAAAGGATGAACGAGGGAAGGCCTTATTTGCAAATGCGGAGAGGGGTGTGGGTATCTTTTTGCTAAATTGCCATAGTTTCCTTCCTATCTGTCAGATATAGATCGGACGGCCTATATTGCAGGATGGCAGGCACACGATCATCACCGACAATGCTTATTATAAGAGTAGGGATAAAGAATAGAGTTGGTGATGATGGTGGGCCTGCCATCCTGCTATGTAGGTCGTTTGATTTATATCTAACGGATAGGAAGGAAAATATGGCAATTTACCCGCACTCTTCATCACATTTGCAGATAAGGCCTTCCCTCGTTCATCCTTTTCTCCCACAAGATCTTGATGTTCCGTGCAACGCACGGGCATCTTGCTAGTAAGAGTAGAAATTAGACATATACCACTTCTCGAATCATGAAACCAACAAATTCCTCCCTTATCTCATCAAAACCGCCAAAGGAATATATTTTGAATGAAACATAACATATTTTTAGTGATATACGTATTTCAAAGCTAGACTTTTTTTCTATCAAATCGGTGAATACGTATTAATCCAGTGGCGGAGACAGGCCTGGGGCAGCTAGGGCTATAGCCCCAGGCCTAGAAACAACTTCCTTTGTAATTTCTTCATGCAAAGCATAGAAAATCATAGAAGTTTATCACTCAACATAGCACAGCCCCAGGCGTAGTCTGCATCTAGCTCCACCACTGTATTAATCTACTTTGATCATGTGGCAACGCATTGGCACATTGCTAGTAGTTATTATAATTTTTTGGACACCAGACAAACGGTGGAGTACATATACGAAGAGAAGAGGCGCACGCACGCAGTCGGCCTCTCGCTGTCTCACACACATGAGTGTTACGTAAAGGCGACGTTAACAAATAAATACTAAAACCCTAGGGGCACGATTGCTGCATTCGCGGGTACCGGGTACGTGGTGGAGCACCTTTGTAGGAATAGTCAGCTCGCGTGATAATTTGATCCGTAGGAGTTGATGGTCGGGACCACAGGTGAACGAATTGGAGCGCGGTGGCTCGCCAGTTGCCACAGATCGAGTAATCACATTTAAAATATCGTTTTTAGCGGGGTTAAGAGTTCCGATTTTCAATGGAGCATTATAAGTAGTAAGTAGTTTTTAGAACGATTGGTATGGAGCGAAAATGGAATTCACAGTACTATGTACCTCCTTGGCTTATGGTTGTATGGTTTGTTTTTTTTTGCGATGGAGGTTGTATGGGTTTATGTTGCGAGATGTTGAACCTGGTAGTTCTAGGGCAAATACTATGGTTTAGATTTAGATGCTAGTTTTCTTTAATGAAAATTGGAAGGGGAAACCCTTCTTCGATTAAAAAAACTACTACCTCCATTCTGGTTTACTAGTCCCCATCGTACTTTGGGTCAAAGTTTGTCCACGAACTTTACTTGTAAAATGTGAATGGAAAACGAGATTTTGTTATACCCAAACAAAAAAGGACCGGAGCGAGTGATTGCTCTGACACAGACGCGACCTCTCATAGCGCAGGCATTGAACCGGTGCGCCGGCCAAGAGGGCCGCACTCGCTGCAGGCCCGGCTGAGCACGCCTCCTCGCCGCGTGCAACCAGCTTAAGACTGCCCCGCCTTCCTTCATTGAATCCGCGTGTGTGCCGGCAACACGTCCTTCCGCGAGCCGACAGGCATTTTAGAACACAAAAAGTGACTAAAATATAATTAATTTACGCATGGTCTTGACTTGTTGTGCTCGCACTGGTAGCAGGAACTAGTTGAGGATTTTCTTTATTTATAACTCTCCTCACATTTTTTGGCTTTAAAGTGAATCATGGTTGTGGACATTATGTATAAATGTGCAGATATCTGGGAATATGAGTTTGATGTGGAAGTTGAACTTGGAATGTCGGGCTTGCGCGTGAACTATACCATGTCCAATGCTTCGTCTGTTATTATTTGGAAAGTAATTGCGGTTATTACATGACCCGAAAAAACATTTTGTGCCACATCAGTAGATGCACGGACATCACAACATGCATGCTGACTAGATAAACATTTGAACCTAGCTATTATGAAGGAAATTTTGTATTGACAACAGTTTTAGATAGCAGGAGACGCCTAGCCTGCTCTGCCTCTGCTAGCTTATTTTTGGCTTCTTCCATCTCTTCTTTGGCTTGGGTGAAGAGAGCATCTAATTGCTCATTTCGCTTTTTCGGGAACTCAGCTACATTCTCAAGGGCTGCTGCACGCTTTCTTTCAGCCTTTACCAATGCCACGAGGACACGGACAGCTGACGACTCCACCTGGCTTGTGTGTAATCCAGCACCATCTGGGAATTTGCACCTTGTGTCTAATCCAGCATCATTAGGAAACTGGCACCTTGTGTGTAATCCAGCCTCATTTTGGAAACATGATCTCGAGGTTGACCATACTTCCCTCCTCGCAGGAACTGCATCCTGACATGAAGTTACTTCTTTTTTAAATCAATACTCAGAGCAACCTAGATCCATTTAGTAGAAGCCAGATAAACAGAACTCGGAGAACTGAATTCAAAAGGAAAAAATAAATAAAAACAGACTACAAGGTGAGAACACCCACTTCCTACATCAAGCTAAAAACGAAAGCATTAGGATGATTAAGACTCTTCTTATTACACATCGAAGAACACCACGCTTAAGAGAAACAGAAACTACAACATATACACATCGAAGAACACGAGGCTACACGAAAGTAATTGAAATGGTGTTACTTACCAAAGCTCGTTTTACAGGTTCGGTGCACCTCCTCTTTAACTTGCCACGCTCCTTGAAGATGTCCCGAATATCCCGTGTTTGGTCTTCATTGCTCCTCTGCATGTTCGCACTCGTGGTTTTAAAATCTCAACATGGCAAGAAAAATATACTACTAGTAATACTCGCGCATCTTGTGGGCAACATTAAAGCACTCGTCTGCCATGTTAGAGCATCTCCAACAAGATAAACTACTCATACAAATGCATCTTTATGCGTGCAACGCATGGGCATTTTGCTAGTTCTAAAAACCTTTCCATCATTTGCCACACTACTGGTTGCAGATGAAAAACCTACCCAAGCACAACGCGATACAGGAGTGACGCACAATTACATGCTGATATTCTGTTGGACAATGGAGGCTATAACCAATTACTTTTACGGGAACAATAGCACCCAGGAAATTTGAAGGGTAGGTATGAACAAAATTGGAACTGCACATGTACTGCTAAGTGATTCAATACACACATTACCAATCGAGGAGGAGAACGATGGTCACGGCAGCCTCTATGAGTCATGGTCGGCAACGGGAGTCAGTTCATTGTCCACGACGGTGGTACTTCTACGCTTGGTGTCGGCTTCTTGGAAGCAGATCCGAGACCGTGGAAGACAATGCTGGGGAAGAGGCTCCGTGTACGACGACGACGGTGGACCGGCTCCAGTGCGGCGTACGAGGTCGTCGATGAGGCAGATGCGCTGCGGTGGACGAGTGCGCTGATGTAAAGGGGAGGAGCACGAAGGCTGCGGTGCCGTGGAGAAGTCTATTTTGCGGTGGGGATAGAAATTGGGGAGTATTCAGGTGTACTACTCTGGGTGCCGGGGTGGGGTTGGCTGGGTAGGGTGAACCTGAAGTTACGAAAACAGCCCCCTACCAAGCGTCATCCGTAGGCCTGTTCCAAAGGCTATGATGGTAACTTCCCACTGCTCGAATCAGGGTCACGGGAGATTTTCCCGCCGACCTCAAAATTTTGTGACACTGGACTCCCTGTGTGGCGTGTTGAGTGATTCGGCTAAGCAACTAGCGAGTAGTAGTAGTAAACTCTGCATATTAGGTTTGACCGAAGTCAAACTTCCTAAAGTTTGACCAAGTTTATAGAAAAATATAAACATTTACCATAACAAATATGTATGATGTGAAAGTACATTCAATAATGAATCTAATGGTATTTATTTGTTATTGTATATGTTAATATTTTTTGTTATAAGCTTTCCGAGAGTTTACAAAACTTGACTTTGACCAATGCTAATACGCAGACTTAAATAAAAACGGAGGGAGTACACATTTGTTTTCTTAGTTTGTAGTGAACTAATCATTTGTTGAAATTGCGAAATAAATATATTAGGCTATTGACTTCGAATGTAATGGTCTATACAATTCAATAGTTACAATCATTGTCGAATCCGAAGATGTATACAAGGTCTATAGTACTTCACAACATGCTCAAACTCACATAATCCTAGTCAAATGAGAATCTAAATGCATTTCATAGTTATTACTTTGTAGGATGCAACAAGAACAACCATAACTCTACATCAGCCATTATAGAAGCAACATTTTGACATATCCCAATGTGTGAATGAAATGTGCAGAGAGAGCTTTTGAAGATGGAGCAGATAGGGCAGGAAATATTGTACGTATGTGGACGAGAGAGTAGGAGACAAACCTAACGAGACAGAGAGAGAGAGAGATAGAGAGAGAAAGAGAGAGGAAGAAGTTAGGTCTGTGAGAAAGATGCATACATGTAATATACATGAGATGCGTGTGCATCTGGATTCTGTATACATGGAAGGAGAAGAGACAACATGTTTGATGAGAGAGCAGGAAAAACATGGACGAGAGGGGAAGGATCTCGTGGGTTGAGGGATTGACAATTTTGTGCGGGGGAGAGAGGGATTGGTAATTTTGTGCAAGAGAGAGAGAGAGAGAGAGAGAGAGGGTTGGGGAGGAGTCAGTCAGCCGTCGTCACATCACCCTGCTTCCAAATGACCCCGCATTCTCTAGCGCGGTGTGGTCGCCGTCTTCGATCTGCTCGTTACCCTCTTTGAAGATTGAGGTGTTGTGCATGTTGGGGTGCAAAGAAGCACAAGCAAGAGTGGTCACCGTATAACCTTGGATGGGGATGAATTGTGTGCTCGGGGGAGTGTGTGTGTGTGTGTTGTGCTGCGTGTGTCTGTGTGTGTGTGTGTGTATGTGTGTGTGTGTGTCAGATATTGAGAGAAAACAAACCTAAGGAGAGAAATGGGTATTCACGAAGAGATTGTGCGGGCCTTGAGGTGGGCAGGGGACGGGTGAGGGTGTCAAAATATGCGCGTTGATGCATGTGTTGCATGCGACCGTGCGAGGGACGGACGAATCAAGAGAGATGGTTGTTGTGTTACGGATGCTCCTCTCTCTGTCTCTCTCTCTCCCTCTCACTCTCTCTCTCTCACACACACAAGTAACTAGAAGACCGTTCTCTCATGTATACACAACGTATCGGCATCTGTCTATGTCTCACTCATGCACGATCATTTGCACATTCACACCTCGCTATGTCTGTATCACACACACACCGTCTCCACATTGCCCTTCCGCCACAACACACATATGGACACATACACACGTTCTCTCTCAGTCACACACACAAAATCAGTATTAAAAAAACTAGGGCGCACCTAAAACATCCAAATCCAAATAAACACGAACTGGAGCTAAATTCAAATATATGGAAATATTGCAACGTCAAGAACTTTCACATGAAAAATAGTTGAGTAACATTCGAGGATTGTTTTCACACACACAAAAAGGTTCGGTGGATGTCCTTCGAGCGGGACACGGTGATGCACCGTTCGATAGACCGCGCGGCCGCGATTCACGCGCTTGCACAGGATTCCGTATCGTGGCCGTGGTACTAAGGCTGGTCACAATGGACAAGAACATAAGCTAGTAACTAATAAAAGTGCTGCCTAAGTCTAATGTTTACGTGTACTAGTATGATTTTCTTTTAAGTTTGACCAACCTTATATATAAAACTAAAGTAAGCTCCCACACACGCACTCATCAATATGCCGCCACCATTGCGCATGTTGGCGCCCGCCTGCTCCGGCCAACAATTTCTCACCCATCACTGCCGTGTCGCTGCCATCCCTGTGCCATGAAGCCGAAGGCTCGCCCGCTCACATCGTCTGCAGTCCCTCCTCGCGATGCCGCCGCGCTGCCAAGCACGCAAGCAGCTGGTGGAGCCGTGTCTATGCACGCAGCGTACGAAGAGGAGGACGAGCGCGTGCTCCAGCACGCTGGTGAGGAGGAACTAGCGTGTCATTGTCGTCTCCGCCCGCGTGGAGGAGGCGCGTATGGTGGCTGTCACGGAGGAAGCCAGTCGCGTGCGCGTCGAGCCCGCAAACCGGGTGCGGACGCGGAATCTACCTTCGAGACCTTGAATGCCACATGGATCCTGCAATCTGAAAGAGCAATTTGGGTCAGTCGACTCATGTGAGCCGTTTGATGCAACATGGATGGCTAGAAGGGCTTCTTCCACCTCTTCTGCCATCTTTTTCCTTCGCTCCGTCGAACTTCTTTCACAAATCGACTGACCCAAATTATACTACTAGTACGAACATATTAAGTACAGTAGGAACACAAAGATACGAGCAGTAGTACCAACTGCAATAAGAACAGTAGTAAGACATAGTACTAGTACTACTGTACGTACTAAAGAGTTCAAATAACGAGAAAGAACATAAACATAGTTCTGCTGGGGCCTCAGCACAACACACCCTTGAAAATAAACTAATAAGCAACTAGTCCGCTTGACACTGCAGTAGAACCAGCATGAGCGACGGCATTGCCACCTACTTAGAGTCCGAGTCCACGTCCTCGACTTCGTCCTCGTCCCTCTTCCTCTTCCTCTTCGCCGACGCTTCTTTGCTTGAACCGGACACTGGGCTCTGCTTCTTCATCCAACCCTTTTAGATATTTGAACAAAGGTAGGCATCCATTGCTGCGTACAGGATGTGATGTTCATCTAATGTCTTCGACTCCCATGCATGATGAAACTCATGATGAGGTTTCTTCAGTTTAGCGTACGAAGGATCAATCATGGCTACTGTCAGGGTCAGCATTGAAGGTTGAGAGGAGGACACCAGGCTTGCCTTCTGGAGATCGAAGGGCTGGCCTACAACGAGACCTATCCGACGCAGGACGTCACTGTCGTTCTTAAAGCCTACAGTAACGAATTTCACTCTTTTGTCCTTGAGGAAGTTCTTAAAATCCTGGCACTCAACGTCGGCATGGTATATGTGGTAGACCAAGCAAACATTATGTATGCAAACCTGGATCACGGCGGGCTTCTTCCTCTCTTCGTCCTTTAGATCCTTCTCTTGTCCCAGGACTGTGGTGTACTCAACATCTAGCCCAGCGACCCACTCATCCGTTGAACTGTTGAACATGCGTAGGAAGCGAGCAAGCCATGCTTTCACCATCTCGGATCCACGTGTGTAGATGATGATGAACAGATTGCCGGTGATGGCTCTAACCTGGTACTCAGCGCGACCATGGAGATTTGGGAGGCCATGGATTTTGGAGGAGGGTTAGGAGAAGTTGAACTATTGTACCCCGCAAAAAAAACTGGGAGCGAACTAATGTGAAAGGACAGGACGACTGGGAGCGAACTGTTGTAAGTATAAGATAGGGACGAGTAGGCTATAAATGAGCCTACTCCACCCACGACCTTCGCCTCCCTCGCGCGGTCGCTCCCTTTGAGACTTCGACCGGCTATAAATGAGCAATTTTTTTGCCTTTTTTAGACAAGCAATTTTTTTGCCTACTCCGCATGCATGATACTCCCTCTAGTCCTTTTTACTCCCGTCAACCGTTTGCAAAGTGTTTGACCAAATTTATACTTTTTTTGAACAGCACCTTATATTAATTAACCAACCACACCAGTACACTCATTTGATACAATATTCACCACACAGGGCGGTGCGTTATTTACAAGAATACCATCTAATCTATTGTCAAAGCTATACTTAGCGATTAAGTGTGCCACCTTATTGGCCGAACGGCTAATCTTTGACAATTGAAGATTGTTGATCAACTTCGAGATGGTCAACGCTTTCATCTTCAGGTCACGCATAGCAGACCTGTCAACGCTTTGACAGGCATCAATGAAATCCCACACCAAATTTATACTAAAAATATCAATATCTACAATACTCCCAAAACACATAGGCGTGGTGCATTAACTTCTACCTTGTTTCTTGTTTCTTGACATATCAACCAAGAGGAGATGTGAGTGTGCATGCTTTTAATGACTTGGGACTACCAAACACGACATGCAGTGGTTAGTTCATTGCATGCAATGCTATTAATTAGCAGATAAACATTAAGATCTCTCGTTTTCCCCTCCTCCTTGGTCACAGTGCACAATCTAAGATGACTTGCTCACCTAGACGGAGGGAGTACTGATTATAATGAGTATAAGAACTACGTTTTATAATGAGTGTAAAAATATTGATTTGACATTGTGAATGTTGACACATTGTGGAATAGTTTTTGAAGTCTGCAAAAGTACTCAACTAGTGCTGTCATTCTCCCCAAAAAATGTGTTTACCAATGCATGCATGAACACTAGTTACTCTAACCCCCTCTCTTCTTTAATTCTTTGCCACATCAGCATGTTTGCTATTCCCGTGTGCATGATACCAGCTAAGATACCACCATTATGGCCAGCCTTAATCATCGCATGCAATAATTTAGTGCACCTTGAAATATGAACATGTGTGGGGCGTGTTTGTTTTTAATGACTTGAGACTATACCTAGCCCGGCATGCAAGATGACTTATTATGCACCGTTCCCCATACCTGCAGGAAGCCCGTTCGTCTCCAAATCTTTTCCTCTCCATGTGTGGAAACAATATGCCTGCCAAACTCTCCTTCTCCCTCCGACGGTCCCACCACTCCACCCCATGTGAAAAAATCTGCATGCATGATTCTCCTCCCCCCACGCTCGTCCAATCCGTTATGACCAGCAATATTTCCACCCCTTCGCTCCCCTGTAATTTACTCCAACAAATATGCCCACGTAGCTGTTACTTAAATGCAGGTGCATTCGGTCACTGACATATGGGCCCAACAGGGGTCTGGCCCACATGTCAGTGACGCAACTGGACCGGCAGTTAAGTCAGTGCAGCTCAGTCCATATCTTACGTAGGTGTGCCATTGCTCGCTATAAATACTGCGCCTCCCACGACATCGCTATCTCCTCCCCCTCACGTTCACGTTCATCGCTATCTCCTCCCCCTCCCTCTCACGTCGACCACCATGGCATCGCCCCTCCCAAGCCCTAGGAGCCCCTCGCTGCACCGCGCGGACGGTCACGCGTCGCCGTTCCGTTCCTCGCCGCCACTAGTCGAGGAGGACGCGTCGGTGTTCTGCTCCTCGCCGCTACGCGACACGTCGGCGTTCCATTCCTCGCCGCGACTAGTTGAGGAGGACGCGTTGGCGTTCCACTCCTCGCCGTGACGCGACGCGTCGCCGTTCCGTTCTTCGCCGCCACTAGTCGAGGAGGACGCATCGGCGTTCCGTCCTCGCTGCGACGCGTCGAGGTGGACGCGTCGGCGTTCCCAATCTCGCCAGCATGCGCGCCGGATGACGCTTCGGCTCCCCGCTACGAGGAGAACACCGCGCCGCCTGCCGATCCCCCCAGCCTTGAGGAGCTTTGGAAACAAATGGATGTCGCCTTGTGGGAGGCTTTGCCTCTAGCAGAGCGTGCCAAAATAGAGGCGGAGAAGAAGGCCGAGGAAGAGAAGCGCACCACGGAACAAGCTTCCTGGGAGGCCTATGTCTCATCCGAGAGAGTCAGGCAATTGGCTCTTTGGCCGAAGGCTCGTGCGAGGGCCGTGAGATTGGCGGAGGACACCCGTGCCGACGCCCTAAGTGCAGTTGGGCCCAAGCGCCTCATCTACGCTTGGCGGTATGTGGACCGGGTGCACGCTTCCAGCAAGGAGGAGTACCTGTTGGCGCCGGATCACCACACCGGTGAGATCGTGCTCGCCCGCCGGCAAGCCGCCAATCAGCACCTCGCGAGTTGCGAGGCTGAGGAAGAGGCGTTGTGTCGGCGTGCTGGGAAACGGCCGCGCACCAGGGCACTCGTGGCGCGCCGCAAGCGCTCCTGTGAGCGCCGTGGCTTTTAGGAGGAGTATAATTTTATTTCGTAAGGCAATCTCATTAGTTTTGGGATGCAAATGATAAATCCCGAACATTCAGGAATTTTTAGCGTCCTTAAGTAAGTATGTAAAAGGGAAAGTTTGGAAACCTTGTGTATTCGTACGCATTTTGCAAGTACGTGCATATAGCACAAACTTTACTATATACTATCGCACTACACGTCTCTCTCAATATATGCTTGCAGACTGTGCTACTCCCTCCGTCCAGGTCAATAAGTAATCTTCGGTTGTGCACCGTGACCAAGAAGGAGGGAAGACTTATACACCTAGACGGAGGGAGTACTACTATTACTTATGTATGTACAAATGCACATTTTAACATTACGATGCGGTTTTTGTAAAAGTAGAAAAACAACACTAGTCAAGCTTGTGAAATGATTCAATGCAAAACAAATGCAAAAATGCTCATTTGATTGTTTACTTTTAGCTTCCTTCTGTGTAGTTATTTCTCTGTCGTACTTTGTACGGAGTATCTCACTGGTTGGAAAGGCATGCAAATTCCCAAACCGCTTCCTACACCCTGTATCTCACTGGTTGCCGGCATTGACGTTGTCGCCCATGTCGTCGAGGATGAGGTTGCCGAGGTCGGGGAAGAAGTCGTCGTTCACGAAGTCGTCGCTGCTAGCAGTCGCGCGAGTGCGCTCCCCAAAAACTTGATCGCCCCTCTCCCGTACATGATCATGAGAGGTGGGGTTCCGGAGGCCTGCTGTCCCTTCTCCCGGTGCACATCAAAAGGAGGGATGGAGAAGACTTGCTTGGCGGTGCAATGACCTGGAACGGTGGTGAGAAACTATATAGTGCGGGCCGGGTAGGTCGTGGGAGTATAGCTCTGTCCTCGGCTTGGCTCAATCCCGCAACCCGCGGCGCGTCGTGACGAGGCGTGGCGTGGCGAGGCAAGCGAGGAGGAGGAGCGCGCGTGTAGGTCTCCTCTTCTCATGCTCATACAAGTGGTAGAAGAGCTCACCTTATAAAGGCCTACTAGCAAAATTCCAACATCGACCAGGCCGTCCATGAAATGGGAGTGGCTGTAGGGGACGTTGCGCCAGTTGAATATATGAGCAAGTTACTACGAGATTTAATCTGTATAAGCACAAAATAAATCATGACGGCTATAACAGAGATGAAACTAATCATGTGGACTAGCATAGTAGTAGGATACAGAGTAGAAACATGAATTCTACCATGATTTCAAACAGGAAGGACAGAAACACATACAGTGCAACGGGAGCAGCACCGTTGGCGTTGAGGTTGTCGCCCATTTCCAAACACCACGTAGACACAGTCTTTGAGCATGGTTCGTAGTCGTTCCACGCTCGGGCATTGAAGTTTGTAACTATTTTAGATTAGAATATACTACTCCTCCGGTGCTAGTAGTAGAGCAGAGTCCTACTCTACTACTCTACTCAAGCAAGTTAGGGCATAGCATTGTAGGGAGTACCAGTACTGTGATCACTCAAGCAAGTTGTCTGGCATCGACATGACCCTACGCTGCTGGTATGTGTCTCGTAAGTCAATCGGCGTGCTGTAGTCATCATCACCTATCCACTTCCCGCAACACATATTCACTTCTCCATCTTTGTCCGCACATAATCTCGTCCAATCTTCCACCCCGCTAAGTCGCCTCCCCCTCGTCCGAAACCCAAGCACTAACAATGGCAGAACCGAGTAGCGTCCGCCGAAAGAGTGGTTGGAATTCGCTCCCCATAGAGGTAATCAAGCTCATTGTTTCGCGTTGTGACAATCTCAGTACCATGCCGCTCGCCGCGTGCTCGTCGGGGCTATACCGTTTACTCAAAGCCCTCAGGCCGGAGCTTTTTAAGCCAGCTCCTTGCTTGCTGATGCCGCCTGATCTTCAGAAACGGCGTGTCACGCAGCATAACGATCGTAGGGTGGCAAGCATCAACCCCCTTGACTGCGATTCGATCCCCGTCAGCCTCAACTATATTAACGGTATGTACTGGGTCGGCATGAACACGTCTTGGATGGTGCTTGTCGACAGTCGCAGCAGCTGGATGCTCGTGGAGGTCTACACCCGGTGATTG
Organism: Triticum dicoccoides; assembly: GCF_002162155.2. Lineage (NCBI taxonomy): Eukaryota > Viridiplantae > Streptophyta > Magnoliopsida > Poales > Poaceae > Triticum > Triticum dicoccoides. Next base: position 160,710,726 of record NC_041390.1, on the reverse strand, counting down.
ATCCCCCTTCCTTCGATTAACACTGCACTGCTTTGGAACCACGGCCTAGAATACTCGGAATCTTACAGTAGCCAACATGATACCAAGTTTGATTTGCTCAAGGTTGTAATCTGCCAAGTGGCCACAAGATCTGCGAATTATAAAGACTTCAGGCTAATTGCGTTCTTCAACCGCGGTCTCGCCTATCCGACAGGTCACTGCGGTAAGTGGATAAGTATGCACGTCCATCGCAGGATCATACATCCTCCATGGTTCTCTAATGCCATTGAACACAAGGGCCTCATTTACGCTGTCGACTCCTTCTATGGCTGGATGTATTGCTGGCCTACTCCAGTCATCGCTACAAACGGCTGTTACAGCAGTATGTTACTTTCTTATGATATCATGGTGGCTTGCTTATATTACTGTCAACATTTACTGAAAACATATTCATGCTCATAACATGCTGTTCTTAAGATTGACTAAACCAAGAGCCCTTTTTTATTTGACTCCAACTTGATATGATGTTGTAGGCCGCCTGGTGTCCCTACCCTTCCTAATCCCAGAACCTTTCAAAGAAAAGCGGCGTGGCAGTTGCAGGTGGTTCCTGGCTCGATCAGACAACGGCGAAAGATTGATGATCGTTCGCACGTACCGGGCGTGTTGTTTCATGGAATATAATCACAGTCACTGCAAGGTCTTTGAGCAGGATCCCAGCTTCTCTGGGCCTTCAGGAATTTTGGACTGGAGGCTGGTAAGTAGGCTTGGTACACGCTCTCTATTTGTCGGACTGAATTATCCGATTAATCAGGAGATAACCGATGGCAAGGATCATGATGGCAGCGCGGTTTCGTTCATCAGGCAAAACTGTGTGTACACAGCGTACCATGCGTCTCTGCATCCACCATACCCTGATATGTGCTGCCACGCTCTGCAGCCCAAAGTAGGAGAGAGGGTCGCAAGTATTAGACTTCAACCTGCTGGCTGGAGTTTCCCCCGTCAGGAACCCATCTGGTTCAAGCCGTCAGCCAATCTCCACAGCTTAATAAATAGTAACGTCTAACTGAGCCAGTTAGTTAGATGCGTACACTTGGTGTAGTAGGATCTTTATTTAGTTTGATGCATACACTTGTTCTTTTTTGGTAGCCCTTTTGTAATGATGGCTGATGTTTGGTTTAGAAGAGAGAGCTGCGTCTTCACTCTTCTGGCCTGCTTACTGCTTCTGTTGCACCCCCAGCCCTAGTTGCTGCTGCTGCTGTTTTCAATGTACAATCAGTAGTATATTTCGTCTATTGGTTGAATAAATGTGTTGTTAGAACGACAAACACAATGTTTTAGAATTCGTTGCATGGTTCGATCCTTTAGTGACCCGTACCGTACGTAGCGCATACTATTATCGTACGGAACACATGTTTTTTGAAACTCGGAACACATTTTCTACTTGTTGATAACATGCAGCCCACTGATGAAGGCCCAATAGAGAAGCCCATAATTAATTGGAAGGGAGGCTCTCACATGAATCTGGCCCAGGTACATGCTCATGGTCCCCTAAACATAAATAAGTAAATAAATAAATAAATAAAGCTAAATGCTCATGCACCAGTTCTTTGGGAAGAATACCCAAGCTAGGCCTATTTGTTTTCTCCGAATTACTGGGCTGCAAATCTTTCAAGACGAGGAGGGATGCATTCCGGCCTGGCTTAAGAGTATGGTCAATGTCTGTTAAAAGTAATATCAAAAGGGGTTGAAAATTCCAAAAACTTTATAGCAAATGGGATATAAGTTTCTTTTTTTGTTTTTGTTCTTCACTAATATCTTATACGTATTTCATTGGATTTAACATGACATAGTACTAATTTATTTTTAAATTTGTTTTAGTATGGCTATTAATTTTTGGATTAAGAATATTTCGTTCCCCAGCAAAAATTTGTGAATTTTCAAAATTTCCCACATATTTAGTTAATTTTTTGACCCTGGTACTGACTAGAAAATGGCCAGCAATTCTAAAAATGGAAAACGGGCTGCAATAAATTCCATATGAATTAGGAAATAAGTAAAAATTATAAAAATAATAGCAAATGGGCTGTACACGCCACAGATTTCGAGGCTGACTTGTTTACGCAAGGCTTTGTCAGTGAACACACGATTCTAGCAGCAATTAGTGTTGGATGTCCATCCAACGGCCGACATCCTTCTTCAATCTCTGATCTTCCTGCTCCAGCAGCCTAAACTAGCGCTGGCGGGACTGCCTGCTCCCTCCTCTTGTGGCTCGCTGTGATGCCGCGCAGGCTTCCCCAGCCCACCCTACTCCCTCCGCTGGCCTGGCCGCACGCAATCAACTGCCTCCTTATTACGCGAAAAAAATGATTCCTCCCACTGACATCTGGGGCGCACCGGTTGGGAGGCTGACCTGTGGGCCTACTAAGTGGACGCGTACGCAGGGCTTGTAAACTTAGTCAACAAACGATTCTAGCGGCAGTAACCGTTGGATTTGAATCAAACGGTCCCGCTGCTTCTTCAATCGCTGCTCTTCTTGCACCAGCCGCCCAAACCAGCGCCGGGGAGACCGCCGGCTCCTGCCTCCAGTGGCCGGCTGTACTGCCGATGAGGCCTCATCGCCCCCTACTACTCCCACCGCTAGCCAGGCCCTGCGGCAATGGCAGCCTCACACCACAGCCAAACCAGTGAACCCTCGTACTCCTCTCCGCGTGGGCATCCACTGTCGCATCTTCCCCGGATTCGTGTCGTCCCCTTCCTAGGCCTCGTCGTCGTCCACCACCTTGGTGCTCTCGGCGCGGCGTGGTCAACGTGGTCAACGACATTCCATCGGAAGAGTACTATACATGGAGAGGCTGACAGTTGGGTCCACGGCCACAACCCAGTTTTTTTGTGATTTGCCAAGTAAGTCGCTTTGTCAGGCTTGTTGGACTGCAAATCTTTCAAGACGAGGAGAGCTTTCATTCGGCTGGCCGAGAAAATGGCCCATCAGTAATGAGAAATGGGCTGTACATTTTTAAAACACATCAAACCGGCAATTAGTTTCAAATATCTTTTTTTCATTTCGAGATTTGAAATTACATTAATTTTTATGCGTGGAGAATTTTTTGGATTTTATATTGATATACATTTATTTTTAAAATCAGTTTGAATGTGAGTTGAAATTTCAGGATTAAAAACAGTTCGGACCGCACCGAAATATGCAAAATTTCGTATAATTTTTTAACCGTGGCCACAATATGGGCTGTAATGCTAATAAAAAGAATATGGGCTCAAAAAAATCTTAATAATTAGCAAATGGGCTGTAAATTATTAGAAATAATGGCAGATGGGCTGTATGCTATTTTCCACAGATTTGAGGCTTTCCTAAAAAAAGGTTGACACACAAGAAGTGACTGTTGGATGGCCATCCAACGGCCGTCGTGCTTCTTCAATCTCTGCTCTTCCTGCTCCAGCCGCTCAAACAGGCGCCGACGGGACTGCCTGCTCCCTCCTACCCCCGGCCGGCTCTGCTGCCGTGCGGGCCTCACCGCCCCACCATACTCCCATTGCTGGCCTAGCCATCCCTCTACTTACCCACACCTGCTGTTATTCTCCGGCGACGGCAGACAAACCAGTAAACCCTCGTACAGTCATACTCCCCTCCGCGTGGGAAACAACTGCCGAGTCTTCCCTGCCTCCGTGTTGTTCCCTTCCTAGGCCTCGCCGTCATCCACCGCCCTGGTGCTCTTGGCGCGATCTGGTCAACATGGTCAACGACCGACATGCATCTGAAGTGGACTTTACGTGGAGAGGCCGATAGCTGGGTCCACGGCCGCATGTAAGGAAATGCCTCCTTATTACACGCAAAATAATGATTCCTCCAGCTGACATCAGGGACCCATTGAATGGGCCTCTGTATTTCACGAAAAACCGTTACTGCCGCTGATAGCTCGGACCCACCAGCTATATCTTCGCACGCAAGGAAGCGCCTCCTTATTACGCACAAAAAAATGAATACTCCCCCTGTTAGCTAGGACCCAGTATAGTGGCAGGCTGACTTGTGGGCCTACTAAGTTGACGGGGATGGAGGGCTTTGTCAAATTAGTCAATATGCACGATTCTAGCTCCAGTGACCGCACGATATCCATCGAACGACCGTAGTGCTTCTTCAACCTCTGGTCTTCTTGCTACAGCCGTCCAAACCAGCGCCGGTCATGCCTCGTGCTCCTGCCTCCCGTGGCCGGCTGCGATACGGCGGAGGTCTCACCGCCCCTACTACTCCCACCGCTGGCTAGGCCATCCCTCTACTCACCCACACCACCTGTTATTCTGCGGCGACGGCAGCCTCACACCGCAGCGGACCAGTGAACCCTCGTACTCCTCTACGCGTGGGCATCCACTGCCGCGTCTTCCCCGGCTCCATGTCGTCCCCTTCCTAGGCCTTGCCGTCGTCCACCGCCCTGGTGCTCTCGGTGCGGCATGGTCAACGTGGTCAAGGAACGGCTTCCATCGGACATGGACTGTACGTGGAGAGGCTGACAGCTGGGTCCACGGCCGCAGCAAGGAAGTGCCTCCTTATTACGTGCAAAATAATTATTCCTCCACCTGACAGCGGGACCCACCGGACGGGCCACTGTATTTCGCCCCCTGACTGTTGGGACCCACCAGCTACATCTTCGCACGCAAGGAAGTGCCTGACAGTCGGGACCCAATCTGGTCGAAGCGTATGTAGCATTGTCATTCTGGTCGCGAATGTGTACGTACTTATATACTGGTCGATGTAGAGGCACGCACGTGTCGTAGTAGAGGCGGTCAGGGTGTAAGAAAGAAAATACGGCCATGTATGTGTACATACGGGCGGGGTCTCGAACGCCTACTCACGCATACATACGGCGAGGGCTCGTGTACATGGCTGGGTCGGAACGGAGAAACAACGTCGTCGTCGTGTTCATGGGGAGGCAACAGAATGCGTCGTGTTCATGGGGAGGCAACGGAATGCATCATGTTCATCGAGAGGGCTTGGATGGAACAGGCGATGGAAACGAGGCCTGGCGTACCGCAGAACGGAGGAAACGACCTTGTGTTCGACCGGACACGTTCAAAACGGGATCCTGTTCATCAGGAGGGGTGTGGCGTACCGCAAAACGGAGGAAACGGACCTCCTACGGTCGAAACGGGGGTCCTGTTGATCGGGAGGGGTGTGGCGTACCACAAAATGGAGGAAACAGACCTCCTACGGTCGAAATGGGGGTCCTGTTGATTGGGAGGGGTGTGGCGTACCACAAAACGGAGGAAACAGACTTGTGTTGGAGTGCTACGGTCGAAACGGGGGTCCTGTTCATCGAGAGGGGTGTGGCGTACCACAAAACGGGACTCCACGGGATACTGTTCATTTCCACCGTCGACCTCCTCTAGCCTCCACGGGCTCGTTCATCCAGCCTCCACGGGCTCCTGTTCATCCAGCCTCCACGGGCTCCTGTTCATCCAGCCTCCACCGCGCGCTACTCCACCGGCTACTGTTCAACCACCCCTCCACCGTCTACTATTCATCCATCACTCCACACCACGGGGTCCTGTTCAACCACCCCTCCACAGGCACCCCTCCACTGTCTACTGTTCATCCAGCCCTCCACACCACGGGATCCTATTCAACCACCCCTCCACGGGCACCCTCCACCGTCTACTGTTCATCCAGCCGTCCACCACACCACGGGGTCCTGTTCATCCAGAGGCAACGCCACCGCCCACTATTCATCCAACCCACCCCGCAACGCTCACTGTTCATCCCAAAGGCAGCATCGATCGGCTTCTGTTAGCAGCAGTAGCGAAGGAATCACTCGATCGGGTTCAGTTAACATCCATCGATCGATCGCTCGGGTTCAGTAACGTGTAGCCAGCAGTGCAATCTCTCGGGTTCAGTTAGAGCCCAACGCCTCAATCGGGTTCAGTTAGAGCCAACACCTCGCACACACGCGCGTACGTGTACAAGAGAAACGCGCATCGCTCGGCCCCTGACCTCCCACCGTAACCGGGAACTCCCCGAAATTTTCCTCCCCGTCGCTTCTACCATGGTTTTTTCCGTCATGGACGGCCCAAAGAATGTCATGCAGCTGCGTTTTCGGCCCGCCTAGGATAAAAAGCCCATTTTTTTGTCATGATTTTCTGTCATAGAAGTAGGAGCCCACCACATCTATGATGATACCGGGTTTTGTCACAATTATCGTCATAGAAGTGTCATATGTATGACAGAAATTTTTTTTGTTCGGCCCAAAATGTCACGGACGTGTCTTTTTTTGTAGTGTTATTTGGTTGCAGGGTTGTTTGAGAGAGACCATCTTCATACTACGCCTCCTACAGATTGATAAACCTTAGGTCATCCACTTGAGGGAAATTTGCTACTGTCCTACAAACCTCTGCACTTGTAGGCCAAACAACGTCTACAAGAAGAAGGTTGTGTAGTAGACATCATCCACGTACCCCCGTAGATCGAAAGCGGAAGCGTTAGCACAACGCGGTTGATGTAGTCGTACGTCTTCATGATCCGACCGATCAAGTACCGAACGCACGTCACCTCCAAGTTCTGCACACGTTCAACTCGATGACGTCCGTCGAATTCCGATCCAGCCAATCTTTGAGGGAGAGTTCCATCAACATGACGGCATGGTGACGATGTTGATTTTCTACTGTCGCAAGGCTTCGCATAAGCACCGCTACAATATTACCGAGGTGGACTATGGTGGAGAGGGGCACCGCACACGGCTAAAAGATCTAAGAGATCAATTGTTGTGTTTATGGGGTGCCCCTCTCCTCCGTATATAAAGGAGGGGAGGAGAGGTCCGGCAAAGGGGAGGAGGCGTGCCTAAGGGGGGGAGTCCTACTCCCACCGGGAGTAGGACTCCTCCTTTTTCGTATTTGGTGAGGGAGAGGGAAGGAAGAGGAAGGAGGGAGGAAGGAAATGGGGGCCAGCCCCCCTCCCAATTCGATTGGGCTTGGGGGGGGGGGGCTCCCTTGCTCCTTTCCCCTCCTTTCCAGTAAAGCCCATTAAGGCCCATATACCTCCCAGGGGGTTCCGATAACCTCCCGGTGCTCCGGTATTATTCCGATCTCACCCGGAACCATTCCGGTATCCAAATATAGTCGTCCAATATATCGATCTTTACGTCTCGAACATTTCGAGACTCCTTGTCATTTCCATGATCACATCCGGGACTCCGAACTACCTTCAGTACATCAAAACACATAAACTCATAATATAACCGTCATCGAACTTTAAGCGTGCGGACCCTACGGGTTCGAGAACTATGTAGACATGACCGAGACATGTCTCCGGTCAATAACCAATAGCGGAACCTGGATGCTCATATTGGCTCCTACATATTCTACGAAGATCTTTATCGGTCAAACCGCATAACAACATACGTTTGTTCCCTTTGTCATCGGTATGTTACTTGCCCAAGATTCGATCGTCGGTATATCAATACCTAGTTCAATCTCGTTACCGGAAAGTCTCTTTACTCGTTCTATAACACATCATCCCGCAACTAACTCATTAGTTGTAATGCTTGCAAGGCTTAAGTGATGTGTATTACTGAGTGGGCCCAGAGATACCTCTCCGACAATCGGAGTGACAAATCCTAATCTCGAAATACGCCAACCCAACAAGTACCTTCGGAGACACCTGTAGAGCACCTTTATAATCACCCAGTTATGTTGTGACGTTTGGTAGCACACAAAGTGTTCCTCCGGTAAACGGGAGTTGCATAATCTCATAGTCATAGGAACATGTATAAGTCATGAAGAAAGCAATAGCAACAAACTAAACGATCAAGTGCTAAGCTAACGGAATGGGTCAAGTCAATCACATCATTCTCCTAATGATTTGATCATGTTAATCAAATGACAACTCTTTGTCTATGGCTAGGAAACATAACCATCTTTAATCAACGAGCTAGTCAAGTAGAGGCATACTAGTGACACTCTGTTTGTCTATGTATTCACACATGTATTATGTTTCCGGTTAATACAATTCTGGCATGAATAATAAACATTTATCATGATATAAGGAAATAAATAATAACTTTTTTATTGCCTCTAGGGCATATTTCCTTCACTACAATCACTTGAATCAAGTGGGAGTTAATCTTCCAGATAAGATAGTGATTGACAGAGTTCTCTAGTCACTATCACCAAGTTACTAGAACTTCGTGATGAACTATAATATGCAAGGGATAACAGAAACAATTCCCAAGCTCTTCATGATGCTAAAATCGACAAAGGTAGAAATCAAGAAAAGCATCAAGTGTTGATGTTTGACAAGACCACTAGTTTCAAGAAAAGGGTAAAGGGAAGAAGGGGAACTTCAAGAAGAACGACAATCAAGTTGCTGCTCAAGTGAAGAAGCCCAAGTCTAGACCTAAGCCTGAGATTAAGTGCTTCTACTGCAAAGGGACTGGTCATTGGAAGCAGAACTGCCCCAAGTATTTGGCGGATAAGAAGGATGGCAAAGTGAACAAAGGTATATTTGATATACATGTTATTGATGTGTACTTTACTAGTGTTTATAGAAACCCCTCATTATTTGATACTAGTTCAGTTGCTGAGATTAGTAACTCAAAACGGGAGTTGCAGAATGAACAGAGGCTAGTTAAGGGTGAAGCGACGATGTGTGTTGGAAGTGGTTCCAAGATTGATATGATCATCATCGCACACTCCCTATACTTTCAGGATTAGTGTTGAACCTAAATAAATGTTATTTGGCGTTTGCGTTAAGCATGAATATGATTTGATCCTGTTTATTGCAATACGATTATTCATTTAAAGTCAGAGAATAATTGTTGTTCTGTTTACATGAATAAAACCTTCAATGGTCATACACCCAAGGTGAATGGTTTATTGAATCTCGATCGTAGTGATACACATATTCACAATATTGAAGCCAAAAGATGCAAAGTTAATAATGATAGTGCAACTTATATGTGGCACTACCATTTAAGTCATATTGGTGTAAAGCGCATGAAGAAAATCCATGCTGATGGGCTTTTGGAATCACTTGAACATGAATCAGTTGATACTTGTGAACCATGCCTCATGGGCAAGATGATAAGACTCCGTTCTCCAGAACAATGGAGCGAGCAACATACTTGTTGGAAATAATACATACTGATGTATGCAATCTGATGAGTGTTGAGGCTCGCGGCAGGTATCGTTATTTTCTGACCTTCACAGATGATTTGAGTAAGATATGGGTATATCTACTTAATGAAACATAAGTCTGAAACATTTGAAAAGTTCAAAGAATTTCAGAGTGAAGTGGAAAATCATCGTAACAAGAAAATAAAGTTTCTACGATCTGGTTGTGGAGGAGAATATTGGAGTTACGAGTTTGGTCTACATTTGAAACAATATGGAATAGTTTCGCAACTCAAGCCACCCGGAACATCACAGCATAGTAGTGTGTCCGAACATCGTAATCATACTTTAACCTGATAAGCTCGAACCCAAATCGGAGAAATGTGTCTTCATAGGTTACCCAAAGGAGACTGTTGGGTACACCTTCTATCATAGATCCGAAGGCAAGACATTTGTTGCTAAGAATGGATACTTTCTATAGAAGGAGTTTCTCTCAAAAAGAAGTGAGTGGAAGGAAAGTAGAACTTGATGAGGTAACTGTACCCGCTCCCTTATTGGAGAGTAGTTCATCACAGAAACCGGTTCCTGTGAGACCTACACCAATTAGTGAGGAAGCTAATGATGATGATCATGAAACTTCAGATCAAGTTACGACTGAACCTCGTAGGTCAACCAGAGTAAGATCCGCACCAGAGTGGTACGGTAATCCTTTTCTCGAGGTCATGTTACTTGACCATGACGAACCTACGAACTATGAGGAAGCGATGATGAGCCCAGATTTCGCAAAATGGCTTGAAGCCATGAAATCTGAGATGGGATCCATGTATGAGAACAAAGTATAGACTTTGATTGACTTGCCCGATGATCGGTGAGTCATTAAGAATAAATGGATCTTCAAGAGGAAGACGGACGCTGATAGTACTGTTACTATCTACAAAGCTCGAATTGTCGCAAAATGTTTTCGACAAGTTCAAGGTGTTGACTACGATGAGATTTTCTCACTCGTATCGGTGCTTAAAAGTCTGTCTGAATCATGTTAGCAGTTGCTGCATTTTATGAAATCTGGCAAATGGATGTCAAAACTGTATTCCTTAATGGATTTATTAAAGAAGAGTTGTATATGATGCAACCAGAAGGTTTTGTCGATCCTAAAGGTGCTAACAAAGTGAGCAAGCTCTAGCGATCCATTTATGGACTGGTGCAAGCACCTCGGAGTTGGAATATATTCTTTGATAAAGTGATCAAAGCATATGGTTTTATACAGACTTGCGGTGATGCCTGTATTTACACGAAAGTGAGTGGGTGCACTACATCATTTCTGATAAGTATATGTGAATGAATATTGTTGATCGAAAGTAATGTAGAACTTTCTAGAAAGCATAAAGGAGTGTTTGAAAGGTGTTTTTCAAAGAAAGACCTCGATGAAGCTGCTTACACATTGAGCATCAAGATCTATAGAGATAGATCAAGACGCTTGATAAGTTTTTTCAATGAGTATATACCTTGACAAGATTTTGAAGTAGTTCAAAATGGAACAGTCAAAGAAGGAGTTCTTTCCTGTGTTGCAAGGTGTGAAGTTGAGTAAAGACTCAAAACCCGACCACGGCAGTAAATAGAAAGAGAATGAAAAGTCATTCCCTATGCCTCAGTCATAGGTTCTATAATGTATGCCATGCTATGTACCAGACCTATTGTATACCCCGTCCTGAGTTTGGCAAAGGAGTACAATACTGATCTAGGAGTAGATCACTGGACATCAGTCAAAATTATCCTTAGAGGACTAAGGAAATATTTCTCGGTAATGGAGGTGATAAAAGAGTTCATCGTAAAGAGTTACGTCGATGCAAGCTTTTTACATCGATCTAGAAGACTCTAAGTCTCGATCTGGATACATATTGAAAGTGGGAGCAATTAGCTAGAGTAGCTCCGTGCAGAGCATTGTAGACATAGAAATTTGCGAAATACACACGGATCTGAATGTTGCAGACCCATAGACTAAACTTCTCTCACAAGCAAAACATGATCACTCTTTGGGTTTTAATCACATAGCAATGTGAACTAGATTATTGACTCTAGTAAACCTTTTGAGTATTAGTCACATGGAGATGTGAACTAATCACATAAAGATGTGAACTACATTATTGACTCTAGTGCAAGTGGGAGACTGAAGGAAATATGCCCTAGAGGCAATCATAAAGTTGTTATTTATATTTCCTTATATCATGATAAATGTTTATTATTCATGCTAGAATTGTATTAACCGAAAACATAATACATGTGTGAATACATAGACAAACAAAGTGTCACTAGTATGCCTCTACTTGACTAGCTCGTTGATCAAAGATGGTTATGTTTGCTAACCATGGACATGAGTTGTCATTTGATAAATGGGATCACATCATTAGGAGAATGATGTGATTGACTTGACCCATTCCGTTAGCTTAGCACTTGATCGTTTTATTTTACTGCTATTGCTTTCTTCATGACTTATACATGTTCCTATGACCATGAGATTATGCAACTCCCGATTACCGGAGGAACACTTTGTGTGCTACCAAACATCACAACATAACTGGGTGATTATAAAGGTGCTCTATGATACATCCATTTTGCATCATGCTTTTATATCGATATTTATTGCATTATGGGCTATTATTACACATTATGTCACAATACTTATGCCTATTCTCTCTTATTTTACAAGGTTTACATAAAGAGGGAGAATGCCGGCAGCTGGGATTCTGGGCTGGAAAAGGAGCAAATATTAGAGACCTATTCTGCACAGCTCCAAAAGTCCTGAAACTTCACGGAAGTCATTTTAAGAATATATAAAAAATACTGAGCGCAAGAAGTTCCGGAGGGGGGCCACACCCTGCCCACGAGGGTGGGGGCGCGCCCTACCCCCTGGGCATGCCCCCTGCCTCGTGCCCCCCTTGGTGGCCCTCCGACGCCCATCTTATGCTATATGGAGTCTTTTTATGAGGAAAAAAATCATAAGCCAGCTTTCGGGATGAGACTCCGCCGCCACGAGGCGGAACCTTGGCGGAACCAATCTAGGGCTCCGGCAGAGCTGTTCTACCGGGGAAACATCCCTCCGGGAGGGGGAAATCATCTCCATCGTCATCACCAACGATCCTCTCATCAGGAGGGGGTCAATCTCCATCAACATATTCACCAGCACCATCTCCTCTCAAACCCTAGTTCCTCTCTTGTATCCAATTCTTGTCTCTAAGTCGGGGATTGGTACCTGTAGGTTGCTAGTAGTGTGATTACTCCTTGTAGTTGATGCTAGGTGGTTTATTTGGTGGAAGATCATATGTTCAGATCCTATATGCATATTAATACCCCTCTGATTATGAACATGAATATGCTTTGTGAGTAGTTACATTTGTTCCTGAGGACATGGGAGAAGTCTTGCTATTAGTAGTCATGTGAATTTGGTATTCGTTCGATATTTTGATGAGATGTATGTTGTCTCTCCTCTAGTGGTGTTATGTGAACATCGACTACATGACACTTCACCATTATTTGGGCCTAGAGGAAGGCATTGGGAAGTAATAAGTAGATGATGGGTGGCTAGAGTGACAGAAGCTTAAACCCTAGTTTATGCGTTGCTTCGTAAGGGGCTGATTTGGATCCATATGCTTCATGCTATGGTTAGGTTTACCTTAATACTTTTGTTGTAGTTGCGGATGCGTGCAATAGAGGTTAATCATAAGTGGGATGCTTGTCCAAGTAAGGGCAGTACCCAAGCACCGGTTCGCCCACATACCAAATTATCAAAGTACCGAACGCAAATCATATGAACGTGATGAAAACTAGCTTGACGATAATTCCCATGTGTCCTCGGGAGCGCTTTTCTCTATATAAGAATTTGTCCAGGCTTGTCCTTTGCTACAAAAAGGATCGGGCCTCCTTGCTGCACTTTATTTACTTTTGTTACTTGTTGCTCATTACCAATTATCCTATCACAAAACTATTTGTTACCTATAATTTCAGTGCTTGCAGAGAATACCTTGCTGAAAACCGCTTATCATTTCCTTCTGCTCCTCGTTGGGTTCGACACTCTTACTTATTGAAAGGACTATGATAGATCCCCTATACTTGTGGGTCATCACTCTACAGGTGTCTCTGATGGTGTTCATGGAGTTGGCATAGATCAAGAATAGGATTTGTCACTCCGATTGTCGAAGAGGTATCTCTGGGCCCTCTCGGTAATGCACATCACTATAAGCCTTGCAAGCAATGTGACTAATGAGTTAGTTGCGGAATGTTGCATTACAGAACGAGTAAAGAGACTTGCTAGTAATGAGATTGAACTATATATTGAGATACCGACGATCGAATCTCGGGCAAGTAACATACCGATGACAAAGGGAACAACGTATGTTGTTATGCGGTTTGGCCGATAAAGATCTTCGTAGAATATGTAGGAACCAATATGAGCATCCAGGTTTTGCTATTGGTTATTGATCGGAGACGTGTCTCGGTCATGTCTACATAGTTCTCAAACCCGTAGGGTCCGCACGCTTAAAGTTCTGTGACAATCGGTATTATGAGTTTTTGTGTTTTGATGTACCGAAGGTAGTTCGGAGTCCCGGATGTGATCACGAACATGACGAGGAGTCTCGAAATGGTCGAGACATAAAGATCAATATATTGTAAGGTCATATTCGGACACCGTATGAGTTCCAGGGGTTATCGGATAAATACCGGAGAACCGGGAGGTTACCGGAACCTCCCGGGGGGTTATTGTGCCTTATGGGCCCAAGTGGAGGAAGATGAGAGGTGGCCAGCCAGGGGCGTGCGCCCCCCCTAGCCCAAACCGAATTGGACTAGGGGGCCTCCCCCCTTTCCTTCTTCTTCTCCTCCCCTTCCTTCCCCTCTCCTACTAGGACTAGGAAAGAGGGGGGAATCCTACTTGGAGTAGGATTGCCCCCCTTGGGCGCGCCTCCTCCTCCTTGGCCGCCCCCTCATCCTCTCCCTCCTTTATATACGGGGAGGGGGCACCCCTTGGAGACACAACAATTGATTTGTTGATCTCTTAGCCGTGTGTGGTGCCCCCCTCCACCATAATCCACCTCGGTTATATCGTAGCGGTGCTTAGGCGAAGCCCTGTGACGGTAGCTTCATCAACATCGTCACCATGCCGTCGTGCTGACGAAACTCTCCCTCGAGCTCTACTAGATGGTGAGTTTGCGGGACGTCACCGAGCTGAACGTGTGCTGAACGCGGAGGTGCCGTACATTCGGTGCCGAGGATCAGTCGATCGTGAATACGTACGACTACATCAACCGCATTGTTATAACGATTTCGCTTAACGGTCTACGAGGGTATGTGGACGACACTCTCCCCTCTCATTGCTATGCATCACCATGATATTGCGTGTGTGTAGGAATTTTTTTTAAATTACCATGTTCTCCAACACATGCAAGCACTCTCCACCAGTGCATCAGATCATGCACCACTCCACCTTTCAACAAGCAACATATTTGGAGCAAAGAGGCACTTACGGTTTGAGCTCTACTGGACCAAGCTAGAGGGCTTTGAAGACGCGGTCAGAGAAGCTTTGGTCTGTAGTAGTGAGATCTTTGATCCATTCAAAAGGTTGGATGCGCTTTTCAGGAACACGGCATCATACTTACAAGCTTGGGGGCGAGAAAGACCGGGAGCATCAAAATCCTCATGAAGATTGCAAATTGGCTGGAGATGAGACCCTTGTCATTGTTAGAAACTTGGTTGCGCCGAACCCTCAAGCTCTCTTTGCCGGGCCTAGCATCGCTTGAATGCACCATTGACATGCAAAGATCCAGGATTCGCTGGCTAAGGGATGGCGACACAAACACTAAGCTGTTCGAAGCCGTAGCCAACAGAAGACGTACCAAGAATTTCATCCCCTGCATCAAGAGAGGCGACGAAATCATCACTAACCAAGTTAGAAAAGAGGAAGTTTTCTCTGAGGCCTTCGAAAACCTTCTTGGGAAGGCCGGAGCCCGTGATAACACTATAGACCTTGAGTACCTTCAGATCCCAGAGTGCAATCTTGATGAACTCGAGCTAAAGTTCACTGAACAGGAAGTTTGGAATGTGATTAAAGAGATCCTTGCCGATAGAGCTCCATGCCCCGATGGATTCATTGGTGCTTTCTACCACATTGCTTGGCCTATCATTAAAGGAGACATCATGACTGCGCTGATGAAACTGTATGTGGGAGATGTCCGAGGCTTTGATAAACTCAACCATTCGCACATTGTTATGATCCCCATGATACCTGATGCCCTGGAAGTTGGAGATCATCGACTGATAAGCTAGCCTCATAGCTTCGCTAAACTCTTTTCCAAACTACTCGCAACCAAAGCTCGGCCTCGCATGTCAGAGATCATGGCCATAAATCATTCGACATTCATCAAGGGGAGAAACATCCATGACAACTACCTCCTGGTCAGACAGCTAGCCCGGAAACTTCACGCGAGAAAGGAGAAGGGGTTGTTTCTCAAGCTTGATATCTCTAAAGCATCTGACTCACTATCTTGGCCGTTCCTATTGGAGAACCTAAGGGCAAGGGGTTTTGGACAGAGGTGGATTACTTGGATCTTGATCCTTCTCCACTCAGCAAGCACTCGTGTGGTGGTCAATGGAGTCCCGGCAAGGCGATTTCATCATGCCAAGGGCCTAAGGCAAGGGGACCTGGTCTCGTGCTACTCTTTGTGATCCCCATGGACTCCCTCACCTCCATCATAAGAAAGGCAACTGAAGAATGAATCCTCAGCTCGTTCAGAGGAATCACAACCACACAACATCTATCCCTCTATGCTGATGACCTCGTGCTCTTCCTGAGACCGACCATGAAAGATCTGACATTTGTCAAGGCCACGTTCGACATCTTCGGTGAAGCTTCTAGCCTCAGAATCAATTACAACAAATCCAACGCAATACTCATCAGGCACAACGAGAACGGTCATCACAGAGTGGAGTCGATCCTGCAATGTAGGATGGGAAACTTTCCATGCCAATACCTTGGTCTCCAACTTGCGATCAACCAGCTAACAAGGGCGAATTGGTAGCCGCTCCTTGATCAAGTAAGGAAGTTCATCCCGGCTTGGCAATGAGGCATCATCCGCCGACCTGGGAGATTGATCATGGTCAAAACGGTTATCGCTACAAGACCGGCCCACCAGCTCCTAGTGCTTGACCCCCCTGTCTGGGTCCTTGAGGAGATCAACAAGTGGATGCGCTCATTCTTTTGGGCTGGCAAAGAGAAGAGTGTAACACCCCGGATGTGACTTTCCACATTTGTAACTCCGACTCTTGCTTTTTCCGGAGAGGTGTTGTGAGATTCCCTTCGTGGTTGGGTTTTGCTTTTGTTCATGTCATGCATTTCATATCATGTCATCATGTGCATCTCATTTGCATACGTGTTCATCTCATGCATCCGAGCATTTCCCCTGTTGTCCGTTTTGCAGTCTGACACTCCTACGTCCACCGGCGCCCCCTTTTGTCTCTTTTCGTGAGCGGGTGTTAAATGTTCTCGCAATGGATCAAGATTTACCAAGTGGCCTTGGTACACGACCGGTAGACCGCCTGTCAAATTTCGTGTCATTTGGAGTCCGTTTGATACTCCAACGGTTAACCGGGGAACCATAAAGGCCTCGTGTGTGTTGCAGCCCAACACCCCTCCAAAACGGCCCAATAACCCATCCAAACCACTCCCATGTCCTCTGTCGTCGGATCACGATCGCGTGGGCTAAAACTACACTTCATTTGGACTCTCCAAACTTCCTTGACCTATATAAAGGTCTTCCCCGTCCAAAATCGCAGTCCAAACCCTAGTGTTTTCGTCCTCGTGCTGCCGGACATGTCCACCGAGCACGTCGTTCCAGCCAATCAGCGGCCGCCACATCAGCATCGCCGCCGCGCCCAGCCACTCCGCCACAGCCACGCGTCCTCCCCGTGCCTCGCACCTCCCGTGGCCCGCCCGGGCCCAGACGCCGCCGGCGCTTGCCCGCCATGGCCCGAGTCCCGCGCGCCCGCCCGGCTCCCATCTGCCGCCGCCTCTC